>NC_064628.1:247704347-248031847 GCF_023864275.1 Schistocerca cancellata | reverse complement strand
ATTCATAGCACGTTCTGTCACGGGACAATGTAAATACAATATAACAGTGCCACCTTATGGACAAGTAAACCAAACTTGCATCATGACTTCCTAGTAATCAGAACCGTCCTCCTTGTTTCCTTGCACCAAATAAAAAATGTAAACCTAAATGAACAGCACAATATATGTAAACTTGTATGTATGTTAGTTGTAAATAAGTTGGTAAACATATTCTAGACAAAGCGGTAAGCAAGTTGATTTCAATATCTCTTTAAGCTAGCTTCTCCGATCCCAGTTTCTGCATCTCAAATTGTTCAGTGAAGTATTCCCTGTGTCCTGTTACATTTTTGTACGCTCTTACGGAAACACTCTATTTTCAGCGGTCGTGAAAAAAAAGTTACGTTACAAAAAAGCCAATAACTTGTGTTAATTCCGTGTATTCGAGAGCCACTGTAGCATGTGTGTGTCCGTGGAAAACTGGCGTCCGTTGTCTCGAAGTAGCACTGGTGCCTCGCGATGTGGAGGTCGCGAGTTGGAATACCCTCTCAGATACAGACGTCGTTTTAAATTGTGGCGTTACAGTTTGTGTACTTTACAGCTGTAGAAATCAATGACAGAAATGCTTACACCCATGTAGACCATTTGTTAAAGGAAAGATGAGCGGCGTAACACATATCATGATTTACACTGCTTGAAAAAAAAAAGAAGTGGAACATATAGAAGACATGGTTGGACACTGTTGTGCACATAGTTCCGCGTAGTCAGCGCGTACACAACTTTCCCACTACAGCGCGCCCTGCTAAGCACAACAGCGCAGGTGCAGCGCTCGTCCGTCTCCGCACTACGAGATGGCGCTACCATAGAGACGGACCAAATTCTGCTTCCGCCGATCCACGTATCAATATGTAACGCAGCCAATGAGATTGCTGCTAACGTAGAACCTTTTCTCCTCGCGGATCACACTCGCGTAGTCATACATGAGCGCGCGAGGTATTATAATGAATGTAGAGACCTCCGATTGGTCAGTCTGCATTTGTTTGCACCAGTTTGTACCAGTCTGTTCGAGTTCTACATTTGTCTGTACCAGTCTATAGTCAAGTTTCAGTCTGCGCCTAATAAGATTAGCATATTCCTGTACATAGCCATGAAGAGAAATGTATAGACACTTTTGTCAAGTATCAGAGATATGTGAGAATAAGATTAACGTACCAATACCAAGGGAACTTCAGATTGTCAATTGTAAATAGCATCCAGATCCAAGTTAAGTAATTTTTATGCTTATTATTATTTGAATAAATGTGTGTGAAAATTAATCAAGTTCTGTTTAAAGTTGGTCACCGTCAATCTGCTACTCTAAGCGTGCAGGTGGCATTTCTATCGTCTGACCTAACGGCAGAAGATAAACACACCACGATAGGACCACGAGACATGTTGCTGACACTCGTTAGAGCGACAAGTCAAATAATCTGATGGTGTGTGTAGTGAAGGCCTTACAGTACGCACACCACAGACACCATTCTAAATTCGTACACACACGCAACATCAGCAGCGAGTAAGCCGGCCGATGTGGCCGAGCGGTTCTAGGCGCTACCGTCTGGAGCCGCGCGACCGCTACGGTCGCAGGTTCGAATCCTGCCTCGGGCATGGATGTGTGTGATGTCCTTAGGTTAGTTAGGTTTAAGTAGTTCTAAGTTCTAGGGGACTGATGACCTCAGAAGTTAAGTCCCATAGTGCTCAGAGCCATTTGAACCAAGCAGCGAGTAAATGATTGGCATTATATTTGTGAGTGACAAGTTGAACAGCCAGTTGAGTGCATTCGTGTTGTTCGTATTTAGTATTGTTACTAGGCCGGGTAGGATATATGAGAGGCGTGAAGAGCGTCAGATGTTGAGTGATTGCTGTGAAGGACAAGGCGATTCCGCGTACTCGTACGATACAGTGTTATCAGCGCCTGGCGGGATTTGAAAATGCCCTCACAGTATGTCTCTATTTGGCCGGCTGGCCAAACCGTGCATTATCCAGATTTGTGCGACATTCTAATGTATTGGTGACTCGATATTGTACAGCATGGGAATTTGAGATCACATATACCCATCGTGTACGTTTCCGGTCGGCCACGTCCGACCATCTTAAGCAAGGATCGCCGTACTGTGCTCCAGGCACGCCGTCACCACATCTCATCTGCGTCTGCCGTCCGAGAACAAGAAATGGACTCCATGCAGTATTTTGTGCCGTACCGCACCATTTATCGAAAACTGGCTGCACCCGACTAGGATGCTACCGTCCCAAGCGTAGGCTGACGTTAACACAAGACAAACGGCTGCGTTTGGAGTGTTATCTTGATGACTCGCGGTTTTGCACTGTCCCAGAAAATGAGCGGCGGGCTGGAGGGAGGTCCCATTCTTCAAACGTTTTGAAGAGGCATAGTGGTCTTACTTCTGTAGTTACGATGTAGGGAACCAAGTGACATGACTTCAGGTGAGGGCTGGAAGTGATTGAGGAAATTCTGACGGCACAGCTGTACGTCACGGACATACTGCATCCTCATGTGGGGAACCATCGGATATGACTTCAGGTCGAGGCTGATCGAAGGAACCCTGACGGCAAAGCTGTACGTCACGGATTCGACAGCGTTGTGGTGCCGTTTTCAACCAGACCTTGCTCGTCCAAAAATGGTACGCATCTCTACAAAAGGGTGTGCGTGATGTTGAGGTACACCCATTGCGAACAAGATACCTACATCTGTGCCCGATGGAACACGTGTGGCATCATCTCGGTCGTCAACTCCGTTCCAGTGCAAATACTCACAGTTGTGGGCCAGCTTACCTCGGGATAGGGTACAACGGCTACATGACATTTCCCAACCGCATCAGGGCACGCATCCTGACCAGGTGGGTGTAACGTCATACTCAAAAGAGGGCTCGCTCTGCCAAGTTCTTTGTAACCTTAACTCGATTTTATAATCACTGATGTAACATCACACTCTCTCTCTACCCATGAAATTTTATTACGTTCCCTCATTCCCTTCTGGATGATTCTGTCAAACAGTGCTTATCAGAAACATAATATACCGCCACAAGTAGGGTAAAAGTAAGACAAATTACCGAGTTTATCGCCTTTAGAGAAGCATGAGTGCAGGAAAATATTCAAATCGTTCGAATGAGCGGTTTCAGTGGTAATCACACCCGTGAAGAACTAAGCTGCTGACGAAGAACTTCTACGGTTGTCATTTTTTTTTCCTTTCCAAGACAACACCAATTCAGTAATAGCAATCTAGAAATAGCAAACTTGATTGAATGCCATCTTAAATTGTATGTTAACAAAGTATGAGTGGATCTACGCTTTGTTAGCGAGACCATAGACGGCCAGTTGACGTTATTAACTATTCATACTTCTAATTCATCTTTCCATTTAAACCAAGAAATCGAAATACATAAAAATCTAGTCACATGTTCGTATAGGCTACGAGGTCAGAAAATCACACATGTGCTCCCTCTCTTAACACCAGTCTTCGGTAACATTCGACAATCGTTAAAGTTTTTATTATAACCAAACTAGGTGAGAACGTGTTAGCCGAAGACTGGAGGATTCAGTTATTTGTGTTATACTGCTACTAGAAACATTTATAGACATTCTTTGGTTAACATAACGCTCCGCCTTACGAGCATGTTCTGCCGATTTCCAGTTGTGTATACATACAGGCATATAAAAGAAAAGAGGAAACGGTTTAGTGTGAAAATACATTGCTTAATGTATTCCGCCACCCGCTGTTTGCTATGCAACAGCTTGGTGTTTCTACAATAAGAAAATTTCGGAGCTACGCAAGAAGCGCCGAATTTCTTGGCCTCGAAATACAAAACAGTGAATTGTGGCACATCCTTCGCAGTATTTAGGACAGCTAAGAATAAAATAAAATAGGTCATGTTAATCCCCGGTGCCTGTGGCGGATAAGGCACGAGATGAAATAGAGAGCAGTCGAATTATTTTTGTCGTGCGACAATTGTAAATTAATTTCAAAGAAGTTCGCACCTGCATTTTTTACCTGCACTGTCTGCGCCTGATACTGCATGGCGATATTCTCTCGTTCTTGCATTGGTTTGCTAGTGATAACTCTGCTTTTGGATAAAAAAAAATGATAGCACAGAACACATTGAGAGCCTGAACACATCACCAGGTACCTACCTTTTTCATATCTTCCGGTCTACTATTCGTCAGAGCGGCTTTAACTTGTTAAGTAATAGTCTGAGAAATTGTATACCGTGATAGTACTATATATTTATGTCCACTCATCGTAATACAAAATGCTTCTTGTCGAAACACCACTTTACGTAAGAGAGACAAATGACATACCAGAAAAGTGTTAGACCTAGTGGTATGTTATATGAAAATATTGCACTGATTTGTGACTGAACAGACGAATATTTTTTTGAAGTATTTTTCTCTTACATATTGATATCAGGCATTGCAACAAAAGTGTCCTATCACTGAAATATTGTACTTATGTAGACCTTCAGTGTTTAGGATATACCCGCATAGTGTTCTGTTTCTGGTGACTCTTCTTTGGTCCTCGTGCTATAGAGCGTTTCATTAACAGCAGAACCACTAAGTGTGTGTGTGTGTGTGTGTGTGTGTGTGTGTGTGTGCGTGCGGTGTGTATTTAAGAATGTAGGGAGTTCTGTGGAAGTTATTAACACTCCAGTTAAAATAGTGTGAGCTGAATTTGTTAAAACTTATAAAAAACGCATAAATCATCAACTCAGTAAGAATCCTATTCGTTCTCTCCCATTTGCACTTAAGTCCAGCCGCACATTCACACTATCGCTCAAATTGAAAAAGACTGTAAACTCAGTTATTGCTCTCTAACAAATAACAAAATGCCAGGGAAAAAACTAAATTCAGGACGTTGGGTGAATAAGTAACTGGTCGCTTAAAAAAAGGACCTTAATCACTACTCTAAAACCAAGTCAAACTACTAGGAAAAATCTAATTAAAATATTTGGCTGATCACTTAGAAAAACTGTGGCTGCGTCATTCATCTTGGTATTTTGTAGAGTGAGTCGTACATTTCAGATACTAGTGTTATAATAAGTCCCTAGAGTCACAATGCATCCCATTAGAGAGAGAGCTATGAAAGAAATTGTGACTGACGTTTTTAAGAATTCTTAAGTGACAGTGCTGCCTGTTTGCTGAAGGGTTGAAATATCTCATCTACACCATATTCCGAACTGATGTCCCCATCCTTGTTCCACTTGCGAATGGCGTGTGTTAGAATGATTGTCAGTAAGCCTCTGTACCAGTTCAAATCTTTCGAATTTTCTCGTCGGGTTGTTTCGCGATATTTTTGTGGGAAAAAGTTATATGTTGTGCTACTCTTCACGGAAAGTGCTCTCTCGAAATTTCAGTAGTAAATCTCTCCGTCGTGCGCAACGCCTCTCTTGTAACGTCTGTCACTAGGGTGTTGATCATCTCTGCAACGCCCTAGTACCGACTAAAACGATCCCGTGACGAAACACGCCGCTCTCCGTTGGATCTTCCCTTTCGTTTCTGTGAATCTTACCTGGTAAGGATCCCAGATTGATGAATAATACTCTTGAATCGGTGGAACAAGCGCCTTATAAGCTACTTCTTTCGTTGATGAATTAAATTTCCTTGTGAGTGTTCCCATGGCTCAATCTGGCATCCGCTTATCCTACCGTGTGTTTTATGTAGTCGTTCGACTGAAGGTTGCTGTGGGTAGTTACTCCTAGATATTTTACGATAGATTCTGTTGTCAGCAATTTCTCATCAATGCTGTAGGCGCATGATGATAATTTTATTGACGGTCAAAGTCAACTGCGAGAGCTTGCACCGTTCGGCAGTGTCCTGCAGGTGATTCTGCTAATCGATACTGTTTTCTGGCTTTGCTGCTTTCTTATAGACAAAATGGTTCAAATGGCTCAGAGCACTATGGGACTCAACTTCTGAGGTCATCAGTCCCCTAGAACTTAGAACTACTTAAACCTAACTAACCTAAGGACATCACACACATCCATGCCCCAGGCAGGATTCCAACCTGCGACCGTAGCGGTCGCGCGGTTCCAGACTGTAGCGCCTAGAACCGCTCGGCCACTGCGGCCGGCTCTTATAGACAACTGTACTACCTACGAACAGTCTTAAAAGAATTTCCCACACTTTCTTCTAGATCATTTATATACATACACATAAAAAAAGTTTTGAATCACCCTGGTTCCCAGAACTCCTGAAGATAGACTTTGACCGTGCATATTGTATCACAGACACAGTCCCTTTGACTCTTCGGAGATGTCACTCAACCCGCCCAAAGATGCAAACAACAATGCATGAGCAGCGCCTATTAGACTGTAGTTCAACCATGCCTAAGCGGTCAACACCGCGGTTCGATCGCGTCCGCATTGTTGCTTTGTGTCAGCAAGGGCACTCAATAAGAGGTGTCCAGGCGTCTCGGAGTGAACCAAAGCGATGTTGTTCGGACATGGACGAGATATAGAGAGACAGGAACTGTCGATGACATGCCTCGCTCAGGTCGCCCAAAGGCTACTACTGCAGTGGATGACCGCTACCTACGGACTATGGCTCGGAGGAACCCTGACAACAACGCCACCATGATGAATAACGCTTTTCGTGGTGCTACAGGACCTCGTGTTACGACTCAAACTGTGTGCAACAGGCTGCATGATGCGCAACTTCACTCCCAACGTCCATGAAGAGGTCCATCTTTGCAACCACGACACCATACAGCGCGGTACAGATGGGCTCAACAACATGCCGAATGGACCGCTCAGGATTGGCATCACGTTCTCTTCACCGATGAGTGTCGCATATGCCATCAATCAGACGATCGTCGGAGACGTGTCTGGAGGTAACCCGGTCATGCGGAACACCTTAGACATACTGTCCAACGAGTGCAGGAAGGTGGAGGTTCCCTGATATTTTTGGTGGCATTATGTGGGGCCGACATACGCCGCTATGGTCATGGAAGGCGCCGTAACGATACGTGAATGCCATCCTCCGACCGATAGTGCAACCATATCGGCAGTATATTGGCGAGGCTTCGGCTTCATCGACGACAATTCGCGCCCCGATCGTGCATATCTTGTGAATGACTTCCTTCAGGATAACGACATTTCTCGATTAGGGTGGCTAGCATATTCTCCAGACAAGAACCGTATCGAACATGCTTGGGATAGATTGAGAAGGGCTGTTTATGGACGACGTGACCCACCAACCACTCTGAGGGATCTATGCTGAATGGCCGTTGAGGAGTGGGAGTTCTGGACCAGCAGTGCCTTGATGAACTTATGGATACCATGCCACGACGAATACAGGCGTGCATCAATGCAAGAGGACGTGCTACTGGGTATTAGAGGTACTGGTGTGTACAGCAATCTGGACTACTACTTCTGAAGGTCTCGCTGTATGGTGCTATAACATGCAATGTTTGGTTTTAATGAGCAATAAGAAGGGCAGAAGGGATATTTATGTTGGTCTCTATTCCAATTTTCTATACAGGTTCCCGAACTCTCGGAACCGAGGTGATGCAAAACTTTTTTTGATGTGTGTACATTGCAAACAGTAACGGTCCTATCACAATTTCTTCGGGTACTCCAAGCCTCTGTATTAGCTCTAATCGCCTTTAAGGGCGATGTGTTGAGTTCTACTGAAAAATGCAGTTACAAATCTGGTCCGATACTCGGTAAACTCGTATTTTTTCACAAACCAGCAGTGTGTGAAATGCTTTCTTGAAGTCAAGGACGACGGCATCAACATGAGCGACGTTGTCCCTGATGGATTTATTACCGAGTTGACGTCCAATGGCTAGTCGCCGTTCGAAGATACTCAGCTGTCTTGACCGAGCCATTCTGCTCTTACAAATTCTCTACTGACAGTACTTGTATATAGCGGATCCGCCTCTCGTAACATCTAGTGGTCAATTTTGCATTACATTATCCTGATACTTACGAACAGTCACATTATATCGGGAAAGTGTGTTTCAGAAAATCATAACAACGTATAATCTTTATGCTAGTCTTTGATCGTGATCATGGGCTGGTAGAAATAATGGAATTTCAGGTATATGGATCGCTGCATCCTAATTGTGACGACGTCACACCCAGTATTTTAGTCGATCGTTTGCCAAAGTTGCTACCGAAGTACATCTGAATCACATACTGTTTTCTCCAACAAGTTTCAATTTTGGTCCTTGGATGGGCAATGGTGCTTGCAAATAACATTTAAGCTCTCATAAACAGCGATATTCTGTTGTGTATGGTGAAAAGTTTAAGAACAGTGTGCATCTTTAGCAAGGTTATGTGAAGATCAGTTACAGGTGTAGCAGTTTCATTCGAACTTTGTGACGCTGTTTTTTGCTGTCTGACGAAAACTGTAAAGGGAATAGGATGTTCTGATAGTGAGTTACTGTGCGAATGTGGTAGCCGGTTCTTATCCGGCACATTGCGAACAGACTTATCTTTTCTGAGAGGAAGAAGCCTGATTGAGTACGGGATCGACAACGAGACTAGAAGAAGAAGTAAACAGCATCTCCTGTGCCTGTAAATGATGTACGATATGACAATTTTGGCCAGAGTATGGGCCAAAAACGAAGATGTAGATTCTGCCTCAGGAATAATCGACTGTAAAATACGGAAATTGTGGAACTGCTCTCTGCTTTGTAGCAAAAAGGAATTGTTTTAAGACTTTTCACATGCAATAGTGCGAAATGCAATCATTTATTCAGCCACAGGAACATCATTGTAGTACACTACTGACCATTAAAATTGCTACACCAAGAAGAAATGCAGGTGATAAACGGGTATTCATTGGACAAATATATTATACTAAAACTGACATGTTATTACATTTTCACACAGTTTGGGTGCGTAGATCCTGAGAAATCAGTACTCAGAAGAACCACCTCTGGCCGTAATAACGGCCTTGATATTCCTGGGCATTGAGTCAAACAGAGCTTGGATGGCGTGTACAGGTACAGCTGCCCATGCAGCTTCAACACGATACCACAGTTAATCAAGAGTAGTGACTGGCATATTGTGACGAGTCAGTTGCTCGGCCACCATTGACCAGACGTTTTCAATTGGTGAGAGATCTGGAGAATGTGCTGGCCAGGGCAGCAGTCGAACATTTCCTGTATCCAGAAAGGACCGTACAGGACCTGCAACATGCAGTCGTGCATTATCCTGCTGAAATGTAGTGTTTCGCAGGGATCGAATGAAGGGTAGAGCCACGGATCGTAACACATCTGAAATGTAGCGTCCACTGTTCAAAGTGCCGTCAATGCGAACAAGAGGTGACCGAGACGTGTAACCAATGGCACCCCATTCCTTCACCCCGGGTGATATGCCAGTGGCGATGACGAATAAACGCTGCCAATGTGCGTTCACCGCGATGTCGCCAAACACGGATGCGACCATCATGATGCTATAAACGGAACGTGGATTCATGCTAAACAATGACGTTTTGCCATTCGTGCACCTAGGTTCGTCGTTGAGTACACCATCGCAGGCACTCCTGTCTGTGATGCAGCGTCAAGGGTAACCGCAGCCATGGTCTCCGAGCTGATAGTCCATGCTGCTACAAACGTCGTCGAACTGTTCGTGCAGATGGTTGTTGTCTTTCAAACGTCCCCATCTGTTAACTCGGAGATCAAGACGTGGCTGCACTATCCGTTACAGCCATGCGGATAAGATGCCTATCATCTCGACTGCTGGTGATACGAGTCCGTTGGGATCCAGCACGGAGTTCCGTATTACCCTCCTGAACCCACCGATTCCATATTCTGCTAACAGTCATTGGATCTCGACCAACGCGAGCTGCTATGTCGCGATACGATAAACCGCTATCAAAGTTGGAAACGTGATGGTACGCATTTCTCCTCCTTACACGAGGCATCACAACGACATTTCACCAGGCAACGCTGGTCAACTGCTGTTTGTGTATGAGAAATCGGTTGGAAACTCTCCTCATATCAGCACGTTGTGGGTGTCGCCACCGGCGCGAACCTTGTGTGAATGCTCTGAAAAGGTAATCATTTGCATATCACAGCATCTTCTTCCTGTCAGTTAAATTTCGCGTCTGCAGCACGTCATCTTCGTGGTGTAGCAATTTTAATGGCCAGTAGCGCACTTTTATTGCAGCACTCAAGTGCCTTTTGTAGGCAATGAGACTTACAGGTGGCATATTGTATTCTGATGCAAAGAATGTTATAAATTGTTCATATAAGCCTGATTAAAATAAAGTAATATTTTTCCTTCGCAGCCAAATAAAAGGTTACACCTGAAGATGGGCTAATTCGGTCGGAAACGGTCATTATAACCTAAAAACGTTGCTTTGACTTTATTTGTTCAGAAGGTTGTTGAACAAGGCCACTGTTTGCTCCTTTGTAGACTCACACTTCAATATAAATTTGATACCACGTTTGGAGATGTAGTGGGTGGATCACGGGGCAAGTGAGAGCTGCTGTTGGAGAGCAGGCCGGTTGAAACAGTATCGGCGGAGAATGTTGAGGAATGTGACAGGGAAAGAGCGCGGCGAGGCGCAGTGAGGTGGAATGTGCTCGCGGGGAGTCGCGGGAGAGCGCCGCGGCCGGCACACTGACACACAGCAGCGGCCGGGAGGCGCCTGGCCGGCGGCCAGCCGCCGCCGCCCGGGCTGATAGCGCGGCAGCGGCCACAGGCGCCCCGCTATTTGCGGGCGGCCCCAAGCAAGGCCTGCCCGCCGCGCCACGTATCACTGTCCGCGCCCACGCGCCCCACCGCGCACACTTGCCAGACACCCGCTGTCTCGTTCCTTACTTTCATCTGCACGATGACGCATGTTTCGGATCACAGTACTACAACCAGTGCAAAAAGGAATTCACTGACGTGACAGAGGTCTTGGAAGACCTCCTTACATCGTGTCAGAACTTCGGCGTAGTGCAGCAACTCGACGTCGCATGCACTCAGCTACTCGTTGGAGGTCTCCTGCAGAAATTTTGAACCCTGCTGCCTCTATAGCCGTCCATAATAGCGAAAGTGTTGCCGGTTCAGGACATTGTGCACGAAATGTCCCATAAATGTTCCATGGGATTCATGATGGGCGATCTGAACTGTTGAATCATTCGCTCGAATAGTCCAGAATCTTCTTCAAACCAGTCGCAAACAATTGTGGCCTGTGACATAACATCATTGTTTGGGAACATGAAGTCCACGAACAGCTGCAAATGGTCTCCGAGTAGCCGAACATAACCATTTCCAGTAAGTGATCGGTTCATTTGGAGCAGAGGAATCAGTACTTTCCATGTAAACACAACCCATACCATTATAGAGCCACCACCAGCTTTTACAGTGCCTTGTTGACAATTTGGGTCTATGCCTTCGTGGTGACTGCCCCAAACGAACACTCTAACATCAACTCTTACCAACTGAAATGGAGACTCATCTGACCAGGCTAAGGTTTTCCAGTCCTCTAGGATCCATCCAGTACGGTCACTAGGCCACGAGAGGCGTTATAGGCGATGTCGTACTGTTAGCAAAGGCACTTGCGGCGGTTGCTTGCTGCCATACTCCATTAACGTTAATTTCACCATACTGTCCTAAACTATACGTTCGCCGTACGTCGCACATCGATTTCAAGCAGTATCAAGTGCTGACAACTCTACTTTTAATAATTTCCACAGCGAAATTCTGTGTCGAAATCTGGCAGAAAACCCAAAGACATTCTGGTCATACATAAAGCACACCAGTGGCAAGACACAATCAATACCTTCACTGCCCTGTAACAACGGTGAAGTCACTGATGACAGTGCCACTAAAGTAGAGTTATTAAACACGGTTTTCCGAAACTCCTTCACCAAACAAAACGAAGTAAATATTCCTGAATTCCAATCAAGAACAACTGCCAAGATGAGAAACATAGAAGTAGACATCCTCAGTGTAACAAAGCAGCTTAAATCACTTAATAAAGGCAAGGCCTCCGGTCCAGGCTGTATACCAGTCAGGTTCCTCTCAGAGTATGCTGATAAAATAGCTCCATATTTAGCAATTATATACAACCGCTCGCTCACAGAAAGATCCGTACCTAAAGACTGGAAAATTGCTCATGTCACACCAATACCCAAAAAGGGAAGTAGGAGTAATCCGCTGAATTACAGGCCTATTTCACTAACGCCGATTTGCAGTAGGGTTTTAGAACATATACTGTATTCGAACATTATGAAGTACGAACGCCGATTTGCAGTAGGGTTTTAGAACATATACTGTATTCGAACATTATGAAGTACGAACATTATGAAGTACGATTTACTGACATATAGTCAGCACGGATTCAGAAAATATCGTTCTTGTGAAACACAACTAGCTCTTTATACTAATGAAGTAATGAGTGTTATCGACAGGGGATGTCAAATTGATTCCATATTTTTAGATTTCCAGAAGGCTTTCGACACCGTTCCTCACAAGCGTCTTCTAATCAAACTGCGTGCCTACGGAGTATCGCATCAGCTGTGCGACTGGATTCGTGATTTCCTGTCAGAAAGGTCACAGTTCGTAGTAATAGACGGAAAGTCATCGAGTAAAACAGAAGTAATAGAGGGCGTTCCCCAAGGAAGTGTTATAGGCCCTCTATTATTCCTGATCTATATTAACGACATAGGAGACAATCAGAGTAACCGTCTTAGAGTGTTTGCAGATGATGCTGTCATCTACCGTCTTGTAAAGTCATCAGATGACCTAAACGACTTGCAAAATGATTTAAATAAGATATCTGTTGTTGTTGTTGTGGTCTTCAGTCCTGAGACTGGTTTGATGCAGCTCTCCATGCTACTCTATCCTGTGCAAGCTTCTTCATCTCCCAGTACCTACTGCAACCTACATCCTTCTGAATCTGCTTAGTGTATTCATCTCTTGGTCTCCCCCTACGATTTTTACCCTCCACGCTGCCCTCCAATACTAAATTGGTGATCCCTTGATGCCTCAGAACATGTCCTACCAACCGATCCCTTCTTCTGGTCAAGTTGTGCCACAAACTTCTCTTCTCCCCAATCCTATTCAATACTTCCTCATTAGTTATGTGATCTACCCATCTAATCTTCAGCATTATTCTGTAGCACCACATTTCGAAAGCTTCTATTCTCTTCTTGTCCAAACTATTTACCGTCCATGTTTCACTTCCATACATGGCTACACTCCATACAAATACTTTCAGAAATGATTTCCTGACACTTAAATCTATACTCGATTTTAACAAATTTCTCTTCTTCAGAAACGCTTTCCTTGCCATTGCCAGTCTACATTTTATATCCTCTCTACTTCGACCATCATCAGTTATTTTGCTTCCCAAATAGCAAAACTCCTTTACTACTTTAAGTGTCTCATTTCCTAATCTAATACCCTCAACATCAACCGACTTAATTCGACTACATTCCATTATCCTCGTTTTGCTTTTGTTGATGTTTATCTTATATCCTCCCTTCAAGACACCATCCATTCCGTTCAACTGCTCTTCCAAGTCCTTTGCTGTCTCTGACAGAATTACAATGTCATCGGCGAACCTTAACGTTTTTATTTCTTCTCCATGGATTTTAATACCTACTCCGAATTTTTCTTTTGTTTCCTTTACTGCTTGCTCAATATACAGATTGAATAACATCGGGGAGAGGCTACAACCCTGTCTTACTCTCTTCCCAACCACTGCTTCCCTTTCCTGTCCCTCGACTCTTATAACTGCCATCTGGTTTCTGTACAAATTGTAAATAGCCTTTCGCTCCCTGTATTTTACCCCTGCTACCTTTAGAATTTGAAAGAGAGTATTCCAGTCAACATTGTCAAAAGCTTTCTCTAAGTCTACAAATGCTAGGAATGTGGGTTTGCCTTTCCTTAATCTATTTTCTAAGATAAGTCGTAAGGTCAGTATTGCCTCACGTGTTCCAGTATTTCTACGGAATCCAAACTGATCTTTCCCAAGGTCGGCTTCTATTAGTTTTTCCATTCGTCTGTAAAGAATTCGTGTTAGTATTTTGCAGCTGTGGCTTATTAAACTGATTGTTCGGTAATTTTCACATCTGTCAACACCTGCTTTCTTTGGGATTGGAATTATTATATTCTTCTTGAAGTCTGAGGGTATTTCGCCTGTTTCATACATCTTGCTCACCAGATAGTAGAGTTTTGTCAGGACTGTCTCTCCCAAGGCCGTCAGTAGTTCCAATGGAATGTTGTGTACTCCTGGAGCCTTGTTTTAACCCTCGTAAAATTTTGAGACGTTTGTATTCCTTTTTGCCTGCTTCATTTACTGCATTTTTATATTTTCTCCTTTCGTCAATAAATTCAATATTTCTTCTGTTACCCAAGGATTTTTACTAGCCCTCGTCTTTTTACCTACTTTATCCTCTGCTGCCTTCACTACTTCATCCCTCAAAGCTACCCATTCTTCTTCTACTGTATTTCTTTCCCCCATTCCTGTCAATTGTTCCCTTATGCTCTCCCTGAAACTCTGTACAACCTCTGGTTCTTTCAGTTTATCCAGGTCCCATCTCCTTAAATTCCCACCTTTTTGCAGTTTCTTCAGTTTTAATCTACAGGTCATAACCAATAGATTGTGGTCAGAGTCCACATCTGCCCCTGGAAATGTCTTACAATTTAAAACCTGGTTCCTAAATCTCTGTCTTACCATTATATAATCTATCTGATACCTTTTAGTATCTCCAGGGTTCTTCCATGTATACAACCTTCTATCATGATTCTTAAACCAAGTGTTAGCTATGATCAAGTTGTGCTCTGTGCAAAATTCTACCAGGCGGCTTCCTCTTTCATTTCTTAGCCCCAATCCATATTCACCTACTACGTTTCCTTCTCTCCCTTTTCCTACACTCGAATTCCAGTCACCCATGACTATTAAATTTTCGTCTTCCTTCACTATCTGAATAATTTCTTTTATTTCATCATACATTTCTTCAATTTCTTCGTCATCTGCAGAGCTAGTTGGCATATAAACTTGTACTACTGTAGTAGGTGTGGGCTTCGTATCTATCTTAGCCACAACAATGCGTTCACTATGCTGTTTGTAGTAACTTACAAGCATTCCTATTTTTCTATTCATTATTAAACCTACTCCTGCATTACCCCTATTTGACTTTGTGTTTATAACCCTGTATTCACCTGACCAGAAGTCTTGTTCCTCCTGCCACCGAACTTCACTAATTCCCACTATATCTAACTTTAACCTATCCATTTCCCTTTTTAAATTTTGTAACCTACCTGCCCGATTAAGGGATCTGACATTCCACGCTCCGATCCGTAGAATGCCAGTTTTCTTTCTCCTGATAACGACATCCTCTTGAGTAGTCCCCGCCCGGAGATCCGAATGGGGGACTATTTTACCTCCGGAATATTTTACCCAAGAGGACGCCATCATCACTTAATCATACAGTAAAGCTGCATGCCCTCGGGAAAAATTACGGCCGTAGTTTCCCCTTGCTTTCAGCCGTTCGCAGTACCAGCACAGCAAGGCCGTTTTGGTTATTGTTACGAGGCCAGATCAGTCAATCATCCAGACTGTTGCCCTTGCAACTACTGAAAAGGCTGCTGCCTCTCTTCAGAAACCACACGTTTGTCTGGCCTGTCAACAGATACCCCTCCGTTGTGGTTGTACCTACGGTACAGCTATCTGTATCGCTGAGGCACGCAAGCCTCCCCACCAACGGCAAGGTCCATGGTTCATATCTGTATGGAGCGAAAAGTCGCAGTTGACCCTGAATAAAGAAAAGTGCGATGTTATTCACATGAGTACTAATAGAAATCAGCTAAATTTCGATTTCTCGATAAGTCACACAAATCTGAGGGCTTTAAATTCAACTAAATACCTAGGGATTACAATTACAAATAACATAAATTGGAACGATCACATAGATAATACGAGGGTAGAGCAAACCAAAGACTGCGATTCATTGGCAGAACACTTAGAAGTTGCAACAGGTTTACCAAAGAGCCTGCTTACACTACGATTGTCCGCCCTATTCTGGAGTACTGCTGTGCGGTGTTGGATCCGCATCAGGTGGGAATGACGGATGACATCGAAAAAGTACAAAGAAGGGCAGCTCGTTTTGTATCATCGCGAAATAGGAGAAATAGTGCCACAGACATGATACGTGAATTGGAGTGGCAATCATTAAAACAAAGGCGATTTTCGTTGCGACGGGATCTTCTCATGAAATTTCAATCACCAGTTTTCTCCTCAGATTGCGAAAACATTCTGTTGGCACCCACCTACATAGAGAGAAATGATCATCACGATAGAATAAGAGAAATCAGGGCTCGCACGGAAACATTTAAGTGCTCGTTTTACCCGCGTGCCGTTCGAGAGTGGAACGGTAGAGAGACAGCATGAAGGTGGTTCATTGAACCCTCAGCCAGGCACTCTATTGTGAATAGCAGAGTAATCACGTAGATGTAGATGCAGATGTTCCGAAACGCCACTGCTCGGAGTCGTTAAATGAAGGTCGTCCACTGCGTTGCCCGTGATGAGAGATAATGTTTGCAATGTTGTATTCTCGTCCCACTGTGGATCACGGAATATTGAATTCCCTATCGATTTTCCATGCGTCTAGGTCCAACCACCATTCCGCGTCCAAAGCCTGTTAATTCCGGACGTGCGGCCGTAATCACGTCGGACTTCTTTTCGCATGAATCATCTGAGTAGAGAAGACAGCTCTGCCAGCGCAGTGCAGTTTTATAGCTTGTGTAAGCTATACTACCGCCGTCTATACAGCGCGTGACAGAAGTGATGGTCAGCACTCAGCGTTAAGGCAGGAATGATCACGCGAAACAAAAAAGTCAAGTAAACATGGGCTCTAAAACACATAGCTTAAGAGCTATGAGCAATTCTTGACCTGCGACACTGTGAAGTGAATCTCTTCTTCTGCAAGCACTTTGCTTTGCATATTTTGGAAAGTGGTAATATGGACCAAAACCAAAAAGAAATGTCCAGTAAAGACGAGCTCTAAAATGCATACCTTAAAAGCTATAAGTACTTGTTCAGTAGATAAGTTGGTTTCAAAGTAGCGAAGTTGAATAAGTGCTCATAGCTCTTAAGGAATGCTTTTTACAGCACGTGTTTACTGGACATTTTTTCCTTGTTTTGGTGCATACCACTATTTGCCAAAATCGGAAAGCAAAGAACTTGAACTAGAAGAGATTTGTTTCACAGTATCGAAGATCAAGAATTGCTCATAGTTCCTAAAGCATGCGTTTTAGAGCCCAAGTTTAATTGAGTTTTTTGTTTCGAAAGATCATTTCGGCTATAACGCTGTATGCTGACCATCATTTCAACACCATCTATATCTGCATATCGCCATCCCATGACATTTATCACATCAGTTTCACATCGCGCACTGCTTCGAAATATATACAGGGTGATTCAAAAAGAAAGAACAGATTTCAGTTGTTTATTACAGACAAACTATAAAATGTATAAACACATTGCCCATGTTCTTGTCACATAACACGGAAGCGGCACTGTTGCTTCCGTTGTACTTGATGGTGCATTCCGGTCTGACGTTCCTGAGATGGCGATGATGTGTTCGTGAGGTGTACCAGCTCGTGTGAATGGATGTTTGTGTGTTTCCTTTTCTGAACAAGGATTCGGCCGAAATGTAATGTGTAAGTGCCCTTTCGCTATGCCTGTATACATACAACTCAAAGAACTCAACGTGTGAATTTTACGGTGAGTAGCAATCTATCTTTTCCTCATATTGCTGATATTGAAACCTGCACTTTTCATTGTTGGAATTTGCGTGAAATCAGTCCATTCTTCAAGTGCTACATGTATTCCGCCGTCGATTCGGCAAAAAGCCGCCTCTGCACAAGCAGTTTCATGACATACAAAATTCTTGGAAATTGGTTGCATGTGCAAAGGGAAGAGCACAGGTCTGGCCAAAACGACTGATGAAAATGTAAAGCGTATCCGAGACACGTTCACACGGCGCCCTCGGAAGTCCACAAGACAGGCAGGCCAGGAACTTGTCACTTCCCCAACAACGGTGTGGCGTGTTCTCAATGGCTGCCTATGAAGCCTTAAAAGTTGCAGTTACTGCAGCAATTGCGCCTCGGCGACCATAACATAAAGAAAGTATTTTGCATTTCAGTTCTCCAGGATATGACGGAGACCATTTTTTCCGAACGAATTTCTTGTCGCACGTCAGACGCATCGAAACTAAACGTGTTTTGCGCCGTTTCTATTAACAAAGGTTATGACTTTTTTTTTTGCGGAGGCAACTGTGACAAGAATGCCATATTTGAACAAGCTGTAAAATTGCTTGTTTCGTCGATATCACAAAAATTCCAGTGATTTCATTTTTATCCATGACGGCGCCCCGCCTCACTTTACCTTCACATGCGGCGTTATCTCAACGACAGCATCCCATAACGTTTGATAGCAAGAGGCGAACAGCAAGATGTTGTTCATTGCTTTCGGCCTACCAGTTCACCAGACATCACACCTTTCGATTTCTCTCTCTCTCTCTTTCTCTCTCCCTCTGATAGTCTTTGTCACACCTATGGACACAAAACGATTACATAAATAGGGAAACGTTGATTTGCGCATGGAATGGAATGGACTTCCAGTTCGATGTTTCTCGAGCAACACTCGGAGCACATGTTAAATGTATGATATAGTGTCTCTGCGAACACAAAACTTCGAATTTATGAATTTATTGCATGGACGAGGGACTTTAGCTGATGATACACAAGAGAAAAAAGCTGTGTCCGATGCACTGGAGACAACAAGGTGTCTAGTACAGACTCCTGATAGTAACAAGGATCCCACAGTAAACGCGCCAAGCAAATCAAATACTCTTTTAGCAGTGGCGGGCCTGAGGATGGCGGTAACGTGCAGCCGAAACTAGTCGTTTAATAGAATAAAGATAGCTGCCCGAGATTAGCTGAGCGGTCTAGGGTGCTGCAGTCATGGACTGTGCGACTGGTACCGGCGGAGGTTCGAGTACTCCCTCGGGCATGGATCTGTGTGTTTGTCCTTAGGATAATTTAGGTTAAGTAGTGTGTAAGCTTAGGGACTGTTGACCTTAGCAGTTACGTCCCATAAGATTTCACACACTTTTTTTTAAGAATAAAGATTCAGCTGTGGTGGCTCCTTTTGTCGCATACAAAACTTCGGAACTTGCTCTATCCAAAAATGTTCAAATGTGTGTGAAATCTTATGGGGCTTAACTGCTAAGGTCATCAGTCCCTAAGCTTACACACTACTTAACCTAAATTATCCTAAGGACAAATACACACACCCATGCCCGAGCGAGGACTCGAACCTCCGCCGGGAGGAGCCGCACAGTCCATGACTGCAGCGCCTGAGACCGCTCGGCTAATCCCGCGCGGCGCGCTCTATCCAGTAACATGCACCACGTGTTTATATCTTTCACAGTTCGAGCGTAATTAGCACCTGAAATCTGTTCTTTCTTTTCGAAACACCTTTGCCTCCTCCTTCGCGTCTCGCCAAGGAGCACGTGCGCTCTCCACAGTGGCGTTGTGCATGAGCCGGAGCAGTCGCTGACCACCAACAACTGCAGGATGGCCACCAAAGGACGAGTACTGTCAGTCATATGACACTAGAACGCTATGAGCATTTGTAGAAATTGAATCGGTACTCAGCAACGGCATGCGCTACCAACACGTTCCAAAACGCAGCGCATAGAAACGCGGTTTTCCCGGCGCTTATACCTCGGGTACTGTTGGTGATAGAAACGTAGGATCAAGTGTTTTGGACAACCCTTGGGCTAGAGACCATTTGCATACCCAACAGAAGGATCGTCTTACTATAACTATCCTACAGTAATGGGTTAAAGTTTAAATATTACGCACTCCCTTCAGCTTAGGCAAATGGAGAAAATCGGTTGGTTATTTTTGCATTAGATGTGGTCTTTGATTCGCCGTAAGGGGGTTACGGAGGCACCATTTATTTCATGGGCGGTTCCTGAGAAAATTCGAAAAAAGTGAATTTCACAGTTTTTTTCGCCGTCATCAGCAAATATCTGTTGTTGTTATTGTGGTCATCAGTCCTGAGACTGGTTTGATGCAGCTCTCCATGCTACTCTATCCTGTGCAAGCTTCTTCATCTCCCAGTACTTACTGCAACCTACATCCTTCTGAATCTGCTTAGTGTATTCATCTCTTGGTCTCCCTCTACGATTTTTACCCTCCACACTGCCCTCCAATACTAAATTGGTGATCGCTTGATGCCTCAGAATATGCCCTACCAACCGACCCCTTCTTCTAGTCAAGTTGTGCCACAAACTCCTCTTCTCCCCGATCCTATTCAATACCTCCTCATTAGTTATATGATCTACCCATCTAATCTTCAGCATTCTTCTGTAGCACCACATTTCTAAAGCTTCTATTCTCTTCTTGTCCAAACTATTTATCGTCCACGTTTCACTTCCATACACTCCATACAAATACTTTCAGAAACGACTTCCTGACACTTAAATCTATACTCGATGTTAACAAATTTCTCTTCTTCAGAAACGCTTTCCTTGGCATTGCCAGTCTACATTTTATATCCTCTCTACTACGACCATCATCAGTTATTTTGCTCCCCAAATAACAAAACTCATTTACTACTTTAAGTGTCTCATTTCCTAATCTAAGTCCATCACCATCACCAGAATTAATTTGACTACATTCCATTACGCTCGTTTTGCTTTTGTTGATGTTCATCTTATATCCTCCTTTCAAGACACTGTCCATTCCGTTCAACTGCTCTTCCAAGTCCTTTGCTGTCTCTGACAGAATTACAATGTCATCGGCGAACCTCAAAGTTTTTGTTCCATAAAAACACGGGAGAACTGCCGGATATCAGTTACTGATATCCGGCAGTTCTCCCGTGTTTTTATGGAACAATCAGTACGCCGGGAAAGCTTTAAACATCACTCAAAGTTTTTATTTCTTCTTCATTGGGACACCAAATTTTTCTTTTGTTTCCTTTACTTCTTGCTCAATATACAGATTGAGTAACATCGGGGAGAGGCTACAACCTTGTCTTACTCCCTTCCCAACCACTGCTTCCCTTTCATACCCCTCGACTCTTACAACTGCCATCTGGTTTCTGTACAAATTGTAAATAGCCTTTCGCTCCCTGTATTTTACCCCTGCCACCTTCAGAATTTGAAAGAGAGTATTCCAATCAACACTGTCAAAAGCTTTCTCTAAGTCTACAAATGCTAGAAACGTAGGTTTGCCTTTCCTTAATCTAGCTTCTAAGATAAGTCGTAGGGTCAGTATTGCCTCACGTGTTCCAACATTTCTACGGAATCCAAACTGATCTTTCCCGAGATCGGCTTCTACCAGTTTTTCCATTCGTCTGTTACAGACTTCGCGTTTGTATTTTGCAGCTGTGACTTATTGAACTGATAGTTCGGTAATTTTCACATCTGTCAACACCTGCTTTCTTTGGCATTGGAATTATTATATTCTTCTTGAAGTCTGAGGGTATTTCGCCTGTCTCATACATCTTGCTCACCAGATGGTAGAGTTTTGCCAGGACTGGCTCTCCCAAGGCCGTCAGTAGTTCTAATGCAATGTTGTTTACTCCCGGGGCCTTGTTTCGACTCAGGTCTTTCAGTGCTCTGTCAAACTCTTCACGCAGTATCGTATCTCCCATTTCATCTTCATCTACATCATCTTCCATTTCTATAATATTGTCCTCAAGTACTTCGCCCTTGTATCGACCCTCTATATACTCCTTCCACCTATCTGGCTAAAATGGTTCAAATGGCGCTGAGCACTATGGGACTTAACATCTGTGGTCATCAGTCCCCTAGAACTTAGAACTACTTAAACATAACTAACCTAAGGACATCACACAACACCCAGTCATCACGAGGCAGAGAAAATCCCTGACTCCGCCGGGAATCGAACCCGGGAACCCGGGCGCGGGAAGCGAGAACGCTACCACACGACCACGAGCTGCGGACCCACCTTTCTGCTTTCTCTTCTTTGCTTAGAACTGGGTTTCCATCTGAGCTCTTGATATTCATACAAGTGGCTCTCTTTTCTCCAAACGTCTCTTTAATTTTCCTGTAGGCAGTACCTATCTTGCCCCTAGCGAGATACGCCTCTACAATCTTACATTTGTCCTCTAGCCAACCCTGCTTAGCCGTTTTGCACTTCCTATCGATCTCATTTTTGAGACGTTTTGTATTCCTTTTTGCCTGCTTCATTTACTGCATTTTTGTATTTTCTCCTTTCATCAATTAAATTCAATATTTCTTCTGTTACCCAAGGATTTCTACTAGCCCTCGACTTTTTACCTACTTGATCCTCTGCTGCCTTCACTACTTCATCCCTCAGAGCTACCCATTCTTCTTCTACTGTATTTCTTTCCCCCATTCCTGTCAATTGTTCCCTTATGCTCTCCCTGAAACTCTCTACAACCACTGGTTTAGTCAGTTTATCCAGTTCCCATCTCCTTAAATTTCCACCTATTTGCAGTTTCTTCAGTTTTAATCTACAGTTCATAACCAATACATTGCGGTCAGAGACCACATCTGCCCCTGGAAATGTCTTACAATTTAAAACCTGGCTCCTAAATCTCTGTCTTACCATTATATAATCTCTCTGATACCTGATAGTATCTCCAGGATTCTTCCATGTATATGCAAATATCTATATAACTAATATCAGCAAGATGATCAAATTTTAACGGTATATTCTCTAAGCACTTAATTACAAGTTCCATGTTCCTTTTTTTCAAAAATCTTTATGCGTTATGGAGAAATACCTCAGAAACATGGTTTCTGGGTACCAGAACCAAGACGGCTACACACAGCAAACGGCAGAAATATTTCCAATGGGTGTCCCAAATATATATGGATCATATCACCCGTACCGCATCAACAGCAGCCTGAAGATGGCGCATTAAAGCTTGAAGCGTTGAAACTGGTTGCAACAAAATAAAATAAAATCATAAGGACGGCTGTGGGTCTTTTAATTTGTCACAACCCTTGGAATAAGTTCAGAGGTGTGAGACCTGGCTATAGGGCTGGCCGTGGGAAAGGACCTCCGAATCCAACTATGAGCGCACGTATTGTTCAGGTGCTCGCGGATATTAACATCGAAGTGGGCTGGTCTACCGTCGTGTTGATATGACAACCTTTCACGGACAACAAGGCGTACAGTCTCCAACGTTAACGTGCCGGTGCAATGCATAGGGTCGTAGCATGACACACGTGCTGTGAGCTAAGTTGTGAACAGCATGTCTGCTGGGTGGTCAGGAGTGTAATATGTTTATCACTCGCTGCCTGTCTAGTGTAAAACAGATACACGGAGTCTTTGCGAGAGTGAGGCAGAATTTCATGTGCCGTTGCCATGCGTGGACTGAGACTCGCGGTCGTTACTTCGAACAGCTACTATGAGCTACGTTGTTGTGATGCGGTTAACGCTGTGTATACCCACAACACAATAAATATGCATTTCCAACAACTGGTTCCCTGTCTCAATATAATCGGTTGTGAATCCGCTATCACCGTTTTAATTTGATCCAAAGGGTTTGAGACATCCTGTACCTCTAAGATCCTGATCGTGAACTACTTTGAAAATTTACTTGGTATCTTTATCCAAGACAAAGAGTTTCGAAATCAACCTACGTGGACACGTAGAATACGTCCGTAAAATCCAGTGTGACGACGAAAATGTAATTTATATGGTGACATAGGACCGAGAAATATGCTTTAAAGTGTGATTCTTCAGTTTCTCCCGGCGTATTTGTTGCTCGAACCGTCCACGGGTATACTGCCGGTTCATAGTGTCCAACGGGCACAATATTTCGGCGATCGGACATGTCGCCATCGTCAGGTGCGCTGACGAACTGAGCTCCTGAGGATGGGCGGCCGATTTAAATCCCCTCCCCCCGCACACCGGCGGTCGCGAAGACGTGGGCGTCGGAATCTGCCGTAGAGTCGATGTGCTTGCTACGTCCGCCCTGGTCACCAGTTCGTACTTCTTGCTGAGAGTCGTCTTAATTACATTCAATACGGGGTCCCAAGCCTTGCTGAGATTGTAGCCGCAATCTCGGTTGATAAGATCTTCCCTGGTGCGAATTTCGATAGCTTCTCTTATAACGCTGTCCCAATATTTAGAGGTCTGAGTCAGGATCTTGGTACGCTCATAATCCATATCGTGTTTCTAGGACAAACAGTGCTCTGCTACCGCCGACTTATTTGGATATTTCAGTCGAGTGTGCCTTTGATGTTCTCGACAACAATCTTCGATGGTGCGTACTGTTTGTCCGATATGTCTTCCCACACTCACAGGGAATTTGGTATATGCCGGCCTTCCTCAAACTGAGGTCATCTTTTACACTTCCCAGTTATGCCCGTGTTTTATTGGGCGGGAAAAAGACGGTTCAACTCGGTGTTTCTTTAATATACGGCCGATTTTCCACGATAGTGCACCATTGTACGGAATAAAGGCAGTGGCTACCTCTTCTTCCGTGACTTCATCCGTCTCCACAGGTTGTGCTGTGGTGGTGGGACGGAGAGCGCGTCTAATCTGCCATTCCGAGTACCCGTTTTTTCGGAACACGGTTTTGAGGTGTTCCAATTCCTGGGGCAGATTCTCTGCGTCTGAGATGCTGCGCGCCCTGTGTACTGGTGTTTTTAGTACTCCATTCCTCTGAGAAGGATGGTGGCAGCTGTCTGCATGCAGGTACAGTTCAGTGTGCGTTTTCTTCCTGTACACATGTCGCCATCGTCAAGTCCGCCGACGAACTGAGCTCCTGAGGGCGGGCGGCCGATTTAAATCCCCTCCCCCCGCAGACCGCTCTCTTCGCCGTCCGCGCCCGCACATCGGCGGTCGCGAAGACGTGGGCGTCGGAATCTGCCGTAGCGTCGATGTGCTTGCTACGTCCGCCCTGGTCACCAGTTCGTACTTCTTGTTGAGAGTCGTCTTAATTACATTCAATACGGGGTCCCAAGCCTTGCTGAGATTGTAGCCGCAATCTCGGTTGATAAGATCTTCCCTGGTGCGAATTTCGATAGCCTCTCTTATAACGCTGTCCCAATATTTAGAGGTCTGAGTCAGGATCTTGGTGCGCTCATAATCCATATCGTGTTTCTAGGACAAACAGTGCTCTGCTACCGCCGACTTATTTGGATATTTCAGTCGAGTGTGCCTTTGATGTTCTCGACAACAATCTTCGATGGTGCGTACTATTTGTCCGATATGTCTTCCCACACTCACAGGGAATTTGGTATATGCCGGCCTTCCTCAAACTGAGGTCATCTTTTACACTTCCCAGTTATGCCCGTGTTTTATTGGGCGGGAAAAAGACGGTTCAACTCGGTGTTTCTTTAATATACGGCCGATTTTCCACGATAGTGCACCATTGTACGGAATAAAGGCAGTGGCTACCTCTTCTTCCGTGACTTCATCCGTCTCCACAGGTTGTGCTGTGGTGGTGGGACGGAGAGCGCGTCTAATCTGCCATTCCGAGTACCCGTTTTTGCGGAACACGGTTTTGAGGTGTTCCAATTCCTGGGGCAGATTCTCTGCGTCTGAGATGCTGCGCGCCCTGTGTACTGGTGTTTTTAGTACTCCATTCCTCTGAGAAGGATGGTGGCAGCTGTCTGCATGCAGGTACAGTTCAGTGTGCGTTTTCTTCCTGTACACATGTCGCCATCGTCAAGTCCGCCGACGAACTGAGCTCCTGAAAAATAATATAAATAAGGATGGGGCCCCTCCACGCCCGCACCAACGTGGTGACCAAACCAAAAGTTCTACTGTCACCTCCGTAAGCATGTTAGTATTTGAATCAGGCGTCACAGGATGCAGGCTGTGATGTTATCCATGCGTCTGGGTAAGACTACTCATTAACATGGTCCATCGGAGATAGATAGTGGTCGAAAACGATCGAAGGGTAGCGGTTGTAAGAGCAGAGGGAAAAAAGTGCCAAGGCCAGCGCCAAGGGAAAAAAACCTCTGCGACAGTAGGACGGGTGGTAAGGGCAGTAGCGGTTTGCTAGCTGCGACAGAGCATGCAAGGTGAGGAGTGGTTAGCGTGAGGTACCGTGCAACGTTACCTATGTACTGCGTGGTCGTGTCGTTAGCTGGGTCAGTCCGGTGCTGCGGCTGGGCTCGCTTGTAGTCTCCTGGGCCGGCGGCGGTGGCTTACTCCCTGTAACATAAAAGTTCGGCGCGGCAGCTTGGCGACGCTTGTGCGATGAAGACGGCCCTATTAGCTTTTGCACCTTTCACCTGCGGTGCTGCTGGGGCAACCGCTGGGATAGGCGCAGGTACGACTGCGCTGTGGCCTTGGGCGAAGACTGCACGCAGTTGCCTCAAGGCCTCTTCCTTCTCTGCAGCCAAGGCGGCTGCGAAGGCAGCCCTCTCCGCCGCCATGACGGCTTTGAGGGCTGCTGTGGCCTCCTTCACGGCGGCCCCGAGGTCGAGGTCGCACTTCTTCACGGGAGGGCGAGCTGCGTCCTGGCTGCCCGTTTCCGAGCGGCCGTCCCTGCCCCTGGCGGGTGGATCTGCTGCTGCGCCGTTCCTCAGCTGCGCCGGGCTGTTCTGCGCCCTACGCCGTTTCCGACGTCGTCTTCTCTTCTGCTGCTGCGTCGGTACGGCCGCGGCCGCTTCGCCGCCCCCGGCACGGCTGCGACTTGAGAAAGCCGCACAACCGCGCCAACTGGCGACGTGCGGGCCGCCACACCGGACACAAGTCGGCAAAGCGTTGCTGCCGCGGTCGCAGGCGCGGCTGTCGTGCTCGCCTGAGCACTTGACGCACCGCGCTGCGTTGCGGCAATACTTCGCTACATGGCCCTGAGGGCGGGCGGCCGATTTAAATCCCCTCCCCCCGCAGACCGCTCTCTTCGCCGTCCGCGCCCGCACACCGGCGGTCGCGAAGACGTGGGCGTCGGAATCTGCCGTAGCGTCGATTTGCTTGCTACGTCCGCCCTGGTCACCAGTTCGTACTTCTTGCTGAGAGTCGTCTTAATTACATTCAATACGGGGTCCCAAGCCTTGCTGAGATTGTAGCCGCAATCTCGGTTGATAAGATCTTCCCTGGTGCGAATTTCGATAGCCTCTCTTATAACGCTGTCCCAATATTTAGAGGTCTGAGCCAGGATCTTGGTACGCTCATGTCCACTCAAATATTTTCCCCAAGGCAAAACTCTTTAAGTTATATGTAACCCATGTGTACCAGAATTTGTTATTTGCTATTGGATACTTTGGTTTCCATTTATTTCTTAATGTAAATGAATGGATCACGGTCATTAGTTGCGTCCTTTTTGCCAAAACTATTTCTGATATAACTACGATTAACTACTACGGTACAGCAGTTCTGATATAATGAGACAGAATTTAGGTCTGAGGTGGTGAAGCTATATTTCTTGACTAGCCTTTTTCTCATGTCCGCTTTACGTACTGTGGTCTTGAGCTAAACGTGTATTAATGAGGCATCGTACATTTTGCCATCGCAAGATTTCAAACCACCGTTCCAGGTCCACTATTGGGGGCTTTAGAGCCTGATTACAGAAATGAAATGAAGGCAAAGAAACTGAAAAAGCTGCACAACTCCTGTACGTCTTGTAAAAAACACTTACTTGAAAGTCTTTGTATGCAAATGCTTCATTTGACTATTGGAGATGTTTTGGACTGAACTTCAACATCTACATGTATACTCTGCCGACGATACACGGTGTATGGTACTTAGAACGTACCTATCATCTAATCGTCTCCACCCCTACTCCTCCCCCCTCCTTCCCCCCCCCCTCCCCACCACCACCACTCGGCCTACGTGCTGCTCGTACGACTGTTTACCGTAATCGTTTGCCCAAGTTATAATTACGTGAGAATGAATCTCACTACATGTCTGCGTGAATACACTGTTTTCGTTGAGAGTCGGTTGCTAATCTGTGCACCAAGTGTCAGTCCATGACAGGCCTTCCTGCTTTTCACTACAAGATATGACTTTGATATATACAAGGCGATCGTCCGCTAACTTTCTCGTTGAGCTTCTCTATTAGGAAATTAATATACAGAGCATCCCGGCAGGAATAGTTAACATTCAGAGATATGACAGAAACGATCAATCGGAACAAAAAATTCTAGTAAACACAGGCTCTAAAATGCATACTTTAAGAGCTATGAGCACTTTTAATCTTCGCTAATGTGAAACTCTTCTCTTCTGCTGTCATAGCTCTTAAGGTATGCATTTTAGGGCCCTTGTTTACGAGACAATTTTTCCATGTTTTGGTTCATACTATCTCCTTCGAAAATATGAAAAGCAAAGAGCTTGCCTTAGACAAGACTTTTTTCACAATATCGTAGACAAAAAAGTGCTCATGGCTCTCAAGATACGCATGTTAAAGATCACGTTTACAAGACTTTTTGCTTCGAATGATCGTTCTTGTTATATCCCTGAATATTGACCGTTCCTATTTGTTCACCTTGTACATTGTGAGGAGTAACGATGATGCAATTCTTTTTTGGAGGATGATCGAAGCTATTTTCGACATTCGAATTGTTTATTCCAATCTTGTAGCTTTTCCACACTCAACGTTGCTCGACATTTCCGGCTACCGGATTGTTTAGCTTCACCTTGATGAGATTTACGTGATCGAACACAGAAACAATCAGACAATTATCCTTCTCCAGCGACGAAAGGCAGCTTCTGGGAAGGCTACTTTCAAGGTTGTGCGAGAGATTCACAGTGGCTGCGAAGGCTACCGCAGTTGGTACCCTACTTAAAATAAACGCCCCTGTGTTGTTTATGAGAAGGGACTTTCTGAGGAGCGATCGACAGGTGTTGCATCATCACACTGTGAACTCATGATTGTGTGTTTATAGAGGAACAACTCAACAGAAGGCGTTCGTTAGAGGCTCGTAAAATTAAAGAATTTGCGATCAAAAGTTTCCTTTGTGATCTCGTAGTTTCCACAATTATTTTTTCTTTCAAACACCACTGAGAGAAGTCAGTTGTGTTGATCTCGGGAAATCAGGAACAATTTTCATATAGAGTTTGTAAAAACGATTATTCTGTATAGTATCACAGTAGTATAAGAAAGTAAAAGATGTTTTGAATAACACACAGGATTCAGTCAAGTGCATTTCATTTTCTGTAATGAATTCTGAAATTATCGCTTTTTTTCAAGCGTCAGGTAACAATGTTAGAAGTCTGGGTGTTGGTTGGACACTGGGATCATGGATAAAGATACACATAGATGCAATATGCACTGTATTTGTAATGGAACCAATACTGAGAATTCGAGTAAATTATTTGCGCATTGCAGTATTATCTGATTCGATTATTACCTTTAGTTTTCAAATTGCCATAAATAGTGAGTGTCCTCCTTCACACACTACTAATAAGCATGTACAGAATTGCGCACCTGATCCGCAAGTCAAGAATGTAGGTGATTTTGAACTTAGAAATAAATTCTACATTATGAAGTGGAACCTATTCTGATGTGTAAGTGTATTAAGTAACGGCGAAAAGCCAACTTTGAATATCAAAGTGGCAAAATCGGGAAACTCTATCTAGCGCTAAAAGGGTGAAAAGAAAGGCTGCAGCTAAACTCATTGCAGTTAGACTTCTATGCTATTTTCTAGAGGGGACTTTAGGTGGAAAGCGAAATACTCCCCGCTGGCTGTTAAAACTGCAGCATCACATTTGCCAACCGACATTATGTGTAAGACGTGCTTCGATATATAAACAAAAAACATTTCAACGTAACCACATAAAGTAGGTACGAGCAACAGTCTATATTTAATGAAAGATTACGCAATGGGCTTTTATCCAGAAACCACATTTGAATGTTTATTGTTCGTTACAGATCGTTTATGTCTCATTTAAGAATGAGGTTACTGCTGAGTCATCGACATGCTCCTGTGGATGTCAGAAAGATCAGTACTGGGCGACCCCGCCGATAAGCAGATAGAATCAAAGAATTTGATTACAGGCGTCGCACGACGGATAACTTGATGAATTTAATTTATGTAAAAGGGATGGTCGTAGCATACGTGAATCATGGGTACTGTAACTCTCAAGATGATGAAACAGGGATTTCATCAAGCTACTGAACGAAAGAGTGGTCACTGAAAACCTTACTTATTTCAAGTCATGTAGACTTTAGGTTAAATACAAATGTACGAAGACAGGAAATCGTTATGTACAATAAGTATTAATACACGTTGCAATGGTGTCATAATATCAGCACCTTGGAAAAGATCAGGTAATGAGTTTGAGGGAATAAGTTGAAGTCAACACAACATTTGGGGGAACAGCTAAGTTGTTGAAGTCACAGTGAATGTCGAATGTTAACCACACAGTACAGACAGAACGAGAGGATCATGCATGCATCCACTATTTTGATTGAGTACATGTTGAACTCAGGGTTGCTTATAAACGTATTTGAGTTAGAAATATGAAAATCCTAGCGTCAGTCCGAAATATTGACGAACATCCTATCACTCAGTTTGCGATCGCTGCAGCCGCTCACCGATGCCCCGATGCTCACAAGTGACAGCTGTGCTGGCTGAAAATTTTATGTACGTGTAAGTCACCTGGCCTGTACCGGAGGCTCTCATTCAGAACCTGGAACAGAAATCCCTGTCTGGGGTGAGGTGCCCCTGTTGAGTCAGACGGAAGAAGTTCTAGTGTGTTCCCAGCAAGAACCAGAATTTTTACTCTGTCTTTTTATGAGCGATCGTTGTGCATGATTTTGATCACCAATCACAATGATTCTTCTGAGTGCTGACCAATCAGAACAACACAACATTGTCCCTTCCACACTCAATTGTAATATGGTTAACTAATTGGGAGGGTTTTACTGCTTTAGCTAATAAAAAGGCAACGTCTGACTCGCACCATCTATTTTGTGCTTCAGCCAACCACGCCTTCTCCACATACATACAAAGTTGTTCGAGAATCCTACTCCAAATTTTGGTTATATTATCCAACGGTAGCTGCTCTGGCTGTTTCTTAAGAGAGAGAACAACAATTCAACTAGCTTGCCACCAGCCTGATGACTGCGACTGCTATGTTCTTAAGCACAAAAAAGCAGGGGTGTCTCTCCTCTCACTCCACTTTACAGATCTCATCTTTACACAGTCCTGGACCTAGCGTTTTCCAGAATGTGGCCTTCCTGCATGTTGCAGGACATTAAGATGGTGCACTCCCCATCAGTGTTAGCTTGCGATGGATCCCTTTTCTGCCAGAGGGCTACCCACACCAAAAACAATAGACAAAAGCTTTCCGTTGTTTGGGACACAAAAGCGGACGATGCCTCTCCAGTAGAGTTTCAGCCGCACATTATACACTGGTCCTAACTGCTACCTGGGTTCTCCTTCTCCTGCCTTAGTGGTGGTTTCTGTGCTATTAAGAGGACTGCGATCCCCCACCCCCAACACGTGACCGGACACTAACGCATTCTCTCCTGTTCAGCTGGCGTCTGCTCAACATGCATTCAATAGGATTCCCAACTACACATTTAAACAGTCATACAGAGTAGGAAATTAGTGTAGAAATTTGGTAGTAACGTATAGCAGTCACTGACATCAATCTTAACTGTTCCTGTACCCTCATTTCCAATAGGAAATTAATTTAGCTTGGATGTGCTTATCGATTTGATGAAGTTTGATTACCGTACGTGTCAGTTTTGACAAAAACAGTCACGTAATATCGTATGAAGACCTATCGTGGCTAAAGCCTTTTGTTCTGTGGAATTACTGATTGTATAAGTCAGCATCTCCCCGCTATCATGCGAAAATGGGCTTGTGTGTTATGGAGGGCCACAGCCCCATGCAGAATCTGAATGGCCCCACACTTTCAGTACCAAAGAAAACAAACGTATTGTTCGCTCAACTATACAGAATTGTACAGCCTCTTCAGGCATCTTGTCTCTGGAAATTAGTTTTCTTGTAGAAAAACATCTACCCAGAGTACAATGATGACATATGGAGCACCACGGACTGTGACATGGCTGAGCCGAAAGTGGAGCCCCCAACTACAACATTGTATGATGGAGAGGTACCACGTCATCTTTTCACATGGTTGTTGGTGCTGTGTACAGCGTCACAATGGACGTATCCATAAGTGGAGGCTTCGAGAAGAACAAACGTTCTGAGAACACTTTCTTGATCGTCATACTGGCTCAGCTGTTGACGATTGGTGAGAGGTGCCTCTGGGCACGTAAAACGACCGCCTCTGGTTCACGTAACAGGTAGTTTGGACAGTGAACGTTACATATGCTTTAGCCACGATAGGTCTTCATACGATATTACGTGACTGTTTTTGTCAAAACTGACACGTACGGTAATCAAACTTCATCAAATCGATATGCCTTTGTTTGAGGTCTCCATGACATTTCAACAAGGTCGCATAAGAGTGCATGTTGTCACTTCTGTTCTCACCTCAATAACGAAGGTGTTCCACTATTGCCCTGCCAAGCACGATACCTAGGTCTCTTACGCCGTTGAAAGCATGTGGTCATGGTTTGCCGAGAGGCTGTCGCTACACCACTCGCCAACCATTGTGACTGATGATCTCACCGGTGGCATTAAAGCAACGTGGAATGACGTACCCCTGTCATGTCATTCTAGCACAGTTCGAATCGAGGTTCAACAGGGTTAGAACCAGAGTTGACAGCTCTGTACACTAAATTACTCACCCTGTATATCCCCAAACCACAAGTTTAATCTCGTATTCTTCGGTCTCTACTGTATACATCTACATCTACGTGATTACTCTGCTATTCACAATAAAGTGCACGGCAGAGAGTTCAATGAACCACCTTCAAGCTGTCTCTCCACCGTTCCACTCTCGAACGGCACGCTGGAAAAACGAGCACTTACATTTTTTCCGTGAGAGCCCTGATTTCTCTGATTTTATCGTGATGATCATTTTCTCCATACGCAGGTGGGTGCCAACAGAATCTTTTCGCAATCAGAGGAGAAAACTGGTGACTGAAATTTCATGAGATGATCCCATCGCAACCAAAAATGCCTTTGTTTTAATGACTGCCACGCCAATTCACGTATCATGTCTGTGACACTATCTCCCCTATTTCGGGATAATACAAAACGAGCTGCCCTTCTTTGTACTTATCCGATGTTATCCGTCAGTCCCACCTGATGCGGATCCCAAACCGCACAGCAATACTCCAGAACAGGGCGGACAAGCGTGGTGTAAGCAGTTTCTTTAGTAGACCTGTTGCACCTTCTAAGGGTTCTGCCAATGAATCGCAGTCTTTGGTCTGCTCTACCCACAATATTATCTATGTGATCGTTACAATTTAGGTTATTTGTAATTGTAATCCTGAAGTATTTAGTTAAATTTACGGCCTTCAGATTTGTGTGACTTACCGCGTAATCGAAATTTAGCTGATTTCTTTTAGTACTTATGTGAATAACTTCACACTTTTCCTTATTCAGGGTCACTTGCCACTTTTCGCACCATACAGATATCTTATCAAAATCATTTTGTAAGTTGTTTTGATCATTTGATGACTTTACAAGACGGTAAATGGCAGCATCATCTGCAAACAATCTAAGACAGCTACTCAGATTGTCTCCTGTGTCGTTAATACAGATCAGGAATAATAGAGGGCCTATAACACTTCACTGGGGAACGCCGGATATTACTTCTGTTTTACTCGATGACTTTCCGTCCGTCAATTACTACGAACTGTGACCTTGATGACAGGAAATCACGAATCCAGTCGAGGAACTGAGGCGATACTCCTTAGCCACGCAGTGGTGTTAGAAGACGCTTGTGCAGAACGGTGTGGAAAGCCTTCTCGAAGTCTAAAAATATGGAATCAATTTGACAAAAAAATGGTTCAAATAGCTCTAGGCACCAAGGGAGTTAACTTCTGAGGTCATCAGTCCCCTAGAACTTAGAACTACTTAAACCTAACTAACTTCAGGACATCACACAATCCATGCCCGAGGCAGGATTCGAACCTGCGACCGTAGCGGTCGCGCGGTTCCAGACTGTAGCGCCTAGAACCGCTCGGCACTCCGGCCGGCTCAATTTGACATCCCCTGTCCATAGCATTTATTACTTTATGAGTATAAAGAGCTAGTTGTGTTTCACAAGAACGATATTTTATGAATCCATGCTGACTATGTGTCAATAAATCGTTTTCTTCGAGGTATTTCATAATGTTCGAATACAGTATACGTTCCAAAACCCTACTTCAAATGGCCGTTAGTGATATAGGCCTGTAATTCAGCGGATTACTCCTACTTCCATTTTTGGGTATTGGTGTGACATGAGCAATATTCCCGTCTTTAGGTATGGGTTTTTCTGTGCGCGAGTGGTTGTATATAATTGCTAAATATGGAGCTATTTTATCAGCATACTCTGAGAGGAACCTGACTGGTATACAATCTGGACCGGATACTTTGCCTTTATTAAGTGATTTAAGCTGCTTCGTTACTCCGAGGATTTCTACTTCTACGTTTCTCATCTTGGCAGTTGTTCTTGATTGGAATTCAGGAATATTTACTTCGTCTTCTGTGGTGAAGGAGTTTCGGAAAACCGTGTTTAATAACTCTGCTTTAGTGGCACTGTCATCAGTGACTTCGCCATTGTTATCGCCCAGTGAAGGTATTGATTGCGTCTTTCCACTGATGTGCTTTATGTATGACCAGTATCTCTTTGGGTTTTCTGCCAGATTTCGAGACAGAATTTCGCTGTGGAAATTATTAAAAGCATCTCGCATTGAAGTACGCACCATATTTCGAACTTCTGTAAAACTTTGCCAATCTTGGGGATTTTGCGTTCTTTTAAATTTGGCATACTTTCTTCGTTGCTTCTGCAACAACCATCTGACCCGTTTTGTGTACCATGCGGGATCAGTACCATCACTTATTAATTTAGGTGGTATATATCTCTTAATTGCTGTTGATATTATCTCTTTGAAAACATTCCACTACTTTTCTACCCTTAGATGATCAGATCGGAAAGAGTGAAGACTCTCTCTTAAAAAGGAGTTAAGAGCACTTTTATCAGCTTTTTTAAATAGATATACTTTATGTTTCTTTTTGATGGTAGTACGTGTTACGGTATTCAGCCTAGCAGCAACTGCCTTGTGGTCGCTAATCCCTGTCTTTGTCACAATACTCGCTATTTGTCCAGGATTATTTGTTGCTAAAAGGTCAAGTATACTTTCGCAACCATTTACGCTTCGAGTGGGCTCATTAAGTAATTGTTCAAAACAATTTTCTGAGAAAGCATTCAGTGCAATTTCGGATATTGTTTTGTGCTTGCCGCCGGCTTTAAACGTATAATTTTTCCAGCATATCGAAGGTAGGTTTAAGTCACTACCGATTATAATTCTATGAGCGGGGTACTTATTTGAAATGAGTCTCAAGTTTTCTTTGACCTGTTCAGCAGCTATATCTTCTGAGTCGGGGCGTCGGTAAAACGATCCAATTAACAATACACACGGTAAGTAAAATTACATAATTTGCTAGCCTTACTGGTATTGCAATTGAAATATGTAGATATTGTAGATATCATAATTCTTAGTCTCGCACAAAGTCTGGTGTATTTTGCTGCGATTTGTATATGACCCGTGTGTATTAATTGGGAAAGATGTGGAAAAAGTGAGATAAAGGGCTACCAATGATTAGATTCATTTGTGACGTTTCCCTCGTGGCGTGTAACGTAAGTAGAGTCACTTATCAGAATGAAGGACTACTTAACACAAAGCTTTGTTTAAAGAAGATCAAGACAAGCATAAAGGTGACTTACATTAGTCAGGGACTAGCTAATTAGGCTGCAGAATTCTCGGTGAAAGTGGAAAATTTGAGTATTCACCAAAGATCTGAGTACGTAGAACAGATCTCTTAGGATGCTGGTTAATCACAAACGCAGCTTATAGGAGAAGAGATTGAGTAGTATCTCTACGAGGGTTATCGGGTGTGGAATATTGGAGGAAATTTCATATGTCACACGGCTTTGGCTTTTTTCTCTGCCCTAGGCTAAAATCGTCCCCAAACTTCATTTTAAAGTGTCGTAGCTGAACAGTGAAATCACTGCACATAATTTACAAGAACATGCGTACTGTCATAACGGTATCAGTAGGAGGAAATATGTATTCTTAGAATCTGGTGCAGTTTCTTGGAAGTGGTAAACAGTCTGTAGTAGATGGAAACTGATGAAGATCTCGTAACAGATATACCACTAGTTTTGCGCCAAGCTACGGTGTAGTTTCCTTTTAGTTTTGAGCACTAGTAACAATCTATGCTAACATGCAGAGAGATGTTAATGTTGTCCGTATTATATTGTTAATACATGTCATACCTTTAGAAAAAGCGATATAGAAATTAACTGTAAGATAATGGACTACCGTAAGTATCGGGTCTTTTGTTTTTCCTGGCGCTTTCCCATTTTAAAAGCTCTGCACTTGGTGTACCGTTTCTTTGTCAATGTGATCCTCGTTTCGTTTTGTGGTAGTCCTTCCCGAAGTCAAGTCATCTCACAGAAGATACATCGTGTACGTCACCTATCTGATAATCGTGTTAACCTTTTTCCTTCATTTCCTATGGTTAGCAACACTCAGGAAAATTGAAAGTAGCGCACCAAAATGAGATCAAAGCATCGAAGTAAAATTTATTAGACATAATGATACAGACGACAGTATCACTTGATCCCAAAATCAAGACGTATAAATAAATACAGTGAGTACATGTAGAAAAATATATGCAACATCAGTAACGCAACATGCTCCTGCATTAAGTTGATTAGACGTCTGATGTTGTCCCGAGGCAGACTGACCCCCCCCCCCCCCCAAATCTAGAACAGAAACTTTGAAAGCAAGTACAGGGTAACCTGGCGGCGTCTGGCGGTTCAGCTGGTCCCTCACATGCTCGATAGGAGACAAGCCTTGGGAGCAGAACGGCCATGGAAGAGTCGGGACGTGATGTAGGAAGTCTGAGCAACCCTCACGGGGTTGAAGAATGTCGTCTACATAACGCTGGCCCGTAATGGTTCCACGTATCAAATGGCTGTCGTAGGCTATGGCCCCAGACTATTCCGTCGGCTATGCGAGTGGGGTGGCGGATGGCAGCTTGGGGGGAACTGTGCCACTCACCTGGCTGCCTCTGCACCCTTATGTGATTATCATCCGTCCCCAAAAAGGAATCAGGATTCATCACTAACCACCAGGTTTTGCCAGCTTGTTGCAGTCCACGTCGTTCTGGCTTGGCACCACTATAGGCGGAGTCGCCAATGTCAGTAGCCGATGTTTCGGTGTTAACAGCAATACACGACAAGTGCACCTGGACTGTAAATTCGCATCCACAAGGCGTTTGGTAAAGGTTTGTGGGACTACTGACACCAGTATATCTGCGTGTATCGTGGAGCCAGTCACTGTAGGATCCCTGATCGCTTGCTGCATGATCCTACAATCCTCTCGCGTCGTCGTCTTCCTGGTACGCCGCACGTGGGTGCCTTCTCTTGTCCACTGGTCCCAACATCGTCTGACGGAATACTCCGAATGATCGATCTGGCTAACCACACGGAATGTCAACCAGCTTGCTTTCATGCCTGTTTTCAAGATTAGGGTCCTTGCAAAGTGGCTTAACAAAAAAAAAAAAAAATGGCTCTGAGCACTATGGGACTTAACATCTCAGGTCATCAGTCCCATAGAACTTAGAACTACTTAAACCTAACTAACCTAAGGACATCACACACGTCCATGCCCGAGGCAGGATTCGAACCTGCGACCGTAGCAAAAAAATGGTTCAAATGGCTCTGAGCACTATTGGACTCAACTCCTGTGGTTATAAGTCCCCTAGAACTTAGAACTACTTAAACCTAACTAACCTAAGGACAGCACACAACACCCAGCCAGCACGAGGCAGAGAAAATCCCTGACCCCGCCGGGAATCGAACCCGGGAACCCGGGCGTGGGAAGCGAGAACGCTACCGCACGACCACGAGATGCGGGCACGACCGTAGCAGTCGCGCGGTTCCACACTGAAGCGTCTAGAACCGCTTGGCCACACCGGCCGGCCAGTGGCTTAACAGTGAGAAGTCTCAGCTAACAAGTCCTCACGCATTCTGTGTCTACTAACGTCCTCCTCGTATCGGGATGTGATCTCCTCGTTCAATATGTGTCTAAGTAGGGACCCCCTCTCGATTGCAGCGTCACCGCATAGTCTGTGGGCGTAAGCATTGGCAACAAAATTGGATCATTTGCAGATCAAATCTCACAGTACTTTTATGCGAAGTTTCGTGCCTGTACCTTTCTTCTCTCCGGGTGCGCTATTTTCAATGTTCCTGGGTGTATATGAGGTGGAGATAGCGAACCGTTCCGAGTAAGGGAAACTATCTAAATCCCCATCAAGCTAAACAGTGTACCACACCGACGCTCATTGATATGGTGACAGGACTTATCTAAAAATAAAAACGCAAAACCTGCCAAAACAAACGCCCTGTGCATATTAAAATTGTGTTTAAGTAACGTTGTTTGGAATAACTGTCATATTTAGTTCTTGCAGGAAGTGTTTTGACTGTTTTCGTCGTGGGGAAAGCCCAATAGTCGAATGTAGAATGTAGAACTACAAGAAAAACTTTCAATGCGCAAGTAGGAGTAGGAAATAAGCATAAAAGTCTATAAAACAGTAAAGGATCCTAGCTTGTTTAATGTAGCGAAATTTGCTTCTTAGGAAAAGATGTATTGAGCTATCTTGAATTTTTAAATGTGTAAAACTGTACAACTTAATAACAGAGCACGTACTCACACGAGGCGCTCGAGTCGTCTCCTCAGACTCATGCCCTGAAGTCTGCTCTTACGGAATGCTGAGAGATGTTGACCGAACAGAAGGAGATTCTTCGACTGGCGAGGGAAGCGATGGGCTCCAAAATCTACCGACAGCAACAGGCCAGTAATTCCAATAGATGAAAATGATTACTGAACTCTACCAATGTTCTCCACCTCGAGAGAATGACTCGTGACAGTCTGTATGGGGGGGATATTGCTTGAACTTATATATGGAGCTCAGTTAATGGTGAGTATTAAACAACATCGTTTAAATGGCACAAGAAATTTTATTTCTGAAAGAAACCAAAACTGGAATGTGGTCTTCAAACGTGAATCCTCCCCACAATAATGTCCACAGCACATATGAACGTAACGTTGAGAGCTCTAGTCCCGTTTCGCTCACAGTTCAAGTTAGGCGCTCCCCTTCCCCCGGCTTCTAATTTTTATTTGTTTGGATTACAAAACGATCACAAGAAGAGAAGAAGTTGACTACTGATGAAGTGCGATGGAACTGCCGAGCTATAGTTAGAAACGAGCAAATACTTTTACACAAAACGAATCAGGCACGTCCCACAAATACGGTAGAGGATCATAGGCATTAGCACGGAGTACTTTGAAAACTTGAAATGTGATTCTGAGTGTAAATCTTTCTGCTTCCTAATAACAGGCAAGATCTCGGTCATAAGTGAACGACCGTTGAACTTTGTAGCAGCTGACAGCTGAACGGCGAAGTTCCGCGCTCCACACACTACGTTGAGGCACGCCACGCGGCTTACGACTGCCGTGGGCTTAGATGAAAGCTGTTTGGATTCTGCGTCCCAGAATAGAAGTGCGACTTTACGAAGCGAGACACGGAAAACAAACTCTCCGTCGGCGTTAAAAGTGGAGAGCATACCCACAAGGCCAGTGCAATTCCAAGTACATATTACGGACTGAAATTCAACTATACTAGTAGTTTCGAATTAACTCAGAATGAAAAAACGCATCGTATGCATTTATACACTACAGGTCGAAAGTTTCCGATGACCTATCGCAACCGCCGGCCAGAGTTGCCGAGCGGTTCTAGGCGCTACAGTCTGGAGCCGCGTGACGCTACGGTAGCAGGTTCGAATCCTGCTTAGGGCATGAATGTGTGTGATGTCCTTAGGTTAGTTAGGTTTAAGTAATTCTAAGTTGTAGGGGACTGATGACCTCAGAAGTTAAGTCCCATAGTGCTCAGAGCCATTTGAACCATTTTTGAACCTATTGCAACTGTGGATTTGTGGTTAAAAAGAGGATCTCGTTATGAGTGTTCTGTCACATCTCAGTTCTGATAATAAAATAAGTACAAACATGTAAAGACTAAGCTCGTCCGTTGTGTACTTGACCAATTGTTCGCACAGAGGAGCGCTGATGCGCTGATGATAATCCACGACAACACTGACGTGCCTTTACCTAAGGCGGTTCCATTCGAATAGGCCTCTTTCCTTCAGCTGTCTGTGTAGGAATCAGTTCGCATTAGCTTACAGTGCATTGTGTGCATCTAGCACTCTAATTGTGTAGCTCACCAGGTTCATACCGTATTACCTCCTAAAGGGACGGAAGGAGAGTATTGGAATGGAAAAACGTGCTCTAACTGTAGCTCTGCATCAGAAAGGCTATTATACACTGAAGCTCCAAAGAAACTGGTATAGGCATGCTTATTCAAATACAGTGATATGTAAATAGGTAGAACACGCGTTGCGGTTGGCAACGCCTATATAAACAAGACGTGTCTGGCACTGTTGTTGGATAAGTTACTGCTGATACAGTGACAGGTTATCAAGGTTTAAGTGAGCTTGAACGTAGTGTTATAGTCGGCACCTTGGCACACAGCGTCTCCGAGGTGGCGATTAAGTGGGGACTTTTCCGTACGACCATTTGACGAGTGTACCGTGAATATCAGGAATCCGGTAAAACATCAAATCTCCGGCATCGCTGAGGTCGAAAAAAGATCCTGCAAGAACGGGACCAACGACGACTCAAGAGAATCGTTCAACTTGAAACAAGTTCAACCTTTCCACAAACTGCTGCAGATTTCAATGCTGGGCCATCAACAAGTGTCAGCGTGAAAACCAGTCAACGAAACATCATCGGTGAGGGGTTTCGGAGCCGAAGGCCCACTCGTGCATCTTTGATGACCGCACGTCACAAAGTTTTACGTCTCGCCTGGGACCGTCAACACCGAAATTAGACTGTTGATGACTGGAAACATGTTGCGTGGTCGGACGAGTCTCCTTTCAAATTGTATCGAGCGGATGAACGTGTACAGGTATGGAGACAACCTCATGAATCCATGGATCCTGCATGTCAGCATGGGGACTGTTCTAGCTGGTGTGGGCTCTGTGATGGTGTGGGTCGTGTGCAGTTGGAGTGATATGGAACAACTGATACCTCTAGATACGACTCTGACACATTACACGTAGGTAAACATCCTGCCTGATCACCAGCGTCTGTTCATGTCCATTGTGCATTCCGACGGACTTGGGCATTCCAGCAGGTCAACGCGACACTCCACACGTCCAGAATTGCTACAAAGGGCTCCAGGAACACTGTTCTAAAAAAAAAAGTGAAATCTGCTAAGGTCATCAGTCCCTAAGCTTACTTAACCTAAATTATCCTAAGGACAAACACACACACCCATGCCTGAGGGAGGACTCGAACCTCCGCCGGGACCAGCCGCACAGCACACTACTTAGTTTAAATACTTCTTCTGGTCACCAGACTCCCCAGACATGAACATTATTGAGCCTATCTGGGATGTCTTCCAACGTGCTGTTCAGAAGATATCTCCATCACCTTCTACTCATACGGAATTATGGACAGCCCTGCGGGAATCATGGTGTCAGTTCACTCCAGCACTACTTCAAGCATTAGTCGAGTCCGTGCCACGTCGTGTTGCGGCACTTTTGCGTGCTCGCAGGGGCCCTACGCGATATTTGGCAGGTGTACCAGTTTGTTTAGCTCTTCAGTGTAGAAGGACAATAGCAACGAAAGTTGGCGCAGTCCCACCTAAAGTGTAGTATAGATCGCAGCGTTTCAAGCAGACTGGTGCCAATGCAAGTGTTTCGCGTTCAGGAAGACCCCGAATAACATCATACAGGGAAGGTCAGTTGATATGTGTACAGAGTAAACGTCAGAATACACTAGAAATTCGAGACGAAGTAAATACTCTGACGGCAGGAAAAGCCGCAACACCAAGAAGGAATTGTCCAACATTAACGAAAGTTGGTAGGCGTGCTTCTACATCTGAAAGACGATGTCTATTCCCATTTCGCGCCAGTCACATAGGAGTGGCATAGTAACGGCACTATGAGGATGCAAATAAGATTTGCTTTAAATCCACGCAGTAAGGATCACGACCGTTAATTACCTTCGAGATTGCACGTGGCGAGCTGATATTACCCAAGAATGCCTTTAAGGCTACAAAGACGCCATTATAAACACTTCACTGACTTTGAACGGCATCGTATACGAGAAGATGGATATCCCTTCTGCGATATTGCAGGAAGACTTGGCAGGAATATAGCAACTGTATATGATTGCTGGCAGTTGTGGTCACGAGAATGTACGGTCGGAAGAAGACTTTACTCCGGACGGCCACGTGGCACTACCGAGAGGGAAGACCATCATGTTCGGCGTATGGCTCTGGCACATCTCACTGCATCTGAAGCAGCAGTTTCAAATCACTTGGAATCACAGTGACGTAACGAACTATTACAGATCGGTTACTTCATGGTAGCTCCGAGCCAGAAGCCCTATAACGTGCATTCCACTGACCATAAACCACCACCGTTTGAGACTTCAGCGGTGTCGGCCGAGAACAGCTCATTAGAGAGCAGGGTGGAAATTTGTCGCGTTTTCCGATGAAAGCTTGTTCTACCTCGGTGCCAGAGATGGACGTGTGTTGGTTAGAATGAGGCCAGTCGAGGACCGGCAACCAACCTGTGTGTGTTTTGGACACACTAGACCTACACCAGGCGTTATGGTATGGAGTGTGATTTCGTATGACGGCAGGGGCATTCTCGTGGGTATAACAGGCATCCTGACTGCCAAATATTGTACGTCAATCTGATGATTCGACCTGTTGTGATGCCATGATGTCATTCATGAACAGCATTCCAGGAGGTGTTTTCCAACAGGATAACGCTCACACACATACCGCTATTGTAACTCAGCTTATTCTACAGAATGTCGACATCTTGCCTTGGCCAACTCGATCATCACATATGTGTCCAGTCGAGTACATTTGGGACACATCGGACGACAAGTCCGACATCATCCACAAACAGCATTAACTGTCTATGTACTGACCGATCAAGTGCAACGGACAAGGAAGTCTTTCTCTCAAATTGACATCCGGCACCTGTAAAACACAATCCATGTTTGCATTCAATATTCTGATGGTTACACCGATTATTAATGTACCAACATTTCACATTTGCAACGGCTTATCTCGCGCTTACTTTAACCTGTGATCTTGCAGTGTTAATCAATTAAATATGTTACCTAGACAAATGTATTCCCGAAATTTCATTACTCTACGTTAATTATTTTCTGGTGTTGCGATTTTTTCCCCATCAATACAGCATGTGAGCAACTCCAGTCTCTGTCTCAACATTGCAACTAGTTCTTTGTGAGCAAGGTTTAAAGGGATGCAAAGCGGCCAGAATATCTTTTGCTAAGCAAACAAAGTAAGGTGAAAAGAGCCCGCCCGGTTAGCCGAGCGGTCTAACGCACTGCGTTCGGGGCGGGAAGGCGTGCCGGACCCCGGCACGATTCCGCCCGGCGGATCAATGTCGAGGTCCGGTGTGCCGTCCAGTCTGTGGATGGTTTTTAAGGCGGTTTTCCATCTGCCTCGGCGAATGCGGGCTGGTTCCCCTTACCCCGCCTCAGTTACACTAGGTCGTCAATTGCTGCACAGACACCTTCTCCACGTACACGTACACCATTATTACTCTACCACGCAAACATTGGGGTTACACTCGTCTGGTATGAGACGTTACCGGGGCGGCGCACTGGGGGTCGAACCGCACAATAACCCTGGGTTCGGTGTCGGGCGGTGGTGGGGTGAGTGGACTGCTGTAGCCTGTTGTGGAGTTTTGTACCACTGAGAGCTACGGCGGGAAGGAAACCTCTCCGTCGTTTCCAGGTAGATTGAAATGGGCTCATCTGCATAAGGAATTGGAGCATGCAGCAGTGGTCCAAGGTGTTATTCACGAACAAATCTAAGTTTGAAGTATCGTCGAATGTTTGTCCCCCGAATTCGTAGTGAACCTATGAAGAGTCAGTGTGTGACGCCTACGATGAATACAGTGGAGAATCTGTTATGGTGGGGTGACGTTTTGCGGATGATTAAGTCACTTGCCGAGTGAGAATTAATGGAACATTAAATAAGGAAGGTTATCACAGGATACTGATCAACAATGCAGTTCCATCTGGCAAGTGACTTAGTGCTAGAGGATTTGTTCTGTAGCAGGGCAATTTTCCCAAACATGCTTCTGAATTATGCAGAAAGTATGTCAATAGAAAAGAGGAAGGTGGGAAACTGAAGAATATGACTTAAATCTCATTGAAATCTTATGAGATAAACTTGACAGGTTAGAAGACATAGGTCGTCGAATGTTGAAGGTCTGTGGGCCAGACCTGTTGGATTGTAATATCTACAAAAACACTATATCTCCAGAAGTCCTAGATTTTGTGCAGCGGCTCTGAGGGCAAAGAATGAATGTTCAGAAAAGGATAAAATCTAACCCATGTTGTGTCCTCAATTATAGGGAGAGAAAATATTTATTTTGTTGCCTACTTCGTTCGTGCGATGTGTTTTACATTAATGTAAAGTACATAGTTTTTATCATGGGTGATCGAAAACTTTTTACAGGTGGTGTACATTTTTGTCCAAGACGTATCGAAAAGTAAGCTCAATCCCTGATGAGATGATAGAGGACCTTATTTGCAACAAAAAATGATAGTACAGTTTTTCCGAATTCTATATCGTTTTGGCCGGCCAGGGTGACCGAGCGGTTCTAGGCGCTACACTCTGGAACCGCCCGACCGCTACGGTCGCAGGTTCGAATCCTGCCTCGTGCATGGATGTGTGTGATGTCCTTAGGTTAGTTAGGTTTAAGTAGTTCTAAGTTCTAGGGGACTGATGACCTCAGAAGTTAAGTCCCATAATGCTCAGAGCCATTTGAACCATTTTGAATATATCGTTTTAGGTTTACATATGTAACTCCGAACTGGGGAGTTCTCTTTTCTTTGAATGCCAATCTTAGTTAACGTATTTCTCATGTTTTTCGTGTATATTGTCCCCGTACAAGCAAAAAGGCGTGTTTTGGAGATGGTGTGTTTGCACGCCATACTGGACGTCACACCTTGACAACTGTATGAGTTTCTTAAGTTGTCATTTGTGTACCGTTCTGTTGCTAAGTACAGCATTCAATGCTACTGATATTCTATCTCTTGGTTTAGTCCTGTGTGCTCCTGGATGAGACAGCTGAAGCGATCCTTTGTGAAGGTGAAGTCCGTGCATGAAGATCAGCAATGTTTATTAGCGAGGAGTACAGGGACTTGCCCTTTGTTTACGGTTTCTGTTATGGTAATGCGGCCGTGACTGAAAGAGAATAGCGGGAGAGGTTTCCGCATCGACGCCATCCAAGAAGACGGGTGTTTCAACCACTTCACCAACAAATGGCGGATACAGGAATATTACAAAATACGCATCATGTTGGTCTAGCAATACTTGCTCTAGATCGAAAATAAGAAATTTGTTATGTTGTAGAAGCATGTCCGTCTATCAGTACGACGCCTCTTGACGACGTGTTGTAGTCCCTCACTCATCTGTTTGGCAAGTACTGGGTGATCCAAAAGTCAGTATAAATTTGAAAACTTAATAAACCACGGAATAATGTAGATAGAGAGGTAAAAATTGATACACATACTTGGAATGACATAGGGTTTTCTTAGAACAAAAATAAAAAAAAACGAAGTTCACAAAATGTCCGACAGATGGCGCTGGACAGCAAAACGTCAGTGACTGCGCATGACAATCGTGTATAAAAGGAGCTGTAATGAGAGAGAGAATCCCCTCCATCTACCTCTCCTATCAACTTTGATCCTCCTCTCCCACTTCCTGTGTTTTTTTCTTCAGGGCACCCTCTCTCCCTTCTCTCCCTCCTCACTTCCCCCTCCCCGGGCTTCCCCTTCCCCTATCCCGCCATACCTTCTTTCCTCCCCCCATCTCCTCTGCCCCTGGCATATCCACTCTCCCCTCTCCGCCGGCCGCGGTGGCCGAGCGGTTCTAGGCACTTCAGTCCGGAACCGCGTGGCTGCTACGGTCGCAGGTTCGAATCCTGCTTCGGGCATGGATGTGTGTGATGTCCTTAGGTTAGTTAGGTTTAAGTAGTTCTAAGTTCTAGGGGACTGATGACCTCAGATGTTGAGTCCCATAGTGCTCAGAGCCATTTTTTTCTCCCCTCTCCCTACTCCCCCACTTTCTTCTCCTCTTTTGGCAGGTCCCCGGACTTGCACACGCCACGTGAACATTAGCGCACCGGAGATCATCACCATCAGTCTCGTGTGTGTGCCGTCGTGTTTGTGCTTCAGTGTTTTTCGCCGCCCATGCTCCATCGTTCACATGTATCGTCACCATCATCAGTGTTCGTGCGCAGTGCTGACAGTCTTTTGTTTTTTTCGTGTGTGAACGGCTTCGTGTTTTTTCGTTACTGTGTCTACTGTTTTTTTTTCTCCTTTATGTTATGTTCATTCCGTGTCTCCATTGTTTTCTCTTGTACAACCTGTAGCTGAAGAGCGGCGTACTGTTGCCGCTGCCAGCCCACCTTGTGTAAGGTGTGAAATAACAATAAAGAAAGAAAAAAAAAAGAGAGAGAGAATCAGATGCGCCAGCAGTCGCAGCATGCTGACGTTACCTGAAAAGGCGGTTTTAGTGAACCTGTATTATCAGAATGTGCTAGTTCAGCGTTACGATCCTGTCGCCACAGGAAGGGGATTCGAACGGGTAAAGGTCCGTTGACAAATGCAGCTGTGGTGAGAATGATTCGAAGTTCGAAGCCACGGGTTGTTTAGACGATAGACCCCGTAGTGGCCGACCGAGCACAAGGCGTAATGCTGCTGAGACAGTTCACGAAGAAATGGAGACTGTAACGGGTTCGTCTGTGCACGGGGAAGTTAGCGCTCGTGCAGTCGCACGTCGCACCGGCATTCCATGCACTACTGTTTTGTTGGCACTTAGGCATACCCTCCGATGCTATCCGTACAAAATCCAACGGCATCATGAACTGTTACCTGGCGGTTTAGTGAAGCGGAGGGCATTTGCGGTGTGGGCGTTTTAAAAGATGGCGGAAGATGACGATTGGTTGAGTAACGTGATGTGGATCGACGAAGCTCATTTCACGCTCCGAGGGTCTGTCAACGCCGACAACTGCAGAATTTGGGCTACCGAAAATCCTAGAACTGTCATGGAAACTCCATTGCACGACGAGAAAGTCACGGTATGCGGTGCATTTACCACATCTACTGTTATAGGGCCTTTTTTCTCCGAGGAAATGCTCGATTATGGTTTTGTAACTGCTGCCGTGATGAGTGAGAAGTATGCCGATATGTTACAGAATCGCATCAACCCGTGCCTGGTTGATAAACACCTGCTGGAACGTACGACGTTTATGCAGGGTGGCGCTCCACCCCATATTGCTAGACGCGTGAAAGGTCTCTTGCGCGTGTCGTTTGGTGATGATGGTGTACTCAGCCGCCACTTTCGTCATGTCTGGCCTCCCAGGTCCCCAGACCTCAGTCCGTGCGATTATTGGCTTCGGTGTTACCTGAAGTGTATCGTGATCGACCGACATCTCTAGGGATGCTGAAAGACAACATCCGTCGCCAATGCCTCACCATAACTCCGGACATGCTTTACAGTGCTGTTCACAACATTATTCCTCGACTACAGCTATTGTTGAGGAATGATGGTGGACATATTGAGCATTTCTTGTAAATAACATCATCTTTGCTTTGCCTTACGTTGTTATGCTAATTATTGCTACTGTGATCAGATGGAGCGCCATGCGTCGGACATTATTTGAACTTTCGTATTTTTTTGGTTCTAATTAAACCCCATGTCATTCCAAGCATGTATGTCTATTTGTACCTCTCTATCTACATTATTCCGTGATTTATTCAGTTTTCAATTTTATACTGACTTTTTGATCACCCGGTACTTCATTGGCAAGGTCTTCATCCGTACCGTCCGAATCCTGTGCAAGAATTAAAGCACAAGATCGTGGACATTGTTTTTCATACTGTCAGTTGTTGTTACAGAATATTCTTAACGTCTGTCATCCGTGCACTTTACAAGTGCTGCAGTCCGTAGACTCTTCTGTGGTGGAAAAGATCCAATCTTGTTTCACTTGTAAAGTTATAATGATTCCTAATCGTGGACTGTTGATTGAAGACACAGACTAAATTAAAAGCAAAACAATGTCTCTTAAATTTTTTTATTTCTATGAAGATCCACATCCACAAATTACTTTATAAAAGAAAGCATGGTTCGTAGTAGGCTGTAATGTTACAGTATAAATACCAGTCACTCTTTTTGAAATAGTTATTTATTCCATGAACCAGTTGTCGAAGCTTTTCAGGCTCAACTTCAGATGATGCAGAGGAGGATACATAGCTATTTCAAAGCGTAGTGTTGACAAGAAGATGAAACATGCTTCATGAATCGCCACGATTGTTGTTTATGTGCCGATTTGGATCGAGGAAGAACAAAATTAAACTTCGGATGGAAATCAGGATATGAACAACAATCATGGTGATACATTGTAGTAGGTTCTATCTTCTTCTCACAGAGCCAGCACCCAGTGTTACGCTTTGGAACAGTTATGTAGCCTCGTGTTCACCATCTGAAGATGAGCCTAATAGGCTTGAAAACCGGTTATGGAATAAATAACTGTTTCGCAAAAGTGACCGGTTGCAGTTTTCTCTGTTTACATTGAATAAACAGTCACGGTTCTTAAACATCCATAACGGATAAGCTTAGTCCTCAACGTCTACGGACCATGTTTTCTGTTATAAATCTCTCTTAACCTTAAAGCACTAAAGAAGGGAATATTTTACATTGCTGCTTAACCACAATATACTTTTCTACACAAAATTTTAGTCAGAGGAACTCACAATTCATAAGCTATGCACTATTTAATTACAAATGTCAGATATCCAATTGTATATTACATACAAAATAAGTATGAAAGTCCTGTTTTATACCCTATAATGACAGTTCTACTGTTCAAATGTTATTGTATGGAAAATAAATTATAATTTATGTTATGCACCAGTTACGAATTATCATAACCCAACGGGTATTTTACACACAAAAGGAGTAGAGAGTCTTCCGCTTTAGATGCAGCTATTACAAATTATGCTCTACCTAGCTAGGTCTTCCACGGTCAGCGAGGATTCTTCTTCCAATTCCTTATTTTCATAATCTGATGCTTCAAAGCCTGGGTCTACATCACTGTTATCTGTACACGGAACGTTACATTCCTCTTCACTAAATTATACATTGTCTGTGTCTTTGTCAGCTTCTTCGAGCAAGTCATCCAGTTTGTTAGTGTCAAAATCAAATTCAACACCATGCATATTGTGCTAATTTCAGTATCAAAAGACAATATTAGCACTCAAAGGGGGGCGGGGGCAACGTTGTATAAACTAACACATTTCTGTGACTGCGTGATTCTTTACAGAAGACAACACACTAAGATAAATTGTAAGCGATAAAACAAATATGCTGATTATTATAAAACAGGCGCACCATTGCCAAACATTCGCAATATTTACAAGAGTACAAGTATCAGCACACCACTGGAGTTGGACAACAAATAATTCAGCTATCATTAACAATGTCTGTCACGAAGGTACCCAAGAGCACGTGTCACTCATGTGTACAGATTCGAGGCAATTGCGAAGAGATAACAACTGCAGTTGTAAATTTTACGAGGGTTAAAACAAGGCTCCGGGAGTACACAACATTCCATTAGAACAACTAATAGCCTTGGGAGAGCCAGCCACAACAAAACTCTACCATCTGGTGAGCAAGATGTATGAGACAGGTGAAATACCCTCAGATTTCAAGAAGAATTTAATAATTCCAGTCCCAAAGAAAGCAGGTGTCTCCAGGTGTGAAAATTACCGAACAATCAGTTTAATAAATCGTGGCTGCAAAATACTAACTCTAAATCTTTACAGACGAATGGAAAAACTGGTAGAAACGGACCTCGAGGATGATCAGTTTGGATTCCGTAGAAATGTTGGAACACGCGACGCGATACTGACCCTACGACTTATCTTAGAAGATAGATGAAGGAAAGGCAAACCGACGTTTATAGCATTTGTAGACTTAGAGAAAGCTTTTGATAATGTTGACTGGAATACTCTCTTTCAAATTATGAAGGTGACAGGAGTAAAACACAGGGAGCGAAAGGCTAATTTGTACGGAAACCAGATGGCAGTTATAAGAGTCGAGGGGCACGAAAGGGAAGCAGTAGTTGAAAAGGGAGTGACATTGTGTTTTATCCCATCCTCAATGTTGTTCAATCTGTGTATTGAGGAAACAGTAAAGAAAAGAAGAAAAAATTGGAGTAGGAATTAGAATCCATGGAGAAGAAATAAAAACTTTGAGGTTTGCCGACGACTTTGTAATTCTGTCGGAGACAGCAAAGTACCTGGAAGAGCAGCTGAAGGGAATGGGCAGTGTCTTGAAAGGAAGGTATAAGATGATCATCAACTAAAGCAAAATGAGGATAATGGAAGTCGAATTAAATCAGGTGATGATGAGGTAATTAGATTAGGAAATGAGACACTTAAAGTAGTAAATGAGTTTTGCTATTTTGGGAGCAAATTAACTGATGATGGTCGAAGTAGAGAGGATATAAAATGTAGACTGGCTCTGGCAAGTAAAGCGTTTCTGAAGAAGAGAAATTTGTTAACATCAAGTATAGATTTAAGTATCAGCAACTGTTTTCTGAAAGTATTGGTATGGAGTATGGCCATGTATGGAAGTGAAACATGGACTATAAATACAGGGTGTTTCAAAAATGACCGGTATATTTGAAACGGCAATAAAAATTAAACGAGCAGCGATGGAAATACACCGTTTGTTGCAATATGCTTGGGACAACAGTTAATTTTCAGGCGGACAAACTTTCGAAATTACAGTAGTTACAATTTTCAACAACAGATGGCGCTGCAAGTGATGTGAAAGATATAGAAGACAACGCAGTCTGTGGGTGCGCCATTCTGTACGTCGTCTTTCTGCTGTAAGCGTGTGCTGTTCACAACGTGCAAGTGTGCTGTAGACAACATGGTTTATTCCTTAAAACAGAGGATTTTTCTGGTGTTGGAATTCCACCGCCTAGAACACAGCGTTGTTGCAACAAGACGAAGTTTTCAACGGAGGTTTAATGTAACCAAAGGACCGAAAAGCGATACAATAACGGATCTGTTTGAAAAATTTCAACAGACTGGGAACGTGACGGATGAACGTGCTGGAAAGGTAGGGCGACCGCGTACGGCAACCACAGAGGGCAACGCGCAGCTAGTGCAGCAGGTGATCCAACAGCAGCCTCGGGTTTCCGTTCGCCGTGTTGCAGCTGCGGTCCAAATGACGCCAACGTCCACGTATCGTCTCATGCGCCAGAGTTTACACCTCTATCCATACAAAATTCAAACGCGGCAACCCCTCAGCACAGCTGCCATTGCTGCACGAGAGACATTCTCTAACGATATAGTGCACACGATTGATGACGGCGATATGCATGAGGGCAGCATTTGGTTTACTGACGAAGCTTATTTTTACCTGGACGGCTTCGTCAATAAACAGAACCGGCGCATATGGGGAACCGAAAAGCCCCATGTTGCAGTCCCATCGTCCCTGCATCCTCAAAAAGTACTGGTCTGGGCCGCCATTTCTTCCAAAGGAATCATTGGCCCATTTTTCAGATCCGAAACGATTACTGCATCACGCTATCTGGACATTCTTCGTGAATTTGTGGCAGTACAAACTGCCTTAGACGACACTGCGAACACCTCGTGGTTTATGCAAGATGGTGCCCGGCCACATCGCACGGCCGACGTCTTTAATTTCCTGAATGAATATTTCGATGATCGTGTGATTGCTTTGGGCTATCCGAAACATACAGGAGGCGGCGTGGATTGGCCTCCCTATTCGCCAGACATGAACCCCTGTGACTTCTTTCTGTGGGGACACTTGAAAGACCAGGTGTACCGCCAGAATCCAGAAACAATTGAACAGCTGAAGCAGTACATCTCATCTGCATGTGAAGCCATTCCGCCAGACACGTTGTCAAAGGTTTCGGGTAATTTCATTCAGAGACTACGCCATATTATTGCTACGCATGGTGGATATGTGGAAAATATCGTACTATAGAGTTTCCCAAACCGCAGCGCCATCTGTTGTTGAAAATTGTAACTACTGTAATTTCGAAAGTTTGTCTGCCTGAAAATGTACTATTGTCCCAAGCATATTGCAACAAACGGTGTATTTCTATCGCTGCTCGTTTAGTTTTTATTGCCGTTTCAAATATACCGGTCATTTTTGAAACACCCTGTAGTTTAGACAAGAAGAGAACAGAAGCTTTCGTACTGTGGTGCTGAAGATTAGATGGGTAGATCACGCAGCTAATGAGGAGGTACTGAATAGAATTGGGGAGAAGAGAAATTTGTGACACAGCCTGACTAGAAGAAGGGATCGGTTGGTAGCACACGTTCTGAGGCAACAAGGGATCATCAATTTAGTACTGGAGGGAAGCGTGGTGGGTAAAAATCGTAGAGGGAGACAAAGACATGAATACAGTAAGCATCTCGTTTCCCGAGCACGGGGTCCCGGGTTCGATTCCCGGCGGGGTCAGGGATTTTCACCTGCCTCGAGATGACTGGGTGTTTGTGTTGTCCTCATCATTTCATCATCATCCAGGAAAGTGGCAAATTTGGACTGAGCAAAGATTGGGTAATTGTATGGGCGCTGATAACCGCGCAGTTGAGCGCCCCACAAACCAAACATCATCATCATCATCAATACAGTAAGCAGGGTCAGAAGGATGAAAGTTATAGTACTTTAGCATGTAGAGCTGCATGAAATCAGTCTCTGGACTGAAGACCACCACAACAACAACAACATCAACAAAAACAACGATGGTTAAACCATTTCCTTAGTTTTCCTGACAGCCTCTATTTAATTGCAATAGAATTAAACGATCGTTGATATATTGGCAACAAATTAAGAGGTACTGTGTGCAGTTTAGGCAATTAATGCATTCCAGTTTTTATTTATAAAGGGTTAGCTCTAAAGTAAACCGCGTTCGTGCACCGGAACTTGTTTTCAGTAAAAGGTAAAGCCTGCTACACGAGCCTGTGACCAGGCTGTTGGCCCGAGTGTAGCCTCCTTCGCCGTGGCATTAGCAGGGAGCGGCTGACGAGGCAAGCGACCCGGTCGCGCTTTACCTCCAGCTTTCATCTGACAGCAAGGCGAATGGAACTGGGGCCATCCTGGAGGGATTGAACCCGAGGCCTTCGCACTAGACCATCACGCTCACTAGTGTTTATAGCTTAAACTGAACATGAACTGTCGTAGTTTGTTTAGCAGGAAGAGAGATATACAGTTACGTAATTCAGCGACAGTGACGTCTTTTTACTCAACGGTTCTAGTGGGCCCTATTTATTTCAGTTCATTTGCCTCTTCTGTTACCTAGATGTTCATTTACAGAATATCTTCAAACCTTTAGCCTATATAAGTACGTTTAAGTGTGACTATGCGAGTGCCTGGATCTATGTTTTTCGGAATCTGTTCTGCGATTTTAGAAATTGGTTTTCAACATGTTTAGTTGCAGTTCTTTAATATTTAATCATCTACGCCAAACAAAAAACTAGAAATGCGCTGAAGATCTCGTATTTCTGCGATAGACCTTCCCTTCACCCTCTCAAAAAGCATCTAAATAATAATGATTGAGAAAGTCGGAGGGAGAAGTTGGATAGGAGAGGACGATGTGTCCCGTATTTTCTTCGAATCGTGACTGGGAGGAAATGGTCTTTAAAATAATAACGTGATTTTAAACTCTCAAAAAAGCACCTCCCTATTCCTTGACTTTGCAAACCTGCTTATGTTGTGAAATTTTAGTATATTCTAAGGTATGAGAGACCCTAAGTTTATACTCTGAAATATGCTCTGAAACACTGTATGTCAGACGTCGGCATCCTGCTGGGCCTCTACCATGGAAAAATGTGCTTCTGTGTTGAGTGTAGCGAGCACAGGCTGTGCCTGCTCTTCGTGCTGAAAGGTAGCGTCGTATGTGCTGAGGTCCGCCTTGCATGGCAGTGAACTGTATTGAGTCCACCGACAGACTGTGTTCCTGTATTAAAGAACACAGAGTGTTTCCGTGGGCGCTGACATTTCTGCTTGCTATTTTCTGAATCCGAGTTGTACTGACGACGTTAACCATCAGTTACTAGGACGTGTACTGACATTTACGCTGGGCAGCAGTTGTTGTGAGAGGAATAAGTCTTGTACTGCTTTAATGTTAAGACTAGTGGTTACACGCATTTAATTATAGACTGTTTCAGGTTCGATTCCCTTTATATTTATTACTTGAAAGAATCGATGTACTTAATACCTACCGCATGTTTGAACAAGAGTGACGCTGGTGCAAAGAGAAGCTAACTTTGTGAATGCCTTATATTATGACGAATGTACTATATCTATTATAGCAGTATTTTCAGTTTTAGTCGGACAGATTGAAGGATAGTTTTCCTTATGATTGCGTTAATAGTATCTAAACAGTTTCATGTTTGCGTAATAATGTGTTAGTGAGAACCTTGTTATCAACAATTTCCTGTGGTTGATATGGGCCTATGTGTGCATTGCCTGGTGTAATCTTTTACGATTAAGCTGCACTTGACGGCCTGTCTTAATTAAAGTATTTTTTCCCTCAAGGACGTTAATTAAGAATTTTTGACTGCTGTGCTAGACGACAGCCCTTGTTATTCTAATATTGTAAGTGTTTTCTGAATTCACTGTTAGTGGCAAACTTGTATAAAACACTGAAAGAAATGTTGGATAAATCTGTCTTGATGAGAGGCTGTTTACTGAACAGTTTTCTTAACTGATTCATGTAAGTGAAGACTTACATCTTTTGAGTAATTTTGGATTGTTCACTAGTTCATATTTCTTGAGCTGTGAGTCCATGTAAGTTGGCTTCGATATATTGAAGTGGGTTAATGTTAAATTTAATAAATGTTTCAATAAATATTTGATGTAAAATGTGACCCAAGCTCAATAATTCACTCCAACCTTTTAATCCTGATGGCACTGTTCTCTGCAGCACTTTGGTGGTACAGCATGGTTACAATCCACGGGCCTCTGGGTTATGGACCCAGCACACTTCCAAAAATTTTTCTCTGGAGATAGAATTAATGTCCCTTTAGGAAAAAATACTTTAAGACAGGCTGGCAAGTGCAGCTTAATTGTAAATGATTAAACCAGGAACTATAGAAGAAGAACCATAACTACTGCAGGAAATTCTTGTTCATATGCTTATCATCACATTATTACTCAAACGTAGGGAATGAAAAAGGTTCAGATGGCTCCAAGCACAATGGGACTTAACATCTGAGGTCATCAGTCCCCTAGACTTAGAACTACTTAAACCTAACTAACCTAAGGACATCACACACATCCATGCCCAGGATTCGAACCTGCGACCGTAGCAGCAGCGCGGTTCCGGACTGAAGCGCTCGGACACAACGGCCGGAGAAGGGAATGAAGCTGCTTAGAAACTGTTACAGCAATCATAAGGAAGACTATCTTTCAGCACATACAACTTACTTTAGAAAATACTGTTATAATAGATACAGTACGTTCATGATAATATAAGGCACAAACAACGTTAACTTTCCTTGTTAACTGCGTGCTGCACCAACGTCACTCTCGTTCCCACATGTGGCAGGCATTTAGCGCATCGATTCTTTCGAGTAATAAATATAAAGGGAATCGAACTTGTAACAGTATAAAATTAAAGACCTGTAATCACTGTTCTTGACACAGGTCAGTTCAACATTTCTTGTTTTCGCTACAACTGCATTCCAGCGTAAATATCAGTCTGCATCCCAGTAATTGATAGTTAATCACGTGAGTGCAACTCAGATTCAGAAAATAGCAAGCAGAAATGTCTGCACCCAAAGAAGCACTCTGTGTGCTGTAGTACAGGAACACAGTTTGTCATTGGACTCAATACAGCTCACTGCCATCGAAGGGGGAGCTCAGCTAATATGGCGGTACCTTTCAGCACGAAGAACAAGCGCAGCCCAGACTCGCTACACGCACCACGAATGCGCATTCCGATGCACAACCTTTCAGAGCATAAACGTAAGGGCACGCGCCAAACCAGCCGCGGTCGTCTGTTTACATCTACATCTACATCTACATCTACATGATTACTCTGCAATTCTCATTTAAGTGCTTGGCAGAGGGTTCATCGAACCACAACCATACTATCTCTCTACCATTCCACTCCCGAACAGCGCGCGGGAAAAACGAACACCTAAACCTTTCTGTTCGAGCTCTGATTTCTCTTATTTTATTTTGATGATCGTTCCTACCTATGTAGGTTGGGCTCAACAAAATATTTTCGCATTCGGAAGAGATAGTTGGTGACTGGAATTTCGTAAATAGATCTCGCCGCGACGAAAAACGTCTTTGCTTTAATGACTTCCATCCCAACTCGTGTATCATATCTGCCACACTCTCTCCCCTATTACGTGATAATACAAAACGAACTGCCATTTTTTGCACCCTTTCGATGTCCTCCGTCAATCCCACCTGGTAAGGATCCCACACCGCGCAGCAATATTCTAACAGAGGACGAACGAGTGTAGTGTAAGCTGTCTCTTTAGTGGACTTGTTGCATCTTCTAAGTGTTCTGCCAATGAAACGCAACCTTTGTCTCGCCTTCCCCACAATATTATCTATGTGGTGTTTCCAACTGAAGTTGTTCGTAATTTTAACACTCAGGTACTTAGTTGAATTGACAGCCTTGAGAATTGTACTATTTATCGAGTAATCGAATTCCAACGGATTTCTTTTTGAACTCATGTGGATCACCTCACACTTTTCGTTATTTAGCGTCAACTGCCACCTGCCACACCATACAACAATCTTTTCTAAATCGCTTTGCAACTAATACTGGTCTTCGGATGACCTTACTAGTTGGTAAATTACAGCATCATCTGCGAACAACCTAAGAGAACTGCTCAGATTGTCACCCAGGTCATTTATATAGATCAGGAAAGCAGAGGTCCCAGGACGCTTCCCTGGGGAACACCTGATATCACTTCAGTTTTACTCGATGATTTGCCGTCTATTACAACGAACTGCGACCTGACAGGAAATCACGAATCCAGTCGCACAACTGAGACGATACCCCATAGGCCAGCAGCTTGATTAGAAGTCGCTTGTGAGGAACGGTGTCAAAAGCTTTACGTGGAAAGCCGTCACAACTGTCCACTTCCTCCTCCCGTTCCGTACTATCGCTGTCCACTTCTTCTTTCTGGCAAACAGATAAACGCTTTTTCTGGCAGTAATCTCGTAAACCGCAGACGGGGGAAGTATTGGCAACTTAGGTCATACCTTGGAACAGCGCCAACCATGACACACCTCCCACGAACATATTGCGAAATGACAACGAAAAAATCCTGCAAATTCTGATATCAGGGTTTACCAACAATAATTATTCTCACCCACGGAAGGGAGAGAAGATTGTTGTACCTGAAGTTCCCTCCGCTACACACCCTAAAATGGTTTTCAGAGTGTAAAAGTAGGTGTAGGTGTAAATGGTAGCCTTATAGTAAAATGACAGTCTTCTAACACAGGCTTACTAGGATCATCACTATCATCGTCTACCGCTTCTGTTACTGGGAACGGCTACCAGTTCGAAGCGGACGCTCCAATAAGAAGTTTGTGATGTCGGGCTATTGGTGCGCAACATTTTTGACAGATGAAAAATCACTGATGTGTGTTATTTCACATTCTAAGGGCGACGATTACGATTATCCTGGATGATGATAGTGATGACTCTCCATTTGAAGATCGGCACTCAACCTAAGGTCACAATTTATAGATTTTTTTTTTTTTCAAAAGGCAACGAAATTTTGCTAGCACTTGCGAAGTTTCACGCATTAGAATACTGGTACGTAAAGAAAACTACAAAGCCTTATTTCGACTGATATTTTGGTAATATAGTGTCTCCCAATTGTGATGAAAGTTTAGAGGCGAAGTACTATGTCTCTTCCCCGCCCATTAATAAACCAGAGACATTGAGAAACTTCTTTGTGCTTTTAAGAATTCAAGTTAGTTCCTTTTGTCACTCTCTGAGTTGGCAGGGGAAAAGCGACATAAATTACAGAGCTCGTAAACTGAGTGGAGAAGCCTTCAAAAAAAACATACGACAGGCAACGACACTCATTTTAGGAACAGCCTTGGAATGCAGTCGGCTTGGGCACGAAGTCCAGTATTCATGAAAGAAGAGAAGAGTTTCTGATAGCAGTCCTCGTAAATCCTTACATAATTTCTTTCACGGTCTAGCTGGCTTTGTTTTGAAGCTAGTAATCGTCATACGTAGAATGTGAAATAAATCAGCTCAGACATTTCTCGTCCATTAGCTATTTTGCTTACCAGTTACCCCACCTCTCTAACTTCTTATTGGAGCGTCTGCTTTAAGTTGGCAGCCTAGCCAAGTGACAGGATAAAAGAAGAGTTTCAGAGAAGTCTCCGTTGTCACTCCTATCTTTGTTGCAAGTACAGCTGGGATATCAGGTTTCCAGTACGGAGCATAAACACTGAAACTCAGCCAGCTACTGCAATGTTAATCATATCGTTACTTTTTCGTGTGAAATGGTTCTGCAGTTGCCTACATTTTTCTTTTTATAGTTAGTAACGGTAGTAACTTACAGATGAACAATTATTATTGAATGTTCAGTCATAATTGTATTTAATGAATATTGACAGATTTCATCATCATAATCGAAAGGTACGGTAATAGTTCTTTCGAATGATTGATGAGTTATAGATATTTGAACCATATAGAAAGGTACCACTAGAACAACTGGGTCATATCAGCATGACAAGCACCATCACGTTATGCAACACATGGTTGTCAGCCTATATCTATACAAATAAAAATCCATTACCCCATGTGTGAAAGATCATCACTTGACAACGGCTAGACCGATTTGTCTGTTTTTTTTTTTTCCTTCCTCTGTTCGTAACTGGCAGGACAAAGTTTGACTGAAAGAAAATTTTTTGAAAAAAAAAATGTGACGTACAGGTTCACAGTTCTGCTGTCACATGTTGCTTCCATAACAACAACAAATTCCGCATTGAATGCTGAAATTTTTCGAAAAAGAATACAATTTAAAGGAACATTTCAGTGTGTTGACGGTGGTGATAATATCTTTGGAGTGTTGCAAAGATTGAATTGACATCAATTCGTGGTTATATGGTTAGTTACAAACACTCAGCTGATTTCGGTTCGTGGTTTATTTCTTTGGAAAAAGTACCACCACGAGTGCGTCGAAGCATCGTACGCGCAAAGGAAGCCAGCAAGCCTACACAATCGTGGAGTCAATGAAGCTGACGAAGGGCGTAGATTTCTGAAGCGCGATCCATTATAACTCCGGAACAACGGATACAGTTCAGTTCGACTCTCTCAGTTGGAGCTTAAGCGCAAAATAATTTGGAACGTCGATGAAACAGACAGCTAAATGTGGTAATTCGAAGTGTACATTCGGCGCTCAAATGCAATCCAACAGTCGATTATTTACGGATGTATTGGCCGACTTCATATCAATGAACAATGTTTATCAACATTGCAATGCTTTGATGTTACGATATAAACAGGGGAATGGTCAAATTGCCGCTACTGACGCCGCCGCAAGAGCCACTTGCATCACTGCTTTTTGGCCAAGAACTTCGATTGAAGCATTTCTTGTAGAATATGCAAAAGTACGACAGTTCCTTCCAAATTATATCACTTGGGGGAGAACATTATCGAAGAAAAAAGTTTTAACCCAACTGTTAAGGTAAATTCTTTGTCCATTGCGTCACACATAACATATACAAACACAGAGATACAGACATGTTTTCCAATAAACACTTTCAGTTAAACTAGCTGCGAAGAAGAACAAGCTAAACTGTGCTATGAAAATGTGCGCTTATATTTGCCTTTTCTCGGGCTGTTTAACTAAAAACAGGAAAGTTATGTTTACACCTAACTTTATAATTCTACCTGTTCGCAAATTAAAACCATGCAAAATACTGTCATTAAAGCTACTGTCCTCACAGATTCTGGAGCGGGAAAGGTCTCTCTCCCACCCAGTGTTATATTGATTCCAACCGATTTGTATTGGAGTTCTCTTCCCAATTAAGGTTCGGTTTGCAATAACAATAAATCACCACAGAAGGCAAACTTTTCATAAATGAAATTCACAATTAGTATGTTGTCAAATATTATTTAAGAAGGGAAAAATTCCAATAATATCTGTTCAAAATTACACAGACGCCTTCCCGTCGTAAACGTATAATCCATACTGGCTGTCCCTATAGCATGTTCACAGCCTTTGTCTTAAGGACTGTCTGTTACACATCATTCATGTGACTTGCAACTAGTGATTTATTCACACAATGAAATGAGTGCTATCGACAGTGGCTCTGAAGTTAGTTAAATATTTCTTAATTTCCAAAGCTTTTCGGCTTCTAATCAAACAGCATTCTTACGGAGCATAGTCGCAGTTGTACAACTGGTTTTGGCATCTCCTGTCAGAAAGGTCACAGTTCGTAGTAAATGACGGAATGTCATCGACTGAAACGCAAGTGATATCTGGCGTTCCCCATGGATGTGTTATAGGCATTCTGCTGGGAGATAAATATCTGATAATCATGGAAGAATGGAATGTGGTTTTAGGAGGAGAATAGAGGAAAGAGTCACCGCAAAATATGGGCTTGATAGCAGGAATGAGAGAGGTCAGACAGAGACACCGAAATCAAATACTGTATTGTAAGGCACACCCTGGAGCAGGAATAGATTCAGATTTTTATCATGGTAATAGTGAAGAGTAGGCTGAAGCTTAAGAGAATCGTACGGAAGAATCAGTGTGGAAGAAAGCTAAATACCAAAGTATTGAGGAATGATGAGACACGTTTGAAGTTCACTAAAGATGTGGAATCTGCGGTAAGGGACACCACATTAGGCTATTCATTTGAAGAAGATTGGACATCTCTAAAAAGAGCAATCACAGTTGTCGGAAAGTCAAACAGAAGGACTAGGAAGGTAACTGCGAAGAAACCTTGGGACACTGATTTCTTCCACTTTCTCTCAAACCGAAAGTTGAGACGATCGCTGTTGCTGTTTTAATACAATTTCTATTGGCTTTGGAAATTTGGGTTGCTCATTTGCTGTGAAGTCTTGCTGTGCTTTTTCCACTTTCTCTCAAACTGAAAATTGAGATGGTCGAAGTTGGTAGTTGCAGGAAAGATATGAAAAATCGAAAACGAAATGATCGTCGGAAAGACTGATTCAGCATATAGAAAAGTCAAAACAACCTTCGGTGAAATTAAAAGCAAGAGTGAGAATATTAAGAGTAATGGAATTCTATTGTTAATCGCAAAGGAGAGAGCGGACGGGTGGCAAGAGTCCACTGAAGCTGTCTATGAAAGAGAAGAATTGTCTGCTGATATAATAGAAGAAACTGCAGGCGATAGCCGGCCGGGGTGGTCTAGCGGTTCTAGGCGCTACAGTCTGGAACCGCGCGACCACTACGGTCGCAGGTTCGAATCCTGCCTCGGGCATGGATGTGTGTGATGTCCCTAGGTTAGTTAGGTTTAAGTAGTTCTAAGTTCTAGGGGACTGAAGACCTCAGAAGTTAAGTCCCATAGTGCTCAGAGCGATTTGCATTTTTTTGCAGTCGATATGGAAGAGCATCCTGTAGTAGAGACAGAATTTAAAAGAGCTTGAAAGAAATGGGATTAAATGAGGCAGAAGGGATGGATATCATCCCATCAGAATTTCTAAAGACATTGAGGGAAGTGGCAACCAGACAAAATTTTATGTGTAGAATCTATGAGACAGGTGACGTCTCATCATACTTTCGGGAAAAAGTTATCCGTTCAGTTCCAAAGATAGCAAGAGAGGGTAAGTAAAAGAACTGTCCCACAATCAGTTTAACAGCTCATCCATCAAACTTGTTGGCAAGAAGAAAGTAAAGCAGAATCCGAAAGAAAATCGAGGAACAGTTAGACGACAATCAATTTGACTTTAGGAAAAGTAAATGCACTAGAGAGGCAGACCTGACGTTGCGCTTGACAATGAAACCTCAGACTGAAGAAAAATGCACATATGTTCATGGAGTTTGTCGTTCTGTAAAAATCTTTCGACAATGTGTAGTGGTGCGAGATGTTTGAAAGTGTGAGAAAAATAAGAATAAGCTGTAGGGAAACACGGGTAATATACAATACGTACAAGAACCACGACAGAACAATATCATTAGAATACCAAGAACGAAGTCCTCGGATTAATGGCTGCAAAAGGTCCCTACGGAGCCGAAAATAACCATTTCCCATTAATGATCGATTCAGTTGGACCAGAGGACACTGTTCATTTCATGTAAACATAGCCCACACCGTTATTGAGCCACCACCAGCTTACACAGTGCCTTGCTGACACCTTGCGTCCATGGCTTCGTGAGGTCTGCGCCTCACCCTAACCCTAACATCAGCTATTACCAACCGAAATTGGGATTCTTCTGACCAGTCCACGATTTTCCCGTCTTCTAGGGTCCAACCGATACGGTCACGAGCCCAGCAGAGCCGCTGCGGGCGATGGCGTGCTGTTACCAAAGGCACTGGCATCAGTCGTCTGCTGACACAGGCCATTAACGCGAAGTTTCCCCGCACTGTCCTGACGGGTACGTCCCACACTGATTTCTGCGATTATTTCACGCAGTGTTGCTTCTCTGGTAGTATTGAGAACGTTACGCAAACGCAGCCGATCTCGGTCATTAAGTGAAGACCGTCGGCCGCCGAATTGTCTGTGGTGATAGGTAATGCCTGTGAATCTCGAAATACTGAATTCCGTAACAATTTAAAAAATGGGATGTCCCATGCGTCTAGCTGCAACTACCATTCAGCGTTGAAAGTGTCAATTCCCGTTGTGCGGCCATAATCACGTCGGAAACCTTTTCTCATGAATCACCTGAGTATAAATGACAGCTCCATTAATGCACTGCCCTTTTAATCCTTGTACGCGATACTACCGCCGTCTATATATGTGACTGGGATGCAGTCTTTCGTGCCTAGTGTTGGGTCTATACATCAAACAAGCACTCAGGGAAATAAAAGAAAGGTCCAAGAGTGGGATTAGGATAAAGGTAAAAGGATAGCAATGAGAGGATTCGCTGATGACATTGCTATCCTCAGTGAAGGTGAAGAAGATTTACATGATCTGTTGAACGGGATGAAGAGTATAATGAGTTCGAAATGTGTAAACCGAAGAAGGGCGAAAGTAAGTAGAAGTAGCAGACATGAGAACAGCAAGAAACTTACCATCAAAATTGGTGATCTCAAGGTGAGGGTGCCAAGAAATTCTGTTATCTTGGAAGCAAAATAACCGATGACGGATGTAGCAAGGACGACATGAAAAGCGTATTCGCACAGGCAAGGACGGCTTTCCTGGCCAGAAGAAGTCTACTGGCGTCAAACATAGGCCTCGTGAGGAATTCTGAGAATGTACGTGTATTGTTCAGCATTGTATGGTAGTGAAGCATGGACTGGAGGAAATCTGAAACAGAAGACAATCGAAACGTTTGTGATGTGGTGCTACAGAAGAATATTGAAAATTAAGTGGACAGTGTACTGCTCCTCAGTGGAGGTGTTCAAGTGGTTCAAATGGCTCTGAGCACTATGAGACTTAACTGCTGAGGTCATCAGTTCCCTAGAACTTAGAGCTACTTAAACCTAACTAACCTAAGGACATCACACACATCCATGCCTGAGGTAGGATTCGAACCTGCGACCATAGTGGTCGCGCGGTTCCAGACTGTAGCGTCTAGAACCGCTCGGTCACTCCAGCCGGCCTCGGTGGTGGTGTGTCTGCTAAATTATATTTACTGCGCTAGCCAACAACACCTGCTAAAACGACTACTATTTATCAGTGTGTCAAACCTGGGTGGGATGACACTGATACACAGAAATGACAAGTGTATTAAAACGCGTAGCGACATCCTAGAGTTCCGCAACGCCGTGTACTGTATCAGCTATCTGTAAGTAGTTGTGAGGATGGAAAGTTTAACCAAATGCTTACCACTCGTACAATAGCTACCACCGAAGATGCAACTGAACCACCACTAGTACAAACGGGTTCTGGATTTATCGGCTAGTGTTAGGTCTCGATTGGAAATTTTAGTTAACGTATCTGAATATCACAAGATTTTACAGGTTCGACCAGCAAGCTAACACCAAAAGTAATCTACCAGACCATGGAATCAAGCAGAAACTACAAGTCTGATTAGGATGCGCTACTTAAGTCAATTAAACCCAACTCACTGCAATGTGCCACACTTCACAGCAACGTGATCGGAAACGTCGCTTATGTAACCCAAAACTCCAACGCCGATACATTGGATTTATCTTATCTTTTTCCCAGCTTGAAAACTATCCAACGTGGAGTTTAAGCGTTCCTTTTAATAGAACCCCACTGAAGCAATCAATCCAGACTGAACTTTCTTAGCTACCAGTATCAGTTAGTTTAATTTTCGTAAGAGCACGCCAGCGATATAATTTTACGTGTTGACCAAAGACCTTGTAAAAAATAACTAGACTCACAGATGGCGCTGCAGTCGCGGGATAATTTGAACCTTCGGCTGGACGCCATTATAGTGGTTGTAGTCTGATGTGTTGTGTAGTACTGTTGTTTATGAAGACCCTGATTCAACGTTGTATATTTGTTGGGGCGTACATACAGCATTTGTTACTCGTAATTCTACTGTCTGTACGTTCCAATCAAAAGAAGTACAATGGTGAAGAGTTGTGCAGCGATCAATTGTACAAATAAATTCGAGAAAGGAACGAATATTACATTTCACAGGTATGTGGATATTTTGAGTTGTTTTGTATGTCAGTGCACTTGCTTAGTAAATGTTTTTGTAACACGGTATTAGCATAATGTCTGTGCATATATTTGCAGGTTTCCTTTCTCAAAACCACAGCTGTTACAAAAATGGTTACACGCTGTCAGGAGGCAAGATTTCCGACCGACAGAATACCATTTTATATGTTCCGATCATTTTGAAGAAAGTTGTTTCCTTGAAAATTACGTAAATCGCAGAAAGCTGAAAGATAATGCTGTTCCATCCATCTTCCGTTTTCCAGACCATATACAGCAGAAGATAAATTTTTCTTTGTGAACCACATTTTATTTTAACTATAAAAGTTGAGTTGCAAGCAACACGAAATTTGAGTTAGCAGGCTTTTTATCGTTATAAAATGCAACTGAATGTGTGTAATTGTAATCTGATTTCACAACTTCTCTCGATGGAACAGTTGTTGAGTTTTATTTATTATATGAAAAAACCACACATATAAACTGAAGTGTACATCTTCGAAAGTAAATATTGTGACTAATGCGATACTGGATGCCTGCCTGAAGTCTTGTTTGTTGTAGCTGGCTGATCGGTAGTGTTTTCATGGTCTAGGTTAGGTTCAAACTTGATAATTTGGTCGCGAGTTGCCAAAGCACTACGCCATATATGACGCACTTTTCGTCATAAAATCTAAAGCAAGGTAGAGTCAGAAAATATCTATTAACATTGTGGGCAAATCTTCGAGTATTTTGATGCATTTTGCGTACATCTATCGCAAATGAACTACGAAAACTGCTAGGGGTCCAGTGCATAACTTTTAGCTACGGCAGATTCCATGTACTACGTAACATAAATTCATAAACAGTGACTAGTTGCTGTTTGTTCATAAATTAAAAACTATATTGTAGTAACGTATTTAAATGAGGCATTATGTTTGTGACCCTAACTCTAGGGAAGGCATTTTATAACCAAAAGCGATGTATAAACATTCGAAATCCGCGCGTCAGTTTACCACTCTAATGGCCGCCGGCCAGCTATTCAATTTGTCCGCTCTTCACAGTCGACCACTCGTGCGGTTGTGGGGGCCTGGTGTTGACTGAGCGTTGCTAGTCAGAGATTATTAATCCTATACAGTCACTGCACTGCAGCTCTATCCTTGTTCACTTCTTTTTACGAACACATATAATGGATAATGCTGTTTGCACTCTATCAATGATAATGGTTTATTCTACAATCCTCATAGTTTATTAGTTCCCATAACTTAACTTTTCCACTTTTTATCACTTAAACAGTCAGACAAAAACCTCTTTCATATACTTTAAGCCGAACTTTACGTAATTATCGTAACAAACTCTCAGTGTGACTTTTCTTTCACTTTATTATTCTTTGTCCTGATAGTAACAAACTCTCAGTGTGACTTTTCTTTCACTTAATTATTCTTTGCCCTGCTTGTACTTTACCGTTTTGATTCACTGCGTAATCTTTAACCTTTTTACTTTTTGAGATTCAAAGATTCTGTTATCGTATTTTCAAGTTATGTTACATGGGGAAAATTGATAACACGAGACACCAATTTTTCCTTCATCATGCACAGGGCCTGAGCATCATTTTATTTAGCCATTTTCTTAATTTTCAATGTCCCCACAAAGTTTCGTCATGCGTGAGTGCTGGTGGTAAATTACTGCCCCACTAAGCGGAAGCTAGTAAAAAAAAAAGAAACAAAAAACCTAAGCGTCACCGCCACTTTAAAAGTATCATTAATATTTACTCATATCAAAGCAAATCTCTCCCTCTTCAGGCGTTGACATACGCGGACCCTCTATACCAAATTTAAAACACTCAGCACTCACAATTTCAAAGAGACAATTATCGTGCTCTACTCAGTTAATAGGTCTTGGTTCTGTCAGTTTCATCGGATGGAAAATTACTATTACACCAATTCGCGCGTGTCACAAAGTATCTGACACAGATTGGTTCTCCCGTTTACATTAATTAAACTAGGACGTCCGTTCTCACAATAATTACACGACAATCAAAGGCCGCACTTCAATTTGAGAGTTCTTTTAGCCGGGGATTCTATTACCTAAGGACTTCCCCACAATTACAACCAATACAGTCGCACACTCACACCAAGGCTTTAGCAAATCCTTATTACAGAAGCGGCAACGGGACTTGTACCTTTGTGCTTACCCTTATTAAACCAATCACTCACAAAGTCTTCGCGTGAAAGCGATACCAAATACACACACTCAAGACTGAAAAGAACCTCTCCTTAGCACGAGGTACGGAACGCCTGATTGCGAGTAACTCCAAGGTTAGCTCGACCAAACTTTACACTATCACTAATCACATGAAAACGCGAGAAAAACTAATCTCTTAGCGTGTGTCACAATGAGTTATTCTTTTAAAGCAAACTCCAAATATCATCGCCCATCCCACTACCGACTGCGAACAATACACCTCGCGCAATAATTACATATAACTTCCCATATAGGCCATAACCTCATCACGGGTTCAACTAATAACTTTAGAAGCCCAAATCCGACATTAAATCACTCGAGCGCCAACTCCAAATAGGCCTACACTTCCCGAGCGTCACGAATTGACTGACGTTACCCCGTGACCTCAATGGTGACTAACTCCCCGATGTCTCAAATGTAACTCTCTACACGAGATCTCAACGGTAACTCCTCTTGAAACAAGGGACAAAACCAAGAACCAGAATTTTTGAACAAACAAACTTGCCACGTTAACTGTTCCTTTTTCACAACTTTCATTATTAGATGCTTTCATTCCTCTTCAATAGGGGCCAGCTGCGTATCTTTGCCGCGCGCCACGCTGCTGCTATCGTCGCGGTTGTGTGACATCTCTGGCCGCGACAGACTCCGCTGCATATTCTCTTTGTACAACATAATTTTGACGACATTTTCGCAAGCAAATACAAATAAAATTAACAATCCCTTTTTTATATCGAAATTGACACTTTGATGGTAAGTTGAGGCGACTTATGTACGTAATGCCACATACGTATACCATTCACATTACTTTTCAATTCTGGGCATTACAACTGATAAGGTAAGGAGCGAGAAGTTTCTCCACAGAACCGACGAACGAAAGAACATACGGAAAACACTGACGAGAAGAAGGGACAGTATCAGGAAATGTGTTAAGACATCCAGCAATAATTTTCATGGTACTAGAGGGAGCTTTAGGAGTAAAACCTTTAGAGCAAGTCAGAGATTGGAATACACTAATTGAGGATGTATGGTGAAACTGATACTCTGAGATGCAGAAGTTGGTACAGAAGAGGAATTCGCGGCGGACCGCATCAAACCAGACGATTCAATCTGGAAATAGATTTTTAATTGGGGACTCAAGATTATCAGAAATTCACGCTTGAATTTCCTTTTGTATGCAATCGGCGCAATAATCATGTCGGAGAATGAAGACCTGTAAAGGGGAATACATGTACAATTCGTGAAGTGTACAATTCGAAGGTTTCAGAAAATAAGACATAATCAGTGGCTTTTGTAGGAAAACACCCTGTACAGACAAAGTTATGGTTAGTAATAGAATAATAGAACAGGTCAAAAATTTCAGGTGTTGAGATTTTGAAGTCACGTACAAGTATGCCCAAGGAATTACTAAAGTTTGGGAACGTATGTGGGAAAAAAAAATCGAGGAAAGAAACAGGATGAAAATTTAATAAGATAATGACAGCCCTAATGCTTGTTTACGGAAATGAATAATGGGTTATGCATAAAGGACAAAGATGTCGTCTACAAGCAACAGAGATGGGATTTCTGAGAGCAGTATAAGAATACGTAACAGATCTTCAAATTCGGAGGTCAGGAAAGAACTTAATACATTAAATACCCTCAACGAAATACAAGAAAACAGGAGAAATTGGAAAGAACATTTCGAAACAATGAGTGGAGAAAGATTATTTTTCGAGTTAAGAAAATTTAACCCAATGATGAAAATCGCTTTAAAATATTTTTTTCTCAGTTTCAGCATTTTGTTGACAGGGAACCAGGAACTTCATTAAATTTCTTAAAGTCTTTATTAACGATTCTGTCAACAGTTGCAATATTTATATTTGGCGACTTGTTTCAAACCTTACAGGTTAATTTTTACGCCTGACCTACTGAACCTACACTGACAGTGCCTGATTTTAATAACAAACACGAAGTGGCAACACATGATTTATAAATGTTTGCAGAATGAATGTCACAATCCACGCGTGGTTCTTACCAAGTCAAACACAAGCTTTAAAATAGCTGACTGTTCGCAAAATAAGAGCTACAGGATGTTTATGGACCCTTTTAGCATTCATTACGTGATTCAAGCTCCTCCCAGCCGCAGGTTACCTAGTGACAAAATGATAACATATTTTTTTTACAAACTTGAAACATTTATGTTCTTTATTTTCATTTTATTCCCCATTGGGAGGAGGGGGTGGGGGGAGGGCTGGCATTAGCGATGTAGGTGCTCTTCAGTTTTGAACATGCTAGTTGTATGAAAACAGGAAGATTAACAAAATACGAGTACTGAAAATTTCCAGGTGATGCTGAAGCGATGGAGTTGGCGTTTCATCGAGCTACTGGGAGGATATGGTTTGCAGGAGACGATGCTGACGTGGCGCCTGCTTGATGACCAGCTCTAGGTAAGAGGTAAATGGAAGAGATTGCGGCAACATGGTGGAGAGTGAAGGTGAGGAGGAGGAGGAAATCTGAAGTTGTGGTGGAGGTAAGGTTGTTGGTGTGGTTGTGAGAGGGGTGGTGTTGGAGGACTAAGGCCCGTGGGGTTGAAGGGGCTGCTCAAATGTGTCTACTCGGGAAAAGGAGAAATGGAAGTGGTTTTGGGAATAGGTGGTAGAGGTATTTAAATAAAATGCAGAACGGACTGCCGGGGTGACCTGATAAAGGGCATGTAAATGCTCGGACAGGTGCATACTTTGAAAGGCAGTGATGATGAAGCGTTTGACATCTTCAGCAGTAGGAGAAGGACATAGAGAGTTGTTTGGGTTGAGTGCTGTGTCGGTAGGGCGGATTGGGATGATCAGTTAAGGTCTGGTAGCATGGGGTTTGGCTGTACACATATGGAAGTAAGTGGGATGGGACTGGCTGCAAGTGCTGCAGGTGTATGGGGACTGGAGATAGGGACAGTGTTAGTACAGGCTGTTGGCTCTGCAGTGGCGGTATGTAGGAGGGTTTTTCAGTGAGAAGGTAAATTATCGTTGTAGATGAGGCATTTGTGGCAACGGTAGGTGTGGGGATTGGAAAGGCTCAGTTGAGGAATCGTCAGAAGAGATGGGAATAGGGAACGTAGGACGGGAATGGTGGCGAATTCGAAGAGGTTTTCGTATTTGAGAGTGAGGACTGGTATTTAGTTACCACTCAGTTTCCCCCTCTGTGATCCTGGGGTCCACCACCTTGATCACAGTAGAGTCGGTGGGTGGTGAGGGAGGGTTGGGGTTGTGGGGTTGTCTAGGTAGTGGTGGGCTGAGTGGGAACAGGGAGGCACGTGAATCAAAGGTGATGGAAATACTCATTGCAGTAGGTGCGCTTGGCAATCAGGCTCAGAGGATGTGATGATTATGGAGTCTTTGTGGGGTAAAAGGTATGACATTCTGAAGTTTGGAAGATACTTTCCTACTTTGAGGGAAAGTGTTTTGGGACTGAGGAATGTGACATCAGGATGTGAGAGGATGCAGGCTGTGTTGAGTGGGTTGGGAGAGGAATCCATAGGTTCCAGTATGTGGGGCTGGTGGGGCAGCAGTTAAGTATCAGAGATAGGTGGGGTATCTGTACTAGGTGGGTTGGAGTGATCGTTTGAGGACAGGTTGTCTGAGGATATTCACTGTGGGACGATACTGTGCACAACTTTTCTTATTTTTCTTACCTGGAGCTGGTGGGGTTGAAGCTGATGCAGGTGTGGCTGATGTGGTCACAGCCATGGCATGTGTTGTTGGTGCTGGTGTGGTTGTTGCTGGAATAGGTGTGGCTTCTCCCTCTGTTTCTAGTTCCAGATGTAATGATGATGACGGTGTTTATGGTGCTGCTAGCTGATGCAGTTCTGACGTTGGTGATGGGGATAAAGTTGTTGGCGGCAGCGGTGTTGACAAAGGAGCTGCAGTACATGCTGGAGTGATGACATCTGCAATTGAGGAGTTAATTAAGTCTGAGGACGCAATGTATGAAAGTGGAAAGACGGATGGAATTATCCTAGTACTGGGGAAGGAGGGAAAGGAGGGAGGAGCATGGTGGGGGAGGGGGAGGAGGGAGCAGTGAGTATGGAGTAAAGGACTATGTGGAGGAGGGAGTGGAGTACAGGTGCGAGTAGATAGTTGTGGGTTTAGTAACTGTAGGTTGATACATCACTGAAAGAGGGTAGTTACAGTGGTGACACGGTGATACAGTGGTGACTAGGTGACGGAGGCGAAGACTGGCAGCGAAGACGTGATTTGGTGGACACTGGCGACGTCCTGCAGCGAGTACACGGACTGGTGGCTAATATGATGACTAGCAGCAAAGGCGACGTCTGGCAGTGGAGGCGATGATGGGCAGCGAGGCCACCGGCAAGGGTGATGTTGTAGACGGCGTTGACTGAAAGCTTTTCCCTATGGAATTTCAACCCTGAGAGCAGCCCAGGCAGTTCTTATTCTCGAGGAGAACAGGAGTCCCCGGTTGTGTTGCGAGTGTGTCCTTCAAGATTACACACGTGACTTAAAAGAGGACACATGCTAAAGCGTGACTGAGCATCAAAGACATTTAAAACAAAATACCTACTATTTAGTAGAGAATGAATATACAAATGTGATAAGAATGTCAATTAACGTCGAAAGAAACATAAGTGCTATCCACACAGCAAATAACTTTATGAAATTACAGGTGCGCTGCTTGCAGCCGAGTGATGTCTCTGACAGACAGTGTAACGTAGGAGAGCTTGGTTTCGTTGCCGTATATGGCCGATACATAACTGCAACTGTTAATTTCTATACCTATTACAATATTTATACGGATTTTTCTTACATTATAAATAACAATTAGTGCATACATTAGGCAAAGACAAATTTAAAAGACGTACAGCTTTTTAGTCCCGTATAAGTAAGCTTATTGAGGGTGGATGGCATAAGTGCTGTGACGCTGTAGTATATGGCCGGCACATAATTACAAGTGGAAATTTCAATACATATTACCATACTTGACATCAAATGTATACTGATCTTTCGTTACGTCATGAATAAAAATGAATGCCAACGCTAACAAAGACAAGTTTGAAATACATGCATTGCCTTGCAATGAAGATATTTTATCTAGAAAACATACAATAAAAAGAGAAAAAATACTAGGAACATGTGTCAAGAGGTAAAAGTTACTAATAAGCCACAAAATATACAGAAGAACACAGCCTAACCGAATGGAGTATGGAAATGCAGATATTTGTTCGTATTTTCACCATTCGTACAGCAACAACTCGTCAAAAATTCTAAAGAACCGTTGTCTGCAGCTAGTGAACTGTTCATTAATTATTAGACTTAGTGTTGAACGGCGGTTATTGCAAATTTCAACCTCTTCGAGGGTATCTAGTGTTCTACCATTATGTTCCGAATGTAAAATACTCAGGCAGTTTTCGACTGACTGTAAATTGTGATTTTGTCTTCTCAGGTGACAACCAAGGGCATTGTTGCTGGCGTATGTTTGCTCGCTAAATCTACATCTACAGCTGTATCTACGTGATTACTCTGCTACTCACAATTAAGTGCCTGGCAGGGGGTTCAATGAACCACCTTCAAGCTGTCTCTCTACCGTTCCAGTCTCGAACGGCACCCGAGAAAAACGAGCGCTTAAATTTTTCTGTGCGAGCCCAAATTTCTCTTATTTTATCGTAATGATCATTTCTCCCTATGTCGGTGGGTGCCAACAGAATGTTTTCTCAATCGGAGGAGAAAACTAGCGATTGAAATTTCATGAGAAGATCCCGTCGCAACGAAAAGCGCCTTTGTTTTAATGATTGCCACTCCAATTCACGTATCATGTCTGTGACACTATCTCCCCTATTTCGCGATAATACAAAATAAGCCGCCCTTCTTTGAACTTTTTCAATATCATCCGTCAGTCCCACCTGATACGAATCCCACACCGCACAGCAATACTCCAGTAGATCTGTTGCACCTTCTAAGTGTTCTGCCAATAAATCGAAGTCTTTGGTTTGCTCTACCCACAACATTTTCTATGTGATCGTTCCAAATTACGAGGATGAGTCAAATGAAAACCTTAAATTTGTAATAACAAATCGAAATTTCACACCGTTATCCTGTAAGTTGGTTCAAATGGTTCAAATGTCTCTGAGCGCTATGGGACTTAACATCTGAGGTCATCGGTACCCTAGAACTTAGAACTACTTAAACCTAACTAACCTAAGGACATCACACACATCCATGCCCGAGGCAGGATTCGAACCTGCGACCGTAGCAGTCACGCGGTTCCAGAGTGTAGCGCCTAGAACCGCTCGGCCACAGTGGCCGGCTTGTAAGTTGGTAAGAGTGCTAAAAACAGCGTGGAGAATGGCGTGGAGAATGGCATAGTGCAGATGCACACATACCGTCGCAGTATCAGTATAAAGATGGCCACCCCACTTGGCACCAGGGAAGAACAGCGTTCTGTTATTCGGTTATTGCGTAGTGAAGGTGTGAAACCTATTGAAATTCATCGACGAATGAAGGTTCAGTACGGTGATGCATGTTTGTCACAGCAGTAAGTCTACGAATGGAGTAGGAAGTTCGCAAATGGTGTGACGTCAGTGGAAGACGCTCCTCGTCCAGGTCAGGCACAACGAGTTGTCATTCCACAGAACACTGCAGCAGTTGAAGCCACAGTGAAGGAAAACCACCGAGTGACACTGAATGACATTGCAGCATGTTTACAGATTAGTCATGGGTCAGCACACCACATTGTGCATGATGTGCTCCAGTTTCACAAAGCGTCTGCAAGATGGGTGCCACGGCAGCTGACTCCTGAAATGAGAGAACGGCGTGTTGATGCTTGTGAAGAACTTCTTCGGCGCTTTGAACGAGAAAGTGATGGCTTCCTTGCAAGAATCGTTACTGGGGACGAAACCTGGGTTCACTTCCACCAACTGTGAACGAAGAGAGCGAGCAAGGAATGGCGCCATTCCTCATCACCAAAACCAAAGAAGTTTCGAACAGAACCATCAGCAGGGAAGGTTATGCTGACTCTCTTTTGGGACGAAAAAGGCGTCATTTTGGAGCATTACATGCCTAGAGGGACCACTGTCATCAGTGCATCATACACAGATCTCCTAGAAAATCATCTGCGGCCTGCGATCAAATTAAAGCGATGACGATTGCTGTCAGCAGGTGTCGTTTTGCAACATTATAATGCAAGGCTCCACACTGCCCGTACAACAGTTGCAACAATCACAGACCTGCATTTTGAGTGTCTTCCTCATCCATCATACTTACCAGACCTTGTCCCAAGTGATTTCCATATGTCTGGACCATTCAAAGACGCATTGGGAGGAAAGAAGTTTTATTCCGATGAAGAGATACGCCACGCGGTGCATGAATGGTTGCGCGGACTACCAAAAGAATTTTTTCTAAAGGAATTTACTCACTTTGTAAGCGTTGGGGGACTTGCATTGAGCGTGGGGGAGATTATGTTGAAAAGTGATACAGCTTTGTGCCACTTCTGCACTATAAATAATATTTAAGTTTTTCATTTGTCTCACCCTCGTAGGTTATTTGTAATTGTAGTTCTTAAGTATTTAATTTTATTTACAGTCTTCTGGTTTGTGTGAATTATCGCGTAATCAAGATTTAGCAGATTTCTTTTAGCACTCATGTGAATAACTTCATACTTTTCTTTATTCAGGGTCAATTGCCACTTTCTGCACGACACAGACATCGTATCTAAATCATTTTGCAATTCGTTTTGGTCATCTGATGACTTTACAAAACAGTAAATGACAATATCATCCGCAAATAATATAAGAAGACTACTCAGATTGTCTCCTACGTCGTTAATACAGATCAAGAACAATAGAGGGCCTATAACACTTTCTCGGGGAACGCCGGATATGTTTTACTCGATGACTTTACGTCTATTGCTACGAACTGTGACCTTTCTGACAGGAAATCACGAATCCAGTCGCACAACTGAGGCGATACTCCGTAGGCACACAGTTTGGTTAGAAGACGCTTGTGAGGAACGGTGTCGAAAGCCTTCTGAAAATCTAAAAATATGGAGTCAATTTGACATCCCCTGTCGATAGCACTTATTACTTCATGAGTATAAAGAGCTAGTTGTGTTCCGCAAGAACTATATTTTCTGAAACCGTGCTGACTATGTGTCAATAAATCGTTTTCTTCGAGGTACTTCATAGTGTTCGAATACAGTATATGTTCCAACCCTACTGCAAATCGACGTTAGTGATATGGACTTGTAATTCAGCGGATTACTCCTATTTCCCTTTTTGGGTATTGGTGTGACTTGAGAAACTTTCCAGTCTTTAGGTACGGAACTTTCTGTGAGCGAGCGGTTGTATATAATTGCTAAATATGGAGTTATTGCATCTGCATACTCTGAAAGGAACCTGACTGGTATACCATCTCGACCGGATGCATTGCTTTATTAAATGGTTTAAGCTGCTTTGATACACCGAGGATATCTACTTCTATATTTCTCATCTTCGCAGTTGTTCTTGACTGGAATTCGGGAATATTTACTTCGTCTTCTTTGGTGAAGGAGTTTCGGAAAACCGTGTTTAATAACCCTGGTTTGGTGGCACTGTCTTCAGTGACTTCACCGTTGTTATCGCGCGGTGAAGGTATTGATTTGCGTCTTGCCCGTGGTGTGCTTTATATATGACCAGAATCTCTTTGGGTTCTTTGCCAGATTCAGAGACAGAGTTTCGTTGTGGAAATTATTAAAATCATCTCTCATTGAAGCACGCGTTATATTTCGAACCTCTGCAAAACTTTTCCAATCTTCTGGATTTTGCTTTCTTTTAAATTTCGCATGCTTTTTTCGTTGCTTCTGCAACAGCGATCTGACCAGTTTTGTGCACAGTGGGGGATCAGTACCTTCACTTATTAATTTATGTGGTGTATATCTCTCAATTGCCGTCGAAACTGTCTCTCTGAAATCATTCCACATCTTTTCTACGCTTACGTGATCAGATGGGAAGGAGTGGAGACTGTCACTTAAAAAGGCGTTAAGAGCATTTTTATCAGCTTTTTTAAATAGATGTACTTTGCGTTTCTTTTTGATGGTTGTGGATGTTACGGTATTCAGCCCAGCAGCAACTTCATTGTGGTCGCTAATCGCTGTATTCGGCATGATACTCCCTATCCCTATTTGTCCAGGACTAGACCTATTTGTTGCTGAGAGATCAAGTATGTTTTCGCAACCATTTACGTTTCGAGTAGGCTCATGAACTAATTATTAAAAATAATTTTCTGAGAAATCTTATTTTAAATCGTGATCCTCACCTTATTTTTTAAACACCTCTGTTGCTGTATTTTTCTATATCCTCATCTAAACTATGGAACAAAAATACTCTTAGTTTATTATTTGTTCGGAAACCTACTTGTATATTAGATTTTTAAGGGCATCGGCAATTTTTTCAGAGCATTAGCCGACGTAAGGAAGAGAAATGTCGGTTTTGGTAACTGCACGAGGAAACACGGAATCAAACATCAAGTAACGGCTTTTTACCGCTGAAGAAGTTTTTAATACGCAACTGCAGCTGTTCATTAAGAATGGGGGTATCATTTCGAGAAAGATGTTTAAAAGTTTCCAATTCTTCGAGAATATCTAATCTACGCCCTTTCTTTTTATTTATGTACTTTTGTACTTATGTTATAGGCCAATTTGAATACTTAATTTCTGATGAAGCCACTCATAGAAGTGTTGAAACCTGGTCAAGACTTAAATTTTGTGACCGAGGCCTGTAACTCCTTTAACTTTATTTTGTAAGCGGTTGCTGAACTAAACAGCTATGTATAAAACTTCTAAATGGTTTGTATTGTGTTTTAACTGTCTTTGATGTTATCTTTTAGCATACGTCCCCTATTAGTATACCCGCATAATTCTGCAAAATTTAAAAAAAAGTTTGTAACCAACTTTGTCATGGGTCATCCGAAGATGAACAGAGCCCGAAACGCATAAGGAATAATAAATACCTCCGTAAAAGTTATTTTGTTAGCAACCAGCTATTTTAAAGCCATTTTCATCATTGTGTTTATACTGGTCGCACGCCTCTGCTACGGTTTTGTGTCATGTCTACGAAATTTAACCCAGGTGGAAAAGGAAGTTAAGACAGAGGAAGCGATACGTACCACGACAGGTCAAAAAATATGCCGTGAGTAGGACTCACGTACTGACTGTTCCTTACCTACTTAATTACGTATATATCATCCATCTTGAGAATTGAGAATATCAATAATTTTTGTTTATTATCGATACCGGTACTATCAAGATATTGTTCCGGGAATTCCAAGATCCTGTCAAAACCTCAAAACCTCTACAGCAGTTCCTCAGACTAGCCTGGAAAAAAAAGAGCAGAAGACATCAGTTTATATCTGTAGAGTGAGAAGTTCTAGAAAATATTTTTTGACTGAATGAAACATGACTACAACTTAAATTTTATGTATGCGGGCAGTAATGTTTGTCTGTTATGCTTTTGAGGAATGATGAATGCAATCTGTGTTCAAATGCCAAAACATATTTTTGTGTGACATAATTACAGTTTAACAAGTATCATGTTTCTTTACTTTACTTTCGCTATGAGACCTAGCTTCTTGCCGAATTTCATGATTCTACGTCAAAAGCAAGTAGCCTGCAGGTTTTGATGAGTGAGTTTACGAGTAACAAAATACGCATCATGGATGACCGAATATTTTGATTGCATTGACTTAGAAGCTTAAATTTTTAACACCGCCAAGGGAACACAGACTTTACTATGTCACATAAATTTGAACTTGGTACGCCAACGAGTTCCAGAGAAAAAGGACAAATAGGCAAACGGATAAAAAACGACAAAAATGTTTTTTTTTAAATGTGATGTAATTACTAATTCGTATTTTTTTCCCTTTATTTGTACTGTGAAATCTTGCTGCTTGGTGAATATCATGATTCTAATGGGAAGCATGCTATAAGCTTAGAAGAGTGAGTATCAAAATAAGTGACGCAATTGGCCGTATCTTTTGACGGAAGTGACTTAGAAGCTTAAAATGTTTATACCTCCAAGGGACCACAGGCCTTAATATGTGATATAAATTTGAACTTGATACGTCTACGCTTTACTGAGAAAAAGGTTGCTTAGCAGTCGGACGACAGACAGACAGACAGACGAACAACAAACCGGTTCTATAAGAGTTTCGTTTTTACAAACTTAGTCACAGAACCGTAAAAAGTGCCTTATGCTTGAAGATTTTGTTGATGACGATGAAAGGAATGAAACTGCTTCCAGGGAGTTTCATTTTAGCAAGGTGGTGAGGAGAGCAGGCAGCAGCAGCAGCAGCAGTGGGGCCGTGCGACAGCGACCCAGAGGCAGGCAGCGCAGCCGTGTGTCTGCGGGGCCTGTCTTCCGAGCAGACAGCCGCCTTTGAGCGCCACTCTACGAGGGGCGGAGGCGGCCGCCGACACTCCAGCTCTGAGCTCGAGTGTCGCCCCCCAGGGCGTCCTCCCACTCTGCTGCTACGCTTTGTCTTTACAGGCGCGCCTCTCTTGCCGCTTCCTTTAACATTTTCCTGAGCTGTCTTCACTTCTTGTTGCCTTCTTGTAGCCCGACCGCCATACGGATGGTTTGCTGCTGTGCCTCATTTCGTTATTTCTGTACCTACTCCTACATGACCACACTCCAATTCACACGTAAATGCCAGGCAGAGGTTTCGTCGAACCGTCTTCAGATTATTTCTCTACCGCGGGAAAAACGAACACTTAAAGCTTTCCATGCGATGTCTAATTTCTCTTATTTTATTACGATGATCTGTGGTATCATACCCTGGTGCTCAAAATTAAAGCAACAAACGGAAATTTTGCAAGGTTACGTTTATTTTGCCACAATATAAACAGGTGATAGTAAAGTAGAAACAATGTAAAGAACACAGAAAGTGAACAACTGTAACGCGATAAGTTTCCGTTAATTTACCTCTATGGTCACAAACTGTTTGTTAACAGATTACCGGTTTCGGTCTATAATGACCATCATCAGATCTGCACCAAAAAATGGGGAAAAAACACAAATACACTCGCAGATAGTCTACAGCTTAAAAACAAAAACATTTGACGATGCCACTATGGCTGTAGTACATTAGCATTTTGTTTTTCTAAAACAGGTATGCCTCTTCGTACTTAAAGCGCCCAACTGCATTTATTTGCCAGTAATACACTTTTAATTATCGTTTATGCATTGTTTTTAAACTGTAGACAATCTGCGAGTGTATTTATGTTTTTTCCCATTTTTTGCTGCAGATCTGATGATGGTCATTATATACCGAAACCGGTAATCTGTTAACAAAAAGTTTGTGACCATGGACGTAAATTAAAGGAAACTTATTGTATATACGGGTCACTGTTTTATTCGCGACAATGTCGCGGCTTGTGAAACTGTAACGCGCATTACGGTAAACAAAAATATTCTCTGTGTTTTTTTTTTCAACTAAACGGATTTGCACACACCTTTCGACAACTGGTTAATGTAGTCGGTATGGGGTGTGACCACCTCTGGCAGCAACACAGGCCTGACAACGACGGGGCATGCTGTGAATAGCGTCATCAATCTCTTGTTGAGGCAATACGCCAATTCTTGCTGCAGAGATGCTCCCAAGTCTTGTAGAGTGGTTGTTGAATGCTGATGTGATGCAATCCGTCTCCGTAGTGGAACCCAGACATTCTCTATGGGATCCAAATCGGAAGAGCGAGCAGACCACGTCATGCGTGCAATATCTTCTGTTTCCAAGAAAACATCAACCATCTGTGCTCTGTGAGGTCGAGCGTTATTGTCCATCAATACGAACTCTGGACTCACAGCACCTCGCAATATCCGCACATGAGGTCTCAAGATCTCGTCACTATACCTGACAGCAGTTAAACCTTGCCGATTCCACCGTAAAATTGCATAAAGAGCTGTTCGTGTGGTCAAATTAATTCCTGTTCACATCATTAGGGACCCTCCTCGATATCGGTCTCTTTCTAGAATGTTTGCGTCCCGAAATCGTGTCCCACGTTCCCTCCAGATGCGAATCCGTCGAGACTCACTCTCCGGACCAATTTCGGATTCATCTGTGAAAAGAACATTGGCCCACCGTTCAACCGTCCAGGTGGTATGTTGATGATTCCACCCCAGGCGTTCCCTTCTGTGAAGACGCGTTAGAGGTAAACATACAGCAAGTCTCCGAGAATAAAGGCCTCTCTTCCGAAGCCTTCTGTACGCCGTTTGCTCGATACAACATGTCCAGTGGATGCTGCGAGGTCAAATGCCAGCTCCTGTGCAGTACTAAGGCGGTATGACGTTCCCTTACAGCCAAATAACGGTCCCCTCTTTTTGATGTCACACGCGGTCGGCCCTGCCCTGGTCTTTGTGATACAGTTTCGGTCTCTACAAACTGTCGCCACGTCCTAGAAACAACAGAACGATTCCCATTAAGACATCGGCACATCAATTTGCGACTATCCTACTACCTTTCTTCCGGTGGCTCTGCGCCGCAGAGAGTCTGGTAGGCGTCTTGTCTGTTCCATGCTGCATCGTCTGTCATTCTGTACACAACGATTGCGGATGTGCTACTAACCGATTAATACTATCCCGTTTGATGGGTGTCCTGACGCCATCACTGGAGTGGTTGTCCGTTGACCGGAATGCCATCTCACGTGCAGAATACGATTGTACGGATATCTGTTAGCAGTTTGATTATACCGTGAATTAGCCACAGGAAGGGGAAATAGTGGTTTGTTGCTTTAATTTTGGACACCAGTGTAGACCGATACGACCCCACTGGCGTCCCACAGTTGGTAACGGCAACGCAAGTTTCCATTAGACTCCGACAGCAGTCGTGCGGGATCTGGCTGATCCACTGGAACATGCCCACAGAGCCACGCCTCCAGCGACTCCGTACCACGAGCGCTCTCTGTCACGCGATATAGGACGGCCGACGGCAACCACACGGCCCGCTCACACTTGGAGCGACTTCGCTAAGTAATGCTACGCAGAATCCTGCTAGTCGCGGATCCGACACCATCCTTCGTGCTTAAGTTAAGAAAGCCCCATCTTTGTTGCTGTTCTAATTGGACTTTATTGGTGGATGTTCGTTTGTAAAGAGTCTTCGTATACTTGGAAAATAAAGTGGCACAATATGATCATGGATTCATTTTCAAACTTTATGTCTTCAATTGATAAAATTGGAGAAAGCTACAAATTAAGTAAAGGATCTCTGCTATATCACAGGAGCCGTGCCTTTCTCTAGTCCACCTCTCCTTCCCCTTGTGTACGAAGTGGAACACAAAATGAACATTTCTCCTTACGTAGGTTGACGTCAGTAAAATATTGTTGCATCCGTAGGAGAGAGCTGGTGATGGAAATTTCGTGAAACGATCTCGCGCAGTGAAAAACGCCTTTGCCTGAATGATTGCCACCCCAACTCGCGCATCATACACAAAACACTCAGTCTCCCTTTTTTGCGATAATACGAAAGGAGCAGCATCCTTTTTTTTGAAATCGTTCAATGTGCTCCGTCATTACTATCTTGTGCAGACCCCATACTGTGTAGCAACGCTGCAGAAGAGAAAGTATAAGAGTGGTGTTGGTAGTCTCTTCAGCAGACTTGTGTTTTTGAACTGTTCTGCCAATAAAACGGAGCCTTTGCTTGACCCCCCCTTCCCCACCCTCCACAACATTGTATCAGTTTAAGGGGATCTGAACGTGATGGGCTGTAATTTTTACTACTATTTTGAAATTTAATTATTCAGTAATTTTAATAAGTATTGGAATGAAATTTTAACCACTTGGTTTATTCTGAAACCTGTATGTGACAAAAATCTAAAAACTGTGGAGTACATAGTGGAGCGAATACTAATTTTCGTCTGACAAAATGAATAAAGCGTAATTTATATTTTAGCTACGCTACGCTATTCAAAGTAAAATATTTAAAATAAATTTTATTCTTTTGATTATTAACCTATTAAAACAGTAAATGAGGAATGTTCATCAATTTGTTAAAATGGTTCAAATGGCTCCGAGCACTATGGGACTAGTCGGCCGGAGTGGCCGAGCGGTTCTAGGCGCGTCAGTCTGGAAGCGCGCTACCGCCACGGTCGCAGGTTCGAATCCTGCCTCGGGCATGGATGTGTGTGATCTCCTTAGGTTAGTTAGGTTTAAGTAGTTCTAAGTTCTAGGGGGCTGATGACCTCAGAAGTTAAGTCCTATAGTGCTCAGAGCCATTTGAACTATTTGAACTATAGGACTTAACATCTGAGGTCATCAGTCCCATAGAACTTAGAACTACTCAAACCTAAATTACCTGAGGACATCACACACATCTTTGCCGCAGGCCGTTGAGGCCGAGCGGTTCTAGCACTTCAGTCAGGAACAGCGCGACCGCTAGGGTCACAGGTTCGAATCCTGCCTCGGGCATGGATCTGTGTGATGTTCTTATGTTAGGTAGGTTTAAGTAGTTCTAAGTTCTAGGGGACTGATGACCTCAGAAGTTAAGTCCTATAGCGCTCAGAGCCATTTGAACTATTTGAACTATGGGACTTAACATCTGAGGTCATCAGTCCCATAGAACTTAGAACTACTCAGACCTAAATTACCTGAGGACATCACACACATCTTTGCCGCAGGCCGTTGAGGCCGAGCGGTTCTAGCACTTCAGTCTGGAACAGCGCGACCGCTAGGGTCACAGGTTCGAATCCTGCCTCGGGCATGGATCTGTGTGATGTTCTTATGTTAGGTAGGTTTAAGTAGTTCTAAGTTCTAGGGGACTGATGACCTCAGATGCTAAGTCCCATAGTGCTCAGAGCCATTTGAACCATTTGAACCATTCATGCCCGAGGCAGGATTCGAACCTGCGACCGTAGCAGTGGCGCGGTTCCAGACTGAAGCGTGTAGAACCACTCGGCCACAGCGGCCGGCTCAATTTGTTGTTTTGTGTATTATAAAACAAGTTTTTTAAAAGACAATTTTTATCCTAATAATTTTAAGAATATATGACATGCTCCAGCTTAAAATCTTTAATAAGTTGTTGAATAATGTGGTTCACTGTGTAGACAAGTACAATATTATCATTTTTGTAGCTTTAATAATGGGTGAGATAATGATACTTAAGTACGCAAAAACGTTGATCACAGGAAATTTTAACTAAAGATTTGCAGGTCACTTTCCTCTCATTACTAATGTAGTGGACTGACAAGACAGCCAGTCCACAGTGACGGGTAACCGAAAGGCACGCGTTTACACACGCCGACTGGCGTTAGGTCTGAAACAGGATATGTAATGAATGCTATAAAGAAAAGTACGTAGCTGCTGGAATACTTAACTTTAATCCATCAGTTGTATACAGCATTCTGGATGATACAAGTGAGACTCTCTCTAGAAATGGTTAATGGCGCCTTGCTAGGTCGTAGCCATGGACTTAGCTGAAGGCTATTCTAACTATCTCTCGGCAAATGAGAGAAAGGCTTCGTCAGTGTAGTCGCTAGCAAAGTCGTCGTACAACTGGGGCGAGTCCTAGTACGTCTCTCTCAAGACTTGCCGTGTGGTGGCGCTCGGTCTGCGATTACTGACAGTGGCGACACGCGGGTCCGACATGTACTAATGGACCGCGGCCGATTTAAAGCTACCACCTAGCAAGTGTGGTGTCTGGCGGTGACACCACAACTAACATGTCAAAACATTCCAACTACTTATTGCTTCTCAGTGTCCTTATCATCTTCTTTAGTTTTCTTTTTTTCCGGCCTTCTTTGACATTCTTTTAGCAGTTCTTCAGCTTCAGCGACACGTTGCCTGTCCATTCGCAGCAGCCCAGTTTTCGTGTTGTCCCCGGTTTTGTTGCCTTATTTCTAATTGGAATCCCTAGGTATTTGGCTGAAAGTCTTTAGCTTTCTGTTATTTATTGTGCAGTCGAAATTTAAAAGATTCCGTTTAGTACTCATGTGGATGGCCTCACACTTTTTGCATCATACATACATACCGTCTACTTCATTGTGCAACTGGTTTTGATCTTCTGATTACTAGACGGTAAATGACACCGTCACCTACATACAATCTAAAAGGGCTGCTCAGATGTCTCTGAAATCGTTTAGATCGATTAGGAACAACAAAGGGCCTATAACACTTCCTTGAGGAAAGCCAGAGATTACACTTATTTCACTTGACGACTCCCCGTTAATTACTACGAACTGTAGCCTTTCTGACAGGGAATCACGAATCGACTTGCGCAACTGAGAATGGAACTTAATTTGATTACAAGCTGCATCTGAGGAGCTGAGTCAAAAGCTTTCTGGAAATATAGAAATGTGAAATAAATGCGAGATCCCCTGTCGATAGCATTGTTACTTAACGTTAATAAAGAGCTAGTTGTGTTTCACAAGAACGATATTTTTTGAATGTGCTGTGGCTATGAAAAAAATCATTATACGGTTGCCTTGCATTAATCTTCGTGCTACAAATAGTTTCCTTAACTGATGCCCATTTACGTTGTCAATAATACGATGTTTTCAGTTTTGTTTGACTTCTAACCTGTCAGATCTGGAATTGCGCCTGAAGTCCTGTTCTGCTACCTGCAGATGTGTTGTGCAGAGAAGTCTACAAAGTGGTAGGAAAGGCGAAAGCCTTCAACTGAGCCGTAGAAGCCTCGCGATAAAACAAAACTGTATTACCTGAGAGCTTAACTCTGCAGGCCCAAACGTCACTGGCCTTTAACGGTTATAAACACAACGACAAAAAGTTTCGTAATCGAAGAGGAAGAGTTTGTAGAAAGAAGCAAGTGGTGTACGTTACACGTCCTGTTCTTGTGTCTCTCTGAAAGAGGACTTTACCAGATTCCATAAATACACTCAAGCTAGTATCAAGACTGAAAGTAAATTTTACATGTCTCTGTGAAGCTTGTTTCCTGTCACGTCACAAACAGCAATTATAACTCAAGGAAGCGGTTCAACTGCGAAACTTAAACCTTACCGGTTTCTTTTGGTGATAAAGTCGAATGTCAAAGAGGTTTGCGTTAACATTCCTTATTCTAACAGATGCCTGTGTAGCACCACGAACAGGAATGTAGTGAAAACAGGGAACAGCGTGTAAGACATACAGCTGTCGAATAGATCAAATGTCCATGCTTGTCGACTGTGGTCTACATCATTCACATAAAAACTAACAAATGGCGATCATGACAACGTCCTGATTTTTCTATTATTTAGTACAACCGTTAAGCAATATATAAAGAGCAGAAACCGTCCTCCATTGTGAAGGTGTCAGTAAATCTGCATTATATGATAGCAGAAAGTAAGCGTTCTCTGTTTGTTTGTTAATACATGTCCTCAACTACCGGTAATACACTTCAAGCATTTGTTTACTACGGATAACCTTTGAAACCTGATAACAGCTCCATTTTCTCAACCCTAAAACGGAACTATTTTCTTCTTTAAAAATTTCTAAACAGTGTTATTGTGTTTTCTACCTTTGACATGCATTTGCAACGCTAGGTAGTCTTATACTTGATTTGAGCCATATTAACTTTTGTTTATTGAGAAATCTATGCGTATGCTAATACCAGGTTTGAATTACGTTACATTCAAAACCATCATACGCCGTCATGAATCTGTCAAGCGTATAGGCCTAACAAACAAAATATTTTTCGCATGTCGGTGCACAGTTAACGTAAGACGTGAAGAGGAGATCTTGGCAAGAAGACGGGATAATAAGAGGAAAGTAACCAATTGCAGGATGCATCGCCGTCTGTGTATTCTATGGTAAACTGGAGGTTTCCTTGCGTTTTGGAACCAGAGGTTGTCTTTTATGGAGTGCCAAGAACGTAATCACTTGTTCTACGATGTGTGAAAGTCGATTTTTTTTTGTTATTACGTAGCGAGGTGCCTCCTGATAAGATTGTTGCTGAGTATAGCTCCCACGGTCATCAACGGTAAATTCCAAGAGGAACGTTTATCTCTTCGCCGCTATTGATCGATAATGTCCACCCTCACATAGGGCAAGTATATTAAAAGTGCGAGTTTCCAAACACATGAAGATGTTTGTTTAATTAGACATAGACCTTAATCGTAAAACAGGCCGTTTGGTGACAACTGTATCTATTATTTTCAATTCTATATAACTCTACAGATGAATACAGTAACTAAATTTTTTCCACGTACTTACTAGATTAGTAAAATATAACTGCCTTACCGTTTTATTTTTCAATTTTCTTTCACGCTTTGTGTTACATCGAAATAGAACATTGTCCTTTGTAGCCTTTCCATTATCACTGGCTATTACCATTTTCTTTGTGGAATATTTCGAAGAACGGGCTCTACATGCAGTTCCTCTCTGGCCAAATTGTCTTTAAGGGTATGCGGACGACACGATTTTGATCTAATCTCACGGACCGGATACATTGCATCAGTTCTTGAACTACATTAGTTCCATAAGTTCGTTAATCAAGTTTACTATGGAAGTGGGAACGGAAGGTGAGTTGCCGTTTTGGACGGGTCGGTTGTACGCATACTGGATAGACGATTGCGTCATTCTGCGTACCGAAACCCGACGCATACAGATGTATATTTAAATAAGCGCAGTTTCTACCAACCAGCTGAACAGCGTTCTGTGGTGGGAAAATTATTATACAGAGCGCAAACAATTTAAGGCCGTGATTGCTTAGGATCAGAACTGAAAGGTGTCCGGAGATGGCGAACACGAAGACTCGTGGACACCGGGTTATTGCGGACACAGCCTGATCCGAAGTGATGATTGTCCTGGTGCCTCCCTTTCCTTTCGGCCACAGCATAACAACAGTTCGTCAGCGATACCTGTAATTTCCTAGAGCGAGTGAGGTGTTCTAAAAATAAATGTGATTTAATTTATGGTTGTTGCCTATTTACCATAAATATATCCTTGAAGTAGTTTATTCCTTATCCCTTTTTTCAAAGTTTTACTTTTCAAATTTTTCAGTATCCATAACAATTGTTTTTAATGAGAAAAAAAATATTTATTATGTAAAAAATGAATGGATGAAAATGGGGAAGAAATGGCTTTAAATATTTTTGTTATTTACTCTTTCAGTACGAACTTTGTTGTAGAACCCCTTTTTTACGTGTGGTAATAAAAATTCATTTAGACAGAATTAAGCACATTTAAAATTACGTGAACTTTAGCAACCCTCTCATGCTGATAAATTCAAACTAACTGGTTAATAACATATATGACTTTGAAAATTATTTAAATTAAATTTTTTACGTATTTCGGCCTTGGCACATATTTTCTAGATGCAGTGGGTTTTTAAATATTTACTGAATTCTTTCCCGGCGTTAGCTATGGAACACAAGACTGTCTCTGCATAAAATGGTTAAATATTGCCAAGCCGACCTGAACGTTTAATTATCATTGACAAAACACACTTCACTATACGTTTAAGTTATTTGCTTTAGAAATTGAAAGAACCAACAGATTAACAACTTCAACGTTAATTATCCGCCTATGAATGCACAAATGTAAAACCAGTAATAAATTCAGTCAGCCTCAGGATCGCTGTAAAAGAAAAATATTTCGTAATTCACTGCTAATTTTACCTGCTCCCGATTTACGGGTTTTGTTAATTTTATAGCGGAACAATTTTTTAAATGTGCCGCCGCTGCAAATCGTTCGGTCACGGCACAGCCCAGCAACACCAACGATAATCGCTAAAAATGCTGAAATTTCTTTAAAGAAATATTATAGATGACATGGGCAAGCTAATTTACATTAGTAATACACAATTTTTGGTAAATTATAATGTATTTAGACCATAACAATAATTAAAATTACACACCTTTATAATTTCTCCTCTAATGGCGGCTAAAGATAGATACAGACAAAAGAAGTCTACTCATTCATATAATGCTACGTCACAAGTTCCTCTCTCTCTCAGCTCTCGAGGAAGACGACAAAGAATGCACATTATGTAGTGCTATTTATACTATTGCTGATTATGAATGTCTCTTTGTAATCTTACAACATTATTTTCCTCTGTGGCTATATTTTACATTTTTTCATCGCAAATATTAACATATTTCGTAATTACATTATGAGTATAGAAATATTACAATCATAAATACTTCGAGAATATTATTACAGAAAATATTACAATAATAACCAACGTCCTTTATACAAAATTAAATAATATTTTTTGTTAAACAATTACAGTACATACGAATTGCTTCATAGCGGCGTACATAGTACAATTAAATGTCATTTCAGTTTATTAATAGTGTGTGTGCTGCCAGGGAACGTTACATGTTCAAATGTGTGTAAATTCCTAAGGGACCAAACTGCTGAGGTCATTCGTCTGTAGACTTACACACTACTTAAACTGACTTATGCTAAGAACAACACATACACGCATGCCCGAGGGAGGACTCGAACCTCCGGCAGGAGGGGCCGCGCAATCCGTGACATGGCGCCTCGAACCACGCGGCCACCCTGCGCGGCAATAATTGTTCATATGGTTGTGCACAGCTTGTTGATCTCAGTTTAACTTGAATTACACTTAATCTTGTTACTCACGGGCAGTTCCCTGAAACTGCACTCTTATCTACCAAGTTACATAGGTCGAAAGAATGATTACTACAACGAAATTGATACCAAAAAAGGAACGATGTATTTTAACATAAAAAAGGCAAATTATTCAAATAATAGCTCAATGTTTTCAAGTCTATACAGAGGCAGAAGGCGTTATTTGGCCTCAGAAAATGCCTGAAATAGCAGTATATGTATCGATGTATGTCTTCGTATTACACATTTAAAAGAAAACAAAAACATTCTCCTTAGAGTTGAATTTGTTGAATAGTATTTTAAAACCATATGCAATAATAATTATATTTAACACGTCGGAATGTTGTTAATAAATGATTCTGTGGGACACTGCTTTCATTTTACATATTAAAAATACTAGTACCACCCAACCACCATATAAAATACAGTTTTCGCTTGTCAAACTAAATCACAACCGTATTCCACACTGCAGCTGCGGAAAATTTCTTCTATTTATTATACAATAAGTTGTACTCTGTAAAATTTACGTAAGTCTCACAGAATTATGACATGTGAGTAAGGAATCTGGGCATCCAGCTACACAATAAGTGCTGATCAAAGTCCGAAGCCGTATGTATTTAAGGCTTTCATCCCTATTTGTTTGCATTTGCATATCGCTCTACGATAGCACCTATTTTCATTCCTTACGAAATAAATATGACAAAACACAAAACAACATTATCCTACAATAGATATCATAGCTTTTCAGGTTTTCATGAGAGCTACTGATGGAGTTTGCTGATATTACAACACTAAATCTCAGTCTAATGACCTTCCTTACGCCAAAAATTTCAGTTGCACCTAACGTTTTTTCAGCTGCAATTTTCTCTCTACTTTTCATATTTTCTTTCTCTATTATGTCTGATGACATCATCAATAAATTCCCATAAGCCTCAAGTAACATCCAGAATTCGTTGACTAAACTAACAGGGAGTATGCCGTTCTTTTTTCTCAATCATGCACTTATCCATTTCTTCGCTTTGTTATTATATTCTTGACATAGTTAATAAAATAGCAACAAATGCTAATAGTTTTTCTACAGTTGGCTTCTCGAAATCGCATTCGCAGATGAAAATACTCACATAACTGTCAGTGATGTGATGGAGACTTCAGTATATTTAACGACTGAGAATATGGTATTATTAATAAATACTGAACTTGTGGAGTCCCTTGTGTACTGGCGAAGTCGGGAAAGATGCGGACACGATAGCGTGAAAGCGGAAATGTATGGATACCACCAGCTCGAATGAAGCCTTCCCTCGAAGTGAGCTTTCGGCGCCCAGCCTACGTGGCACAGGTAGCGTCTGTAGTTTCCGGCAAACCCTGCTGTCGGCATATTTCCGTGTCCATCTTTCTCCAACACCTTAAGGACGTGCAGTGCTAAGAAAAAACGGATACAATTTCGTCAAATTAGAGTTGCAATTCCCTTGTAAACGTAGGCGAAAACCCATCCAGTGAACGGAACAAGAAAAACCCACATCATCCCTTCCAATCTACAGGGCGGTCTCAAACAAAAGTCGGCACATATTACGTAAATATGGTATCAGACCAGTACTCTCACCTTTATGGAAATTAAGGATTTGCTCCGTCCAATGAAAGACAGCCTGGATGTGGGAGTACCTAGCTTCTACAATGTGTCGTGTGAATGTGGTTAAAATTAAACTGGGCACACAATCCGCACTATATCCTAGGGCTGCACTGTATGTATATGGTACATCAAGTGTCGAATTCTCGATAAATCAGCGATAGCGGGACACAGTCTCATGGAAGGCCTCAAGATCAACTTTGAGTAAACGAAGGTCTTCTCCCACGGATCGACTTACTGGGATTTCGCATTAAAAGAAGTGGTAGAAATTCGTATGTGCAATATCAATGTTAATAGATTGAGTGCATGGAGACAAGGACTTGAAACGGAGCATCTACAAAGAAATACAACGAAAAATCGTAACTCTTAAGCGGGTAAGCAATGCCGAGGGTGGCCTCCGTTTCCCTTCCGTTCCTCAGTCGCAGTCTGGTGGGAGAGGGGCGGTGTACTGAGACATTGACGATTTCCAGCATCTGCATATCCGAATTTCTTGCTACAGGTGACGTCACACTGCCTCTATAAGTTAGAATTCCCAGCGATACCACCTGACTCTTGATAATCTTAAAGGCACTATGAAGGAGGCAGACTTCGCTCCCTGCATACTTTGCTCCCTGACGTAGAATATGGTGACAACCTTTGGAAGCCCGACTTTTAACTCCGATTTGACATGGTCTGAACAGCGAAAAGATTTTATACGGAGTTTATCCTTATCCGAAGAGATAAGACGCTGTTGATAAATACTTTTAATTTATTGCGTTGTCCATATTAGCTACTGAATCATCAGTTTAATAAGTCTTGTTTGCAAAATATTGGCAAGAGTTACGTACAGGAGAAAGGAAAACCGGTAGAAGCCGACCTCAGAAAGGTAAGTTTGGGTTCCATAGAAATGTAGACTCATGCGAGGCCATACATACTCAGTGATTTCTGTTAAAAGATGGGTTGAAGAAAGACAAAATTAGGTTTAAAGTGTATGTATAGTTGGAGAAATCTTTTGACAATGATGACTCGAATGCACTCTTTGGAATTTTGAAGGTATCAGAGATAAAATACAGTGAGTGAAAAGCTATCTACGACTTGACAGAAGCCAGACTAACGTTATAAGAATCGAAACACATGAAAGAGAATCAGTGGTTTAGATCCTCAATGTTATTTAGTCTGTGCAATGAGCATGCAATAAAGGAAAACAAAGAGAAATTTGGAAAGGAAAATAAAGAAAAAATAAAAGCATTGAGGTTTTCCGATGACGTAATTCTGTCGGCTGTCAAATTACTAGGAAGAGCAGTTGAACGGAGTGGGTAGTCTCTTTAAAAGAGGCTAGAAGGTGAACATCAACAAAAATGAAAAGAAACAGAAGTAAATAGAGTCGAATGAAATCGGACCACATTGACGGAATTAGCTTAGGACGTGAGACACTAAAAGTAGGAGATGAGTTTTGCCATTTGGGGAGCAAAATAACTGAAAACGATCGCTTTAGGAAGGATACCAAATGCTAACTGGCAGTAGAAGGAATAAAGTTTCTGAAAAAGAGAAATTTATGGACATCTAATATTAATTTCCTGTACTTATTTTTTACATTGTAACTTTGTACGGAGGTGAAACGTGGACGATAAAGCAGTTCAGGCACGAACATAATAGACGATTTTGAAATGCGCAGAAGAATGCTGACGACTAGATGGGTAAATAAGGTAATTAATGAAGAAGTATTGAATAGAATTGAGAAAAGAGATATTAGTTTCACAACTTGACTAAAGTAGGAATCCGTTGAGAGGACACATCCTGAGACATCAAAGAAATGTCAGTTTCGTAATAGAGGACAGTGTGGTGGGATGAAAATTGGAGAAATCGGACACGTATACAGTACACAGATTCAAATGAATATAGATTGTAGAAGCTACTTAGAGATAACGTGCATTTATCAGACACACCAGCGTATGGAGCTGCCTCAAATGAAACTGCAGATTGAAGACCGCAACAACAACAAGCCGTCGGTCGCCTAGTTACTCGAAAGAGGAATGTGCACATAGCAGAATTTGAGGAAATAGTGTTGGATCGCAGGGGGGATGACTGATTAATAAGTAACCAACTTCCACGTAAAATCCACACTTCGGAAAATACAGTACGGGGAGTAGTCGTGGAGCAGCAATTACCCACCTAGCATAAAAAAACGGTACATGCAGTGGTGACAGTTTCTTTGCAGGCAAAAGATCTCTCAATGGATTATGCTGTAACTCATTCACTGAGGTTGACGGTCATCATTTTGAACATTTGCTATAAGATCACATTGTTGATATAAGATGGAATTTACTTATGTCGACGAAGAACTCATTCTTATCAGTCTCAAAGAACTCATTTTAAGCTTCTCTTTCACATGTATTGTGGCATATCAATTTAGTGCGTCGCCCTTCGTCTGGTGATGGTCACTGTTAACACTTCGAAGACCAAGCCCGAGCATAGCTCGGGCTGCAGCTTTGTGTTACGAAGACCGTGCCCGGGTTTAGGTCGGTCCGCGATTTTCTTAACGCGCGAGTGACCTATCTCTCGAAAACTGAATTCATTTCGCGTGAGAACAATATACGGACATGTCGCGAGGTGTCGTTGACTGTTGCCGCCTTCTGTTATTAATTTATAGAAATATTTCAAAAGGAACATTATAAAACATACCAGCTGCTGTCGCGAGTGGCTGGGCCAATACGATCGCGATATTGCAGTGTCTGTGTTGTACAGAAGAATGATGCAAAAACGCCAACACAAGGTGGTGACTTTAAAATAAAATGTCCTCCCCTGTATGGGAACTACATAATGTCTGTACGGGTACAGAAGACGGAAGAACAACGACATGTAGAAGTTTCAGTGTGGCTGTCAATCGTGCACGGATAGACAAAGTAGTTAAGGCGGCTGCTCCTTTAAAGCGGGAAATCAGGGTTCGAGTCCCGGTGTGGGACAGATTTTCACTCCATGTCTTTCTCTTACACAGCTGATGGTTGTTTGGATTCACAGCTACGAATACATTTTGTGTAATACAACATGATTGCATTGACGTAATTCCGTGTATGTTCTTATTAGGTTTCGCGGTTTGCTGTAATTGTGCTACAAATACGTCACGTTTGTTTAGTGAGCAAGAAATTTTGGAAGCTCAAGAGGTAGAAATCGCTCAATAACTCACTTTGCATTTTTTTTCTTGGGAGCATAATTTTACTTTCTGTCATCATTACTTTAAAGTTTATTATCTATGAAAGAAATAAAGTAAATATGAAAAATAAATCTTGAAGCTTTGCCCATTTTAGTACGTATGACTCTTCAAGATAAATCAGTTACATAAGCGCCAGGAACAACTTAAATAACGGCAAAAGTGGCCGGTCTCCAAAGTGTTAAGCACGCCAGCAGCGATTTCGGGCTGCCGGGAAAGTAGACTATTCTCCAGCCTTAGGGCAGTCTTCCCTTAAACGGCCGAATGATGGGAGGGACCCTCCATAGTATACAGTTACCGTAAAGAAACTTCTAAAGAAACAGAGACTACTGCATAAGAGATGTGAAACAAAGTATAGGACTACAAACACAGAGACGCTGAAAGAAGCGCTTTTGGCAGTCAAGAAAGAAATGCATGAAGCTTTCAGTGACTACCGTAGTAGACTGTTGCTTATAGATTTTTGACGAAACCCAAAGAAATTACGGTCATATGTAAACATTTTTAGTGAAATCAAAGTTAGCGTCCAGTCACTCATAGAAAAGGCAGGAACTGAAACTAAGAGTAGCGAAACAAAAGCAGAAATGCTTAACTCTGCTTTCAAATGTTCCTTTACGAAGGAAAGCCCAGGAGGACTGTCACAGTTTAATGCTCGTACTACTTAAAAGATGACAAATAGATGTTAGTGCCAGTGGCGTTGAGAAACAGCTGATATCCTTACAATTGGACAAAGCCCCTGGGCTCTATGGCTTCCATATCAGAGTCTACATCCAAATTGCAGAAAAGTTAGCCCCTCTGTTAATCACATGTATCGCAGATCCCTCGAACAGAAAACCGTGCCCAGTAGATGGCAAGAAGCACAGGTCATACTTGTCTACAAGAAGGATACAGAAGTGAACCACGACAAAACTACCGTCCAATATCCATGATATCCATTCGTTGTAGAATCTTAGAACATATTCTGAGCTCAAACATAACGAGGTACCTCGAGCACGACAACATTATCCGCACCAACTAGCATCAATTTCGAAAACAGAGATCAAGTGAATTCCAACTCGCACTTTTCTCACATGACATCCTGAAAGCCGTGGATCACGGCAGTCATCTACATCTACGTCTACATGGATACTCTGCAAATCACATTTAAGTGTTTGGCAGAGGGTTCATCGAACCACCTTCACAATTCTCTATTATTTCAACCTCGATCCGCATCTCGTGGTCGTGCGGTAGCGTTCTCGCTTCCCACGCCCGGGTTCCCGGGTTCGATTCCCGGCGGGGTCAGGGATTTTCTCTGCCTCGTGATGACTGGGTGTTGTGTGCTGTCCTTAGGTTAGTTAGGTTTAAGTAGTTCTAAGTTCTAGGGGACTGATGACCATAGATGTTAAGTCCCATAGTGCTCAGAGCCATTTTTTTTTCAACCTCGTATAGTGCGCGGAAAGAACGAACACCTATATCTTTCGGTACGAGCTCTGATTTCCCTTATCATTGTGATCCTTTCTCCCTATGTAGATCGGTGTCAACACAATATTTTCGCATTCGGATGAGAAAGTTGGTGATAGGAGTTTCGTGAGAAGTTTCTGCCGCAACGATAAACGCCTTTATTTTAATGATGTCCACCCCAAATCCTGTATCATTTCAGTGACACTCTCTCCCCTATTTCACGTTAATACAAAACGTGCTGCCCTTCTTTGAACTTTTCGATGTACTCTTTCAATACTGTCTGGTAAGGATCCCACACCGCGCAGCAGTATTCTAAAAAAAGACGGACAAGCGTAGTGTAGGCAGTCTCCTTAGCAGATCCGTTACATTTTCTAAGTGCCCTGGCAGTAAAACACAGTCTTTGGTTAGCCTTCCCCACAATATTTTTTGTGTGTTCCCTCCAATTTAAGTTATTCATAATTGTAATTCCTAGGTATTAGTTGAATTTTCTGCCTTTAGATTTGACTAAGTTATGGTTTAACCAAAGTTTAACAAATTCCTTTTAGAATTCATGTGGATGACCTCACACTTTTCGTTATTTAGAGTCAGGTAAATGCAATATTCATTGACTTCCGGAAAGCATTTGACTCAGTACCAAACGTACGTTTATTATCAAAAGTGCGATCGTGTGGCGTATCAGACTAAGTTTGTGACTGCTTATTGGTATGGAAGATGCAGCTTCTTATCTTGAATGGAGATACGTCAGCAGCTGTACAAGTAAATTCGGGTGTACCCCAGAGAAGTGTGCTGGGTCGCTTGCTGTTCATGCTGTATATTAATTATTTTGCACAGAATATTAATATTAACCTGTCTTTTCATAGATGATGCAGTTACCTACAACGATATACAGTTTGAAGGAAGCTGTACAAATATTGAGTCAGATCTTGATATGCGGTGAAAAAATTGGCAACTTGTATTAAATATTCAGAAATGTAAAACTGTGCGCTTCGCAAAATGAAAAAAAAGGCATTGCATCGTATGAATACAATATCAGTGAGTCACATCTGGAATCTGTAAACTCATACAAATACCTGGGTGCAACACTTTGTGGGGATGTGAAATGGAATGATCACATAGGCTCAGTCGTGGGTAAATCAGGTAGCAAACTTTGGTTTATTAGTAGAATAGCAGGGAAATACAATCAGTCTACAAAGGAGACTGCTTACAAATCACTAGTTCGACCTATCCTACACTCATGCTCATAAATTAAGGATAATTGCAGAATGTGATGCCACACAATGTGACACTACACAAAACTGGCGCTAGTAGCACAGGCACCTAGCGAAGACACACGACACAGCTCTGTAAGTCCACGGTATTGGTGATAAGTTGAGAAAACCGTCCCGAAACACATGTGCTACAAAACGCCACTGTTTCCTGCGCATGTACCCCGACATCAGTATGGGATATGATCACCATGCTCACTTACACAGGCCGCACAACGGGTTGGCATACTCTGGATCAGGTGGTCGACCAGCTGCTGGGGTATAGCCTCCCATTCTTGTACCAGTGCCTGTCGGAGCTCCTGAAGTGTCGTAGGGGTTTGAAGACGTGCAGCGATACGTCGACCGAGAGCATCCCAGACGTGCTCGATAGGTTTTAGGTCTGGAGAACAGGCAGGCCACTCCAAGTACCTGATCTGTTTCAAGGCACTCCTCCACATGGCAGCTCGGTGAGGCTGTGCGTTATCATCCATCAGGAGGAAGGTGGGACCCATTGCACCCCTGAAAAGGCGCAAAATGACGTCCCGATACACCTGACCTGTTACCGTTCCTCTGTCAAAGACATGCAGGGGTGTACGTGCACCAATCATAATTCCACCTCACACCATCAAACCACGACCCCTTTCAAGGACATTAAGGGGTTGGTATCTGGATCCTGGTTCACGCCAGATGAAAACCCGGCCACAATCACTGTTCAGACTATACCTGGACTCGTCCTTTAACATAGCCTGGGACTACTGTACCAATGACCATGTACTGTGTTCTTGATACCAGGCTTTACAGATTCTCCTGCGACCAGGGGTCAGTGGAACGCACCTTGCAGGTCTCCGGGCGAATAAACCATGTCTTTTCAGTCGTCTGTAGACTGTGTGTCTGGAGACAACTGTCACAGTGGCTACGGTTAGGTCCCGAGCAAGGTTATCTGCAGTACTCAGTGGCCGTCTGCGGGCACTGATGGTGAGATATCGGTCTTCTTGTGGTGTTGTACACTGTGGACGTCCCGTACTGTAGCGCCTGGACACGTTTCTCGTCTGCTGGAATCGTGAGATCACATTTTGTGGCACACGGAGGGCCCGTGCTACGACCTGCTGTCGCACTATATTCTGCCCCTCATAACGTCATCAATATGTGTTCCTTGAGCCATTTTCAACACACAGTTACCATTAGCATGTCTGAAAACGTCTGCACACTTACTCGCTGCACCGTACTCTGACATGCACCAACACACCTCTGCGAATGTGGACTGCTGCCAGCGCCACCGTGCGACGACCGCAGGTCAAATGCACCGCATGGTCGTACCCCGAGGTGATTTAAACCCGCAAACCGCCCACCACAGCATTTTTTCCCCATGTATGAGCATTATCCTTAATTTATGGGCATGAGTGTAGAATATTTAAGTGTGTGGGAACCTAATCAAATAGGACTAGCATGGGATATTGAATGTACACAGAGAAGGCCAGTACAAATGGTCACAGGTTTATTTGACCCACGAGACAGAATCACAGAAATGGTGAAAGAACTGAACCGGCAGACTCTTGAAGATAGATAGAAACTATTTGAGAAAATCTACTAAAAAAGTTTCAAGGCCGTCTTTAAATGGTGAATCTAGAAATATAGTACAACTTCCTACATATTGTTCCCAAAGAGGTCGTGAAGGTAGGATTAGATAAATTAAGCACACACAAAGAAATTTAAGCAATCTCCCATCTTGCGCCCCATACGTATATGGAATGAGAAAAAGACTAATAACTGGTGCAGTGGGACGTGCCCTCTGCCGTGTACTTAACAGTGAGTCGCAGAGTATAGATGTAGATGCAGATGCGGATGTAGCACGTTACGGCAAGTAGTACGAGAGTTATTAGGAAATGGCAAATTCAAGTGCCACATTTCCTCTGGAGCCTCATTAGCCGAAGGATTTTGTAGGCTGGTTTTCGTAGCTAGCAGGACGTCGGCCGGCATCCTTCAGAGGGTGTGGAAGTAACGTGCAGTGTGCCCTATCTATGAAGCGGATGAAGTGTGTTTCCGCAGTGATATGCGGAAGATGGGTGAAGATGATCCTTCGTAATCAACCGAGCTTTTTTTATTGCCATACGGAAAGCTGAGAGAATTTTAAAGTGTGTTGTTCCATAAAATTTCGGGAGTGCTTCAGCAGAAATCTACTTCTTCTTCTAATATTTCGGCTGTACACAGTCCAACTATCTTCAGAGTGAGCCGAGGTGACCGACGCTCTAGCACTTGCTCCGTACTATTAAACCGTCGGACCGTGCGCATGCGGCCACAAAGACACAAGGCGCCACAGATGTTGATCGGCGGCAAAGAGGTATAACATGTTAATGAAATTAGATCTATGGCTGCGCAGTCGATCCACTCGGTGATATCCATGTATCACTGCGAGCGGCACCGTCGTGACGTCTTTGTGAGTTTATGACAGAAAGTGCCGGATGTAGATGTAGATGTAGATTCCATTGTTTGTCCAAACTAAAGCCGCTATCTCTATTAATTAAATTCGTCACCAACAGAATTTCAATTGCTTCTGTCACTACTGAATCTGAGAAAGATGAAGTCGAGGCTAAAATTTCGACGTTATCGTACACCATAGAGTGCCCAGTCTCAACACAGTGCTCTGACATCGCGTATTTATTAGGTTGTAAGAGCCGGGTGTACTTGTGGTGCTCTGTGCATCTCTCATGGATTGTACGTGTCGCCTGTCCTTCTATGAATGACTACACTCACAGGGTATCTTGTAAATCCCAGGCTTCCGAAGCACCAAATCATCTTTAACGGAATCCAGGAGTGTTGCTGTCTTTGGTGGAGAGCGAAAATCACTTTCACTTTGTGTTTGCTGAGTATACATCCCATTTTCGAGGATGGGTTTACCACGTATGGCAGAAAATCCATGGATTTAAAACTTTCTGTGTGTTCTTCAGCATTTCTTATGCCCATTGTTGGTTTCATTTATAGTGGATTACGTGTCTGCTATGGAGAGAACCCGTTAGCTTCAAAAATTCTTCTCGAGTGTCTAAGCTCGTCCTCTAGATTGCTCTCGTCAGCAATGACGTGTGCTCTGTGTCCTAGATTTCTGAGAACACTCATCGTCTTCGAAGGATGGTGGCAGCTATTTGCACGTAAGTATAAATCCGTATGGTTCGGTTTTCGATAACCTGCCTGTCCCGAAGTGCCATCATCTTTGTGTCGTACCAAAACATCCAAAAATGGAAGGCACCCATCTTTTTCGATTTCCATCGTGAACTGAATTTGTCTATGGATGGAATTCAGATGATTTAAAAATTCTTTTAATTTACGTTCATCATGGGGACTTATATACACGTGACACCAATATACCACCAAACTACTGTGGGCTTCAGGCAAGCAGATTCCAGCGCCTTGTCCTCGACGTCCTCCATAAAAGAATTGGCCATGAAGAACTACCCATGGTGACACCGTCAACTTGTTTATAAAATTCGTTATTGAATAAAAAATATGTCGAGATCTAAACGTGTTTAAACAAAGCTGAAACCTCTTCATCAAAGGTTTTGTCAGTGGGAAATAATGATTCTGAGAGAGGAACGACACTACATCGAACTACTCGTACATTGGAACTGTTCAGTTTGAGCGGTTTTAATTTGCCAATGAAGTCCACAGAGTTATGATTGTATGTGCATATTTTCCACCAGACGCCTTAATAATAACGCTAAGTGTTTGGCACAGTCATAGGTTGGAGAGCCAATGTTGCTCACAATCGGGCGCAGAGGAACAGGCTGATTACGTAGCAATAGGTCGAACAGCTTCTTCACCGGTACTGATGAACGCAGGTATTGGTAACACCTTTGGTGTGGGTGCAAAGTTCAGTCCTTTACTTAAAAACCATCATCGTAGCGTCGTCCAAATTTTTATCCGTCATATTGGACGACGCTCTATCTTTGTGAATTTAATTGGATTGCTATAGGGTTTTGACTATTGACATTGGAGTAGTGAGAAATTTAGCTCTGTCTTAAGGATCAAAACGAGGCTGGCGAACCTTATTTAGACTGATTTGATACTACAGCCAAGTAGAGAATTAATTCGAGTCCACCAATAGACGTCCACAGCTCGTGGTCGTGCGGTAGCGTTCTCGCTTCCCACGCCCGGGTTCCCGGGTTCGATTTCCGGCGGGGTCAGGGATTTTCTCTGCCTCGTGATGACTGGGTGTCGTGTGATGTCCTTAGGTTAGTTAGGTTTAAGTAGTTCTAAGTTCTAGGGGACTGATGACCATAGATGTTAAGTCCCATAGTGCTCAGAGCCATTTGAACCAGCCACCAATAGACGTTTCTGTATAACGCCGTGGAGCATTACGTCTTGTAATTCGCCTTGCGTTTCGCACTTCGCCAAGAGCGTGCGAATCGTGAGCATGGCCGCAACTGTGATTTCGCGCTATGTCACGGAAGATCGGAGGTACGGACGAAAGGAACGTTTCTACATCTACATCTACATGACTACTCTGCAATTCACATTTAAGTGCTTGGCAGAGGGTTCATCGAACCACAATCATACTATCTCTCTACCATTCCACTCCCGAACAGCGCGCGGGAAAAACGAACACTTAAACCTATCTGTTCGAGCTCTGATTTCTCTTATTTTATTTTGATGATCGTTCCTACCTATGTAGGTTGGGCTCAACAAAATATTTTCGCATTCGGAAGAGATAGTTGGTGACTGAAATTTCGTAAATAGATCTCGCCGCGACGAAAAACATCTTTGCTTTAATGACTTCCATCCCAACTCGCGTATCATATCTGCCACACTCTCTCCCCTATTACGTGATAATACAAAACGAGCTGCCCATTTTTGCACCCTTTCGATGTCCTCCGTCAATCCCACCTGGTAACGATCCCACACCGCGCAGCAATATTCTAACAGAGGACGAACGAGTGTAGTGTAAGCTGTCTCTTTAGTGGTCTTGTTGCAGCTTCTAAGTGTCATGCCAATGAAACGCAACCTTTGGCTCGCCTTCCCCACAATATTATCTATGTGGTCTTTCCAACTGAAGTTGTTCGTGATTTTAACACCCAGATACTTAGCTGAATTGACAGTCTTGAGAATTGTACTATTTATCGAGTAATCGAATTCCAACGGATTTCTTTTGGAACTCATGTGGATCACCTCACACTTTTCGTTATTTAGCGTCAACTGCCACCTGCCACACCATATAGCAATCTTTTCTAAATCGCTTTGCAACTGATACTGGTCTTCGGATGACCTTACTACACGGTAAATTACAGCATCATATGTGAACAACCTAAGAGAACTGCTCAGATTGTCACCCAGGTCATTTATATAGATCAGGAACAGCAGAGGTCCCAGGACGCTTCCCTGGGGAACACCTGATATCATTTCAGTTTTACTCGATGATTTGTCGTCTATTACTAGGAACTGCGACCTTCCTGACAGGAAATCACGAATATAGTCGCACAACTGAGACGATACCCCATAGGCCCGCAGCTTGATTAGAAGTCGCTTGTGAGGAACGGTGTCAAAAGCTTTCAGGTAATCCAGAAACACGGAATCAACCTGAGATCCCTTGTCGATAGCGGCCATTACTTCGTGCGAATAAAGAGCTAGCTGCGTTGCACAAGAACGATGTTTTCTGAAACCATGCTGATTACGTATCAATAGATCGTTACCTTCGAGGTGATTCATAATGTTTGACTACAGTAGATGCTCCAAACCTCTACTGCAAACCGACGTCAATGATATAGGTCTGTAGTTCGATGGATTACTCCTAGTACCCTTCTTAAACACTGGTGCAACCTGCGCAATTTTCCAATCTGTAGGTACAGATCTATCGGTGAGCGAGCGGTTGTATATGATTGCTAAGGAGGGAGCTATTGTATCAGCGTAATCTGAAAGGAACCTAATCGGTATACAATCTGGACCTGAAAACTTGCCCGTATCAAGCGATTTGAGTTGCTTCGCAACCCCTAAGGTATCTACTTCTAAGAAACTCATGCTAGCAGCAGTTCGTGTTTCAAATTCTGGAATATTCCATTCGTCTTCCCTGGTGAAGGAATTTCGGAAACTGCATTCAATAACTCCGCTTTAGCGGCACAGTCATCGGTAACAGTACCATCGGCTCTGCGCAGCGAAGGTATTGACTGCGTCTTGCCGCTTGTGTACTTTACATACGACCAGAATTTCTTCTGATTTTCTACCAAATTTCGAGACAATGTTTCGTTGTGGAACCTATTAAAGGCATCTCTCATTGAAGTCCGTGCCAAATTGTAAATTTTAGCCAATCTTCTGGATTTCGCGTCCTTCTGAACTTCGCATGCTTTTTCCGTTGCCTCTGCAACAGCGTTCGGACCTGTTTTTTGTACCATGGGGGATCAATTCCACCTCTTACCAATTTATGAGGTATGAATCTCTCAATTGCTGTTGCTACTATATCTTTGAATTTGAGCCACATCTCGTCTACATTTGCATAGTTAGTTCGGAAGGAATGGAGATTGTCTCTTAGGAAGGCTTCTAGTGACACTTTATCCGCTTTTTTAAATAAAATTATTTTGCGTTTGTTTGTGGTGGATTTGGAAGAAACGGTATTGAGCCTACGTACAACGACCTTGTGATCACTAATCCCTGTATCAGTCATGATGCTCTCTATTAGCTCTGGATTGAAACTTCCTGGCAGATTAAAACTGTGTGCCCGACCGAGACTCGAACTCGGGACCTTTGCCTTTCGCGGGCAAGTGCTCCACCAACTGAGCTACCGAAGCACGACTCACGCCCGGTACTCACAGCTTTACTTCTGCCAGTACCTCGTCTGCTACCTTCCAAACTTTACAGAAGCTCTCCTGCGAACCTTGCAGAACTAGCACTCCTGAAAGAAAGGATATTGCGGAGACATGGCTTAGCCACAGCCTGGGGGATGTTTCCCGAATGAGATTTTCACTCTGCAGCGGAGTGTGCGCTGATATGAAACTTCCTGGCAGATTAAAACTGTGTGCCCGACCGAGACTCGAACTCGGGACCTTTGCCTTTCGCGGGCAAGTGCTCTACCAACTGAGCTACCGACGCACGACTCACGGCCGGTACTCACAGCTTTACTTCTGCCAGTACCTCTTCTCCTACCTTCCAAACTTTACAGAAGCTCTCCTGCGAACCTTGCAGAACTAGCACTCCTGAAAGAAAGGATATTGCGGAGACTCGGCTTAACCACAGCCTGGGGGATGTTTCCAGAATGAGATTTTCACTCTGCAGCGGAGTGTGCGCTGATATGAAACTTCCTGGCAGATTAAAACTGTGTGCCCGACCGAGACTCGAACTCGGGACCTTTGCATTTCGCGGGCAAGTGCTCCACCAACTGAGCTACCGAAGCACGACTCACGCCCGGTACTCACAGCTTTACTTCTGCCAGTACCTCGTCTCCTACCTTCCAAACTTTACAGAAGCTCTCCTGCGAACCTTGCAAAGTTTGGAAGGTAGGAGACGAGGTACTGGCAGAAGTAAACCTGTGAGTACCGGGCGTGAGTCGTGCTTCGGTAGCTCAGTTGGTAGAGCACTTGCCCGCGAAAGGCAAAGGTCCCGAGTTCGAGTCTCGGTCGGGCACACAGTTTTAATCTGCCAGGAAGTTTCATATCAGCGCACACTCCGCTGCAGAGTGAAAATCTCATTCTAGCTCTGGATTGTTTGTGGCTCAGAGGTCGAGTGTGTTTTCGCAACCATTTACAATTCACGTGGGTTCGTGGACTAACCGCTTGAAATAATTTTCGGAGAAAGCATTTAGGACAATCTCGGAAGACGTTTTCTGCCTACCACCGGTTTTGGACTAGTATTTTTGCCAACATATCGAGGGAAGATTGAAGTCCCCACCAACTATAACCGTATGAGTGGGGTATTTATTTGTTACGAGACTCAAATTTTCTCTGAACTGTTCAGCAACTATATCATCGGAGTCTGGGGGTCGGTAGAAGGAGCCAATTATTAACTTAGTTCGGCTGTTAAGTATAACCTCCACCCATACCAATTCGCACTGAGTATCTGCTTCGACTTCACTACAAGATAAACCACTACTGACAGACACAAACACTCTACCACCAATTCTGCCTAATCTATCTTTCCTGAACACCGTCTGAGACTTCGTAAAAATTTCTGCAGAACTTATTTCAGGCTTTAGCCAGCTTTCTGTACCTATAACGATTTCAGCTTCTCAGTATAATTTTGAGCATAATGTCTTGGGGCTCCATTTGTAAGTGTTGTTGTTGTAGATAACGTTCAGAAGGTTATCAAAGCTTCGATAACCCGTGAGAGCAGAATATATCACAAATCGATCTGCGATGACTGCGATTATTGCAATAACAACTTTGCACACACTGCTGGCGATCTAAAGGCATCTGCGAATCCTGATATCATAGCACAAGGGAAATAAATCAGAAAGTTATTGTGTGCCCACTGCCTTAATACGTAGCCTTGCACTTAACACTGGAGTTTTCTGGGCGACAACTCTGCGTCAGGGCTGCCGCTATTTCAGTGATGGCGCCGGAGGGAGCAAAGGTTCAGCAAGAACTTGCGAAGTAAACGAGCCGTAGCGCTCTGGAGCCCACCCAAAGCGCCGGCAACAGCTGCCAAGATTCTCGCGAGCACTCTCGCCCCGTGGCGCGTTGCAGGTAGCGTATTACTTCTATCCTCCGGCACGTGGCGATGCTAAAATATCCTGTACATAACGCTTATGACGTCAAAGGAGCAACGCCAGAGAGAGAGTTGGAAATATTTAATAGGTCGAAGAAGAGCTCTTTCTGGATAAAATGTGTTTTGCCCTGATGAAATTATTGATAACTTTTGAATGAATTATAGCAAACTTTCTGCTGTATCACATATGAGCATTTTAAAAAAAAATTATCAACTCAGTTTTAGATTGGTTTAAAGATATTCTTCGTTAAAGATCTGCTTCAAGATGTTCAGTCACGTTATTAATCTGCTTTCCTGTACGACGTTTCGACAACCTGCCCAGGTGCTGCAAGTTGTGTTATTACGCGTGCTCGCTGCCTCCGTACAAACAAATGAAATCACCAACTCAGCTGAACACTCAAAAGCACACCATTAATCTATCAAGCCGAGGAAGCCAGAGAATTCATGTCGTTCACTTCTTCCTAATTCTGTCTGTCTTGAGATTTATACGTTTTATATTTGAGATATCTGGCCTTATACTGTGTTTTATGTAGCGGATCAACCAATCGTAATGAAGTTTATAAATGATAAACGATGGTAGTATGCAACCAAGTAGATATTTTAGCAGCGTTTTTGAAAGTAGAAACACACTTCTGATTGAATTCGAGGTTTCTTGAAACGGAAATTACAATGGCATTACGTTTGTAGTGAAACTTTTTCCTCTTAAGGGTAGGGAAATGAGCCTTTTTGTGAACTCTGTGACATTCGACCTGGCGTCTCGTTGTACACTGAGGTGACAGAAGCTATGGGATACCTCGTAATGTCGTGTGGGACTTCCTTTTGCCCGGCGTAGTGCAGCAATTCGAAGTGCCATGGTTCAGCAAGTCGCTGGAAGTCCCGTACAGAAATATTGAGTCACGCTGCCTCTATAGCCGTTCATAACTGCGAATGTGTTGCCGCCGCAGGACTGTCTGCACGGACTGCTCTCTCGATTGTGTTCCACAAATGTTTGCTGGGAGTCATGTCGGGCGATCTGGGTGGCCAAATCATTCGCTCGAATTGTCCAGAATGTTCTTCAAACCAATCGCGAGAAATTATGGCTCAATGACACGACGCACTGTCATCCACAAAAATTCCGATGGTGTTTGGGAACATTAAGTCCATGAAGGGCTGCATATGGTCTCCAAGCAGCCGGACATAACCATTCCAGTCAATGATCGGTTCCATGTAATGTAAATACACCCTACACTATTATGGAGCCACCACAAGTTTGCACAGTACCTTCTTGACCACTCAGGTCCATGGCTTCGCGGATCTGCGCCACACTCGAACCGTACCATCAGCTTTTACCAGATGAAATCGGAACTCATCCGACCAGGCTGGTCTTCCAGTCATCTAGGTCCAACAAATATGGTCACGAGTGAAGGAGAGTAGCTACAGGCGATGTCTTGGCGTAGCAAAGGCACTAGCGTCGGTCGTCTACTGCCATAGCTCATTAACGCCAAATTGCGACACACTGTCCTAACAGATACTGTCGTCGTATGTCCCTCATTGATTTCTGCGTTTATTTAACGCAGTGTTGCTTATCTATTATCATTAACAACTCTACGCAAACTCAGCTGCTCTCGGTCGTTAAGTGAAGGCCGTCGACCACTGTGTTGTCCATAGTGGGAGGTAATGCCTGAAATGCGGCACTTTCCGCACACTTTGTAAGTAGGCTGTTTAGATTTTTATATTGGTAATGCCACGTAGCGCTCTGTATGAAAATCACTGGCTGTGCTGTGTGCAGCCTGTGGCTAGTTTGCATTGTTGTCTGCCATTGTAGTGTTAGGCAGCGGCAGCTGGATGTGAACAGCGCGTAGCGTTGCACAGTTGGAGGTGAGCCGCCAGCAGTGGTGGATGTGGGGAGAGAGATGGCGAAGTTTTGTAATTTGTCATGAACTGCTACATATATTATGGCTATTAAGGTAAATACATTGTTTGTTCTCTATTAAAATCTTTCATTTGATAACTATCCCTATCAGTAGTTAGTGCCTTCAGTAGTTTGAATCTTCTATTTAGCTGGCAGTAGTGGCGCTCGCTGTATTGCAGTAGTTCCAGTAACGAAGATTTTTGTGAGGTAAGTGATTTGTGAAAGGTATAGGTTAAAGTTAGTCAGGGCCATTGTTTTGTAGGGATTATTGAAAGTCAGATTGCGTTGCGCTAAAAATATTGTGTGTCACTTTAGTGAATGTTTGAGTACGTTCAGTTTTGCTCAGCTGTTTGAAAAGCAAATAGTGTAAGAGGTTTATCAGCACAGTCGTGTATAATTGTTCTAAGGGGACGTTTCAACTTTTGACACTATGGATCTCAGAATACTGAATTCCCTAACGATTTTCGCAATGGAATGTACCATGCTTCTAGTTTCAACTACTGTGCCGCATTCAGTGTCTGTTAATTCCCGTTGTGCGCCGATAATCGCGTCGGTAATCTTTTCATATGAATCACGTGAGTGCAAATGAGAGCTCCACCATTTCAGTGCCTTTTTATACCTGGTGTATGCGTTAATACCACCATCTGGATATGTGCATATCGCTGTCGGCAAACTTTTGTCGCCTCACTGTATTGTGCTTGTGTAGGCCACACAGTGTAACTTGCTCTCGTTTATCAGCATCTGCTACTTGTAGGGGAGTGTTGCACCTGGAGGATAGATTACTCAGGAACCATGATGTTACCTTGTTCGGTGTTTCAATGTAGTGACCTATTTAAGAATCATACAAAGGAACGCGCGCTAGAGACAGCCATGAACACCTTTCCGGCAATTTCTACTGCTTTTTATGTCGCTAGACATGAGGTTGTGCTACTTGCAGCGTTTGTAAATGTTTAAATGTTCTACGTATTTAAGTGTTTTACAATCTATTAACGCTATTTTGAGGATATTGCTAATTATTTGATTACAGAGTTTTATGGTGAATAAAACTCTGTATATTTATAAAACTAGGTAAATGCCGTGTGGACGGTTATGCCATACTTCGTTAGTCGAACACCATCTTGTATCTTCAAAGGGTAGGTTCTTTTAACATAGGAACACGTGCTACGTGCAAATGAGCTCAGTATATTTAATGTTTTAATAATTTTCTCTGTCCCAGGATGGAAATCTATGATGGTTTTTAACTTGTAACTGGTTTAATACTGCTTCTTCTTAGTTTGATTTCATTTACTGAAGATTCGTATGTAGTAGAGTAATAATGTAGCACACAGACTGTTAAACACAGCTTTGACAATATTGGCTATATTCTACCACTTTTAAATTGAATGTTTGTTTCTGGCTAACTGATCCTCTTTTCCACGGTCGAAAAAACTTTACATTTGCGGAGTAATTTTTGTAATCACAGAAAAAGACAGCGGCAACCATAAAGCGAACGCCGTCACTTCAAAAAGCAGTCTTCTATTGCAAGACTGTCTAAAACCGAAAGTTTGGAAAGCCTTTCAATATACATCACACAGCCCTACCATAAAGAAATTTGCTAATCCCGGATGCCTCAGTATGTTAATCTTAGTCGTGTGGGTGCATATGCCACGGCAGCGGCGTATCATGAGAGACACGTTCGCCGTAATCATCTCTGCCGCAACTAAATGTCTATGCAAATACCACTTATTTCGAAACGTATAATTCCTGGTTCAGACGTCCACTCACTATTCCGTTAGATCTTTACTCAAACACGTTACGTAATCAGCGTACAGGAATATGGACTCTCATTCCATACAATGTTGTGTTGTTAAGCAAAGATCTAACGAAATTGTATGTATACGTCAATAACACATTCTGAGAACAATTCCGGCAATGAGGACATATGTGTTATGGCGGACGTGATTAATTGATACTATATTCCAAACGTTTCAGTATGTCCCGTAATCAGATTTTCTTTTATGCCAGAAAGGGTTGACATAGATTCATTTTCTTGTCTTTTGGTTATTTTGGAGCTTCATTTCACTCTAGCGGTCGGATGTAACAAGCCGTTTGAATTACTTCTTGTTTCTTCTTTCCTGGGTTTCTCGCTATCCACAAACTCACGTTCCTCTTCCGCAGTTTTCGAACGGTCTTTGACACACAATCAGTTTAGTTAAATAACACATTCTTTGCCTGTGACTATCGCCTTTTATTAGTCTTACGTTTTCAGTGATCTTGTGCAGCCTGTCTTCCAAAACAGAGAAGTTCTATCAGTTCTACTATAGCGTCTATTGGCAGATTTCTGAACCAGATTTTAAATTGTAAGAAATTTCCAGGAGCAGATGTGGACTCTGACCACAATTTATTCGTTGTGAACTGTAGATTAAAACAAAAGGAATTACAAGCAAGTAGGAAATTAAGGTGATGAGACTTGGATAAGTTGAAAGAGCCAGAGGCTGTTGAGAGTTTCAGAGGGACTGACTAGAACAGGGGATTCGAACCTGCGACCGTAGCGGTCCCGCGTTTCCAGACTGTAGCGCCTAGAACTGCATGGCCACAACGGCCGGCTTGTAAGTTACAACCTGGGAGAAAATATGAAATGCACATCTCTGACACAAGTGGTATCTGTGGTTCCATGCGTGAGAGTTACCTCGAAAGGAATAAATATGAGATCACGTAATTCGATAAGACGGTGTCATGCAGTTAAATTTGTTTATCAGTACTGCTGTGCTCACCGTTACAAGCTCTTATATCAAATTAGATTTCAAATGACTACACAGTTTCTCTCATTCGAACAAGCGAGAGAAGATTCTGAGTCGCTGTTTGTTTTTCAAACTAAACTGTTTAGCATCTACCTTTGCATCTACGTAGATACTCCGCAAGCCACCGTAAGGTGCGTGGCGGAGGGTACCCTGTACCACTACTTGTCATTTCTCCTCCTGTTTTACTCGTAAATGGAGCGAGGGAAAAACAGCTGTAGCCCTCTGTATGAGCCTTAATTTCTCGTATCTTATCTTTGTGGTCCTTAAGCGTGATGTATGTTGGCGTGATCTACATTGGCGACAACAGTTCCCCAGTTGAGTTCCCGAAGCATCTCCGTAACACGTTTTGTTCGAACCTACCGATAACAAATCTAGCAGCCGTCCTTTGAATTGCTTCGACGTCTCCCTTCAGTCCGACCTGGTACAGATTCCAAACACTCGAGCAGTACTCAAGAACAGGTCGTACCAGCGTCCTATATGCCATCTCCTTTAAGAATGAACCAGTCTTTCCTAAAATTCTCCCAATAAACCGAAGTCGACCATTTTGACTAAAGTTCAGTCTTGATCACTCATGTATGTTTTAATGATATAGGTAACCGGTTTCGGTTCTTTCTACAGAACCATCATCAGACCCATGGCTCCCTTAGGATGGTAGGCGGAGCTCTCCTCGCTGCTACGCAGTCAACTTGCGTAGCAGCGAGGAGAGCTCCGCCTTCCATCCTAAGGGAGCCATGGGTCTGATGATGGTTCTGTAGAAAGAACCGGTTACCTATATCATTAAAACATACATGAGTGATCAAGACTGAACTTTAGTCAAAATATAACAATTAATTGATCACTGCTTTCCAAAAATGTTTACCAAAATTGTGCGAAGTCGATCATTTTCCTTCCCTACCACAGTGTTCACGTGCTCGTTCCACCTCATACCGCTTTGCAACGTTGCGTTGTGTCAAGCTGGACACTAGTAATACTGAAACTTCCTGGCAGATCAAAACTGTGTGCCCGACCGAGACTCGAACTCGGGACCTTTGCCTGGCAGAAGTAAAGCTGTGAGTACCGGTCGTGAGTTGTGCTTCGATAGCTCAGATGGTAGAGCGCTTGCCCGCGAAAGGCAAAGGTCCCGAGTTCGAGTCTCGGTCGGGCACACAGTTTTGATCTGCCAGGAAGTTTCATATCAGCGCACACTCCGCTGCAGAGTGAAAATCTCGTTCTACTAGTAATACTGTATACGAGCATCACAGGTTTGTTCTTCTTACTCATCCGCATTAACTTACATTTTTCCACATTTAGGGCTAGCTGCCATTCATCACACCAACTGGAAATTTTGTCTGTCTTTTATCTTCCTATAGTCACTCAACTTCGACACCTTATCGTACGGCATTTCAGCAAACAACCATAGACTGCTGCCCACCTTGTCAGCCAAATCATTTATGTACATAGTGAACAGGAGCGGTCCTATCACGCTTCCCTGGGACGCTCCTGACGATGCCCTTATCTCTGGTGAACACTCGCCTTCGACAACAACATAATGGGTTCTGTTATTTGAGAAGTCTTCGAGCCACCCACATATCTGTGAGCTCATTCCATATGCTCGTACCTTCGTTAACAGCCTGCTGTGGGGTACCGTGTCAAATGCTTTCCGGGAATCTAGAAATACGGAATCTGCTTGTTGCCCTTCTTCCGTAGTTCTCAGTATATCATGTGAGAAAAGGGCAAGCTTAGTTTCGCTCGAGCGACACTTCCTAAAACCTTTCTGATTCATGGACATAAGCTTCTTAGCCTCAAGAGAGTTTATTATATTCGAACTAAGAATGCGTTTAAGGGTTCTGCATCAAACAGAAGTTAGGGATATTGGTCTCTAATTTTGCTGGTCCGTTTTTTATCTTTCTTATGTACTGGAGTCACCTACGCTCTTTTCCAGCCACTTGGGACTTGGTGCTGGGAAAGAGATTCGCGATAAATGGAAGCTAGGTAAGGGGCCTATGCCGTTGAGTACTCTTTGTAAAATCAAACTGGTAGTATTTTTGTTTTCAAATATTTAAGTTGCTTCTCTACGCCAGGTATGCTTATTTCTGTGTCGTCTGTACGGGAGTCTGTGCGATGGTCAAATGATGTTACGTTTCTACGGGTCTTCTGCGTGAACGATTTCTTGAATGTGGGATTTAAAACTTCGGCTTTCGTTTTGCTATCTTCAACTACCACACCAGACTGGTCAATAACGGAAATACTGGAAGTCTTAGAACAGGTTAGAAATTTTACATACGACCAGAATTTTCTCGATTTCTCTACCAGATCTTTTCCTAAGGTTTGACGGTGGTAGTTGTATGGTTCACGCATAGATCTTTTCATTGACGCACAGATCTCAACTAACCTTCGCTTGTCGTCGTTCGTGTGTCCTCTTTTGAACCTAGAGTGCAACAGCCTCTGATTCCTCCGCATCTTACCAATTTCGTTATTAAACCGTGGCTGGTCTTTTCCAGCCTCTATCCACTTACTAGGCACGTAACTCTCCAGACCAAGATTTATAAACTGCTTAATTTTGCCATTGTTCCTCTACATCCATCAAGAGATACCAATTCGCTGTCTAAGTATGATGTTAATAACCGCTTGTCTCCTCTATCTAGCATAACATGACCTGACCTGGAATCGTGTTCATATCGATCATTTCAAGTGGCTAACTGTAAGGCAGATATAACTTTACAGGCTTTAAACTTGAATCAGAGTGGTAATGGTTGAAATTGTGACAGGTTCTAAATGAGCTCACCAGACAAAGTGTTAACCACCCTCTCAAATGAGGACACTGGTAGTTTTGGAGCGCTGTAGCTGGTGTAGAACTGTCCAGGCAGTCATGTGGCTCTCCTCCACAGACTTATGTCATAGCAGGGAAGTGACATCTGTATGCTATACGTCTGTATGGAAACAGCGCCATAATGGTGGACTGTCGTGGAGACGTGTCAAGATGGTACAAACAAGTTATCGTGTTTGGATGTGCCCATGACGACACACGAATGAAATTCCTTGGTCTGTTTCTGTATCGATGCGAACTGTCCATTGTGTGTACAGTGAATGGAGTACACTTGCAGCCGCGTAATATGGTGTGAGAACAGTAGACATAAATAGATTATGAACAACAGGGGCCTTAGACGAGCATCAAGGCTTTCTCGTGGAAGTGAATGCAGCTCGGTCTCAACCCATTTACGAGAGAACGTTTCTAAGGGAACAGAATGGAATGGACAGTAGTGCTGTGTGTACGCCACGCGCCTACTCTGGCGCAACCAACAATACAGCAGAGTAAAGTAGTCACATAACTCTTAGGGGCGAGCCTTCCCACAGACCAATTCAACTTTGCTATGATCTGTCTGGCCACCAGACGACATCACCGGAGCCGATAGAGTCCACTGGCCCCACGGACCTATTCTTCTGCGCAGGCACGCCATGTGACTGAACGTAGTGCCTACGGTATTCTGTCGTCTGGGCTGTATTTAGGCCGGCGCTGAAGTCACGACGAGCAGCTCACTCCGAGTGCGACTTTTGGGCTAGGTGCCAAATGCAGTCGCATTCGATGAGTCAGGAATTCACTTTGAAGCTGCCAGAACCACGACCCGTGTCCCATGTTAGTGATCAGTTACTGGATTTTTAAGACTTCTTGATTTTGTGTATTCCAGTGAGTTTACTGTGTTTCATAATAACGGAACTTTGAAAATGAACTGTCCTCCTGGGACTAACTCATATTTCTGAGGGTATAACACTTCAACTTTGGACTGTCACGTTAAGACTTTGGCTACTGTAGGGCACTGTGTATTTCCTAGTTTGTGATATTTTATAGCAGTGCTCGTTTTCTCCGTAAGGGCAATACTGGTGCATGCTAGTACTCGTACTTCCAAGAAGTGGGTGGTTTCGTTCTGGCCTTTGTCTTCCCTCATAATATTAGTATTATTTCACACCTTGAGAAAGGACTTGCTTTTCAGTACTGTTATTCCTTACTTAGAGAGCAACTGTCATTGTCAATGTCTTATGTCGTACTAAAACTCTCTTTAATTAAACTTTGTGCTGCCAGATTTACGTGAGAATTTTCTTGTCCGTCAAAGCAGGCGGACAAATTTGGAGTTGGGTACTTCACAGAAAGCGGTTGCTCACTGCCGCACATAAAACTACACTTCTGCAATGCGCCAAACAATACAGAAACTGGACAGTAACTGACTGGATGCGTGTAGTGTGGTTCAACTAGTAGTGTTTTTGCTTCATGTCAAATGGTGTACTCTTACGGCTTAACGGGACGTTTAATCTGCAGTATGTGTATGGCAGTGGAGTTCAGGCCATAGATAGTTCTATATGTTTCGCGGATGTTTTTCGTAACAGGAGCCCGCTCGTTAAGCTTACGGTGCACATGAACCAGAATGTTTGTTTTAATATCCACGGTGAGGAGTTGTGCCCTTTTCCCTAGAAATCAAAGTCTCATTGATTTAGTTGCTTTATGGGACCTAGTTGATAATGTGTGGTTTCAGCTGGATTACGGTATATCTCTCGAAACTTTGAACTCTCTTCCTTGTCGACTTGTTTTTTGAGGCTGGAGGCGGTATTACACAACATATACAATTAACGTGACTAACTTTTGTCCGATGAGATTACATACCGCGATGTGCCAAAAAGTTATGACAATCCTCTTAATATATTCGTATCATATACGTGGCATGGATACGACAAGTACTCTGTAGATTTCAGGAGGTATGTGGAACACGTCATCAGTTCCCATAAATTAATGAGCGGTGGTCTGTGTGCGTGATGTTGGCGCCTGACAGCGTCTGCCGGATTCAGTCAGGCGAATTTGGTGGCCACGGCATCAACATACGTGAGCCATGGCACCATAGAGTGTGAAAGACCGGGTCATTCAAAAAATGGTTCAAATGGCTCTGAGCACTACGGGACTTAACTTCTAAGGTCATCAGTCCCCTAGAACTTAGAACTACTTAAACCCTGACTAACCTAAGGACATCACACACATACACGCCCGAGGCAGGATTCGAACCTGCGACCGTAGCGGTCGTGCGCTACAGCGCCTAGAACCGCTCGGCCACAGACCGGGTCATTATAGGTGTATTTCAGCTGGATCTTGTGGCTGCGCCGAGTGAGTTATCTTGTAACAAGCGTTCACAAGTAATGTTTTAAGACGTTCCTTCAGGCGGTCTTAATAAATGACAATCAGTTTAACTTTGAAAATATTAAGAGCCAACTGTCACCAGGGCTTTAGTCAAAACAAGATTGCCAAAAGGGACGGGCTGGGATCCAGTCGCACCTTGGTTGCTTTGGAGTAAGCCTTATCATTGTCATATTGTTTCCTAATCTGATTAACCTTTAATCGCAGGTGCGCATCTTAACCCCGAACCTCTCGACATACAGCTTTCAAATTAAAAGTTACGTCATCTGTTTTGAGGCACTCTTGTCATCAATGGTGCTTATATAGTTTTCATGTGTTGCAGAAGAGCATTTAATAAGAGAGGCTGTGTCCAGCTCGGTTGTAACAACCGCTGTTTCACCCGATAACGGGCGGGATGCAGGTCCGGCCATATTGTAATCACTATCATATTGTTTGCTGTTTTGATTTCTTTTACAAATGCTTTTTCATCTTAAGGTTGAACGTAAAAAAATTGCAAATTTGTTCATTTTGTGAAAAAATTGTTATATATTGTTAGAAAACAGGTTGTGCGAAAAGAAAGTTATATTGGTGGGTCCTCCCTTCCACGGTTTCCTTAATTCCTGCAAGTACCACGTTTCAATACGTTCAGTGTTTGTCATTCAAACTAGTATATCACCGATTCTGGCTTGTGATTCGGACGATTATGCTGATAGAGGATGCCATAACCTTCGGGGGAGATATCAAGCATGAAGAGATACAGGTCATCCACAATACCGTTCAAGTAGTCCACAGCTTTCATGGTGCCGTCGACCACTACCTCAGATCCCATGGAGCCCAAAGTAAATATGCCCCATATCAAACTATTGCACCCACCGGTCTGTGTCCATCGCGCTGTGCATGTTACGAGTAGCTATCCGTCTGGATCAAGGTGTTCCCGCCCACGACCATCAACCTGGTGTAACGAAAAACGTGATTCATCCAGCCAGGTGACACGTTTCCATTGATCCACGGTCCGGTACCGATGATCCCCTGCTTACTGCAGTTGACGATGTCGTTAGGTCGGCAACACGTAGGGATTGTCTGCTGCGGAGCCTCGTATTCAGCAGCGTGTGGTGAACAGTGAGATCAGAAACACTTGCGTGAGCACCAGCAATGTGCTCTGCTGTGCGATATACTGCAGACAGCCAACTATCTTGTTTTACAAAGTGGACAAGCTCCCGACCTCCACGTTCTGTGATGAACTGTGATCCTCCAAAATCTTTTGGCCTACTCGTGGTTTATCGTACTTCAACCTTTTCTGTAGTTACTCACAACAGTAGGACGCTAACAGCCGACCAGCTTGACCGTTTCCGAGATGCTCGTTCCCAGCTACTGGGTCATAACAATCTACTGTTTGTCAAAGTAGCGTATTGCAGAGTATTTCCCCGTTTGGCATTTTATTGCGTTGGAATGATCCCTACTTCTTCTCTCCTCCACTTATATACTGCCCTGATTTTTCATTCATTGGCAATTTGTCTCGAGTGAGCAATGGTAATGATGTTTTGGCACATTCGTGTATGTGAAGTTGATGCTCTGCTGTCTAATGGAAATCATATAGATCGAAACTGATAACACAATAAAGAGATTTACTTAACAGATGTCGGCGTGTTTTCCAGCAGGATTCTTATAAAACAGCTTCAGCAGTGTAGCAGCTCCCGTCGGTAATACTTCAGTACTGTTTATTTTCTAGTGTACCCTACTGGCGATTTTATTTATTATATAGGGAGAGTGTTCCATAATTCTTTTTAAATACCTGTATAGTTTGTGAAGGAGACGGAATAGATACGTTTTTACACACGACTGCATCTCTGAAACCGAACTGTTCGATATTACTTCGAGTATAAAGCTGACTGACATTTATAACCGTCTGGCTAATGTTGATTGGTATGCAGTGGAGTCTAGAAATTGGTCGATATGCTGACCACAGTGTTCGTTGTAGAAACTGTGTTTGTGAACTACATTTTGATACACTTTTGTCTAAAATACCTGGCATACGGTGCATCATTTCTGTCACGTACATAACTTTTCTGGTCAAGTCTTCCTCCGTCTGTACAGGTGCAAGTAAATTAGACTTATGTATTCACAAGGAAATGTCGGACGGGATATAATCGTGTTGAACCCATTTTCCTCCGTGAATTCTCTGCGAGACATCAACAGCTACACCAATATCTTTTGCACGAAAATCATATACTCTGACACGTTCTGTGGGGATACCAGATGCACACTCAAGCGAAATTGCCATCGCTCATACTGCCAGATACATTGATCAGCTGAAAGACGCAGAATCGTGTCACACGAGGAATTTCTGGTAGATAATTTTCAAGGAGGGAAACCAATTGGAAAAAACTGTTATTAATAACAAAATCGCAGAAACAACTTTTAAATTTACTATTTATGATTTTACATAACTTACAAAAAATTCACAAGATTCATGCACTAAACTTAGTGAGTTAAGAAGAGTCTTCGAAACAATACAGAAAACGGTGGATCAGAAATAATAAGACTTACCGATATTGTATGCAGTAATTGCCGATCTGTTTGTGCTGTTTGGAAATGAAAGTCAGACGCAGATGTAGCTAAAGCCAAACATATAGCTGCTTTATACAGCGGGAGAAGAACATAATGTTCGTGGCATCAGTTGTAATAAAGAAATAAAGAAAATAAATTGGCTACAGCATCTGCAACACGTTCTTGAATCCAGGCTAGGTGGAACGGCATAACAATGCAAACTGTTGGGGTGCCGAAGAGAAGCTTATCTGTGGCATCTGGAGAAGGTGGAGGGGTTAATAAGGATTCGGTCCAAGCCTAAAGACGTAAGGCATGATGCCGACGCTAATGATGACCTACATTCTCATGCAAAATATTCACAGCAAAAATCTCCCACTAAAAAAGCGTAAGTTGTTTTATAAAAATCAGCTAATACTTCCTCTCAGACATGAGTTCTCAGTCCTTCGTATAATTCGTTGTGAACATCTTTAAGACTCATTCCTTCTCAATAAGTCTTGTACAATAATGATTTCTGATCAGTATGTAGTATGCATGACGGAAAACACTATTTAGTGGTGCGTCCATATTCGTGTTTGTTTTATTTTATACTCATATTACTAAATGTTAGATTGTATTCTACAAAACTGTTGTTGTTTTCAGTTGCAGCTAGAAATATGTGCTGTAAAAAAATGTGTTTTTTGTAGCGGGAACGAGTGTTTATAAGCCAACAAATGGCTCGTCTTGCTTGGATACAATACATGCGAACACAGATTAGATTCAACTGTACAACGCATTGACGTGGCACATGATCGTCATAAGCTTTTATCTGAAGATAAAGGGAATATAAGAAATGAGCTTTGCGCCAAATGAAGCGTGAAAAATAAATAGCGTAGCGACGACTACCCAGTATGTTATTTTTCGGGCCTTTCTTTCGAGGTCACCCAGAGCTTTAGATAAGACCGAAACAGCCAAATGTGTGTCGCAACGAATTATCTGTCTGTCTCAAAGCGCCACACAGCATGTGGAGTGGGAATGGTTATAATGCCTTTCCTCTGATTTTTAGACTCCCATTGGAACGATTACCATATGTGTAGAACACAATGGCTGCCTGCTGAAGTCACCAGTACCTGCCTTTAAATTAGATAAGATTCAGAATTCTTAGTCTACTGCGGCGAAAATCATAGCTCTGTCATCAACCTTTCACAGCAGTAAACAAACTGGGGAACAGGTTTTTACAGTTCAAGAATGGACCACGGTACAAAATTAGTTGATGAGGTTCACTAACGGCTGTGAAATCTGCATAACGCGACCGTCTACTATTTGTGGTTTGAGACTTTCATACTCTGTATTTCCAGTCGTGCCTAGTCTTGAAACAGGGTGTTTAATGTGGTTTGCTGGCGCTAGAATGTCGACAAGGATTCACGACAAAGATTAACCTTCAGCTCTGTGATACGTTTCCATATTCTTAATTTTTTATAACGAAGGTGTAGGAGCAGAATAAACCATTTCGAAATTATCAACCTCATTGCAAGCGAATTTTTGTATATTAACGGGGAATCCTTCCCCCTGCAACGCATCTTATTCACCAATTCTTTTAAATAATTTGATTAACTAATCTATTTTATCAGAAAAGACTAAAAATGTCGATCTATTTCGCGATGGTGTTCATACAGTCTAGTAAACGCACAAGACCTCCGAAACACACGAAATATTTGATGACAGATCTGTACATGGCATTACAGTGGTAATTTAAGTCCCTTTCAAAAAATTACCTCTCTACGTAGAAAGATAATGTTAATCGGGAAAAATGCTTCAGCTGTGAATACGATTGTGGTGTTAACGTCTTGCAGTAATTACTGTGCAGTGATAATTATGATAGTCTTGTGTAACGTCATTTAACTGAAGTCTTTAGCGCTACAGTCCACAAATGCAAAGGTAAGCAGTCATTACGAAAGTATAACTGATAATGTTAACACAGATTTAATTATTTCACAAGAAATGGAAGGTGCAACTGAAAAAGGAAAATGCAAGAAATGTCCAGGACCCGACGGGATTAATATAGAGTTGATTAAATATGGTGGAGTATTGCTTGAGCTGAGATTCTTATATCTGATAAATACCTGCTGGCTAAACACTAAAATTACAGAAGTCCTGTTAACCAAATACGTAGTTCATTCTTGCTACGAAGATGCCTCCTCTTTTCTGCCAAGTGCCTCTTTGAGTGTAGTGACAAGACGGAGCAATATTATGTATCATATCATTACGAAATTATAACATCACTTAGCCGAAAAGAGATTTTCAGAGTTAAGTGAGGGGGAAACCTCAGATTAATGTTCGATTCAGAAATTTCATATGTGAAACGCACTAACGTAACACTTTATTATAATAATATGTGGAATAAAATATCAGTCAAATTCATGATTGGAAATGGCTCTGAGCACTATGCGACTTAACTTCTGAGGTCATCAGTCGCCTAGAACTTAGAACTAATTAAACCTAACTAACCTAAGGACATCACACACATCCATGCCCGAGGCAGGATTCGAACCTGCGACCGTAGCGGTCGCTCGGCTCCAGACTGTAGCGCCCAGAAACGCACGGCCATTCCGGCCGGCAAATTCATGATTGTGAGTGTTGTTAACTATGTTAGTAAAAATAGAGAAATTTGTTTATTTTTTGTGAAAATATTCGTAACATTATAAGTATATACACCAGAATTGTTAACAGCGTGGGTATGTACACTCCATTTAGTGTCCGTGTGGTTAATTCCAAACATTTCACAGCATTACTGAAAAGACGATAGCTGTACTTTGATGAGGATTTCAATTCGAATACATTACTGTAGGCGACATACACAAGGAAATAATTGTAACAGTTACATCTTGTCCGGCGGACGGTTTGTGAATTAACTTGGTCATCTGTAAAGCAACGGGGAAGTTAACATTTTTTTTCCTTTAGAATGACGAAATTGTTTTCATGTGCAATCCGATACTTGGTGCTTGTAAATACTTCATTTGCATGGATGCGTTCTGAGACTTCAATTTCTCATCGTAAGTTCACTTACACTATGTATACATGATGTGCAATGACGATGGACAGTTCAATATGATACAGGCTTGCTGGTTCAGTGTCACAAGAGCGTCAGACGATCAAATCTAGTGCTAATCAACGGTCAACGAAAGCGTTCCTTGACCACTAAATTCCTCCGATATAAACCCAGCCGAGAATCTGGGGGACCACCTCGACCGGGCTGTTCGTGGCGTGGATCCTCAACTGAAAACGTAGTGCAGTTGACCACGTTATTGGAGTCGGCATGGCTGTCTGTATCTTCCCCACTGACTCTTTTCCTGAAAGTCTCGCAGCAGCCCGTGCTGCAAAAGGTGATTATGCAGGCCTTTCAGCGGTGGTCACATCAATGCGACTGGGCGGCGTATTTCCTGATCTTGAGGCTTTATTTACTTTTTCTTTAGACACTGTTATTTCACATCCTCATCCTTTATTTCTCTATTGTATTCTTCTAAGATCTTAACTTCTTGTTCTCCTCCTCTTCCTCCTCCTCCTCCTCCTCCTTTGTATTCCAATCTATCTTCCTGCAATTGCGTCGAACAATGTTCTATCCATTCTTGAGTGGGAAATTTTGTTCTTACATTTTTAATAACCTTCCATGCTTCAGTAGACTTACTGTATCCTGTTGACCCATCTATGATTCTGCACAGCCTGTCCCAGTGTTCATTCGCTTTCATCATGATATTCATTTTAACTTGTTGCCTTATCTTGACATAAATCTCTTGATGCTGACGTCTTGTCACTTAATTACTTCATATGAGTTTTTTTCTTCTTTTCCAGAATCATGTCTTCAAATTCACTGGAAAACTCTGCTGCATATTTTTCTTCTTTTTATAATCTCTGAAGGCTTCTCTTGCTGTTTCCAAAACACTTTATTCCAGGTATTAGTACATAACTATGGCAGCTTCTGTCCTTTCCATGTTAAGTTTTTTCTGGAGCCTCATTTGGTATAGCATTTTCAAGCTATATTGTCCAAGATCGTCTGTCTGAAATATCACGTCCTTGTGTACTGTAAGTTCATCCATCTTCCTTCTTACCTTGTTGCAGCATCTTTTCTTATTACCATATGGTGATAGCTGGCGCACTCTGGTTGTCTACATTCGCTAACTTGTGCGGCAGTGTCTTACTCTTTTTCTCGCCAGCATCAGATGGCTAATTGATTTACGATTCCTCGTAGGAACTTCCCGCATGAATTTATATGTATTTTTATGCTAGAATAAGATGTTTGCTGCAGTGAAATTCTGTTGCTTACAAATATCGGTTAAACTGCTTCTGTTCTCGATTACTATGCTCGGGCCTGGATTTATTGGAGGGGGGGGGGAGGGGAGGCGCAAACCGGGTATCTGCCCCGGGTGGGGCAATTTTAGGGGGCGCCAAATTCACATTATTGAAGAAAAAATCTTGTTTCACAAAGCACGTAGCATCCAGCGCACGTTAGTCTAACGATTATTATTGAAACTAATCCCATTTGTTTTTTTACATTTTTAACACGTCGTAAGTTGATTCCGGAACGAATTATACGTTGATTTTTGAATGTGTGCATAGTGCACGTTATGTCTCTGCTAGGGATATCCCGTCGCATCTAGAAATAAAAGACTTCACCGCAGACGAAAGGGACAGGAGTACACGAGCTGAGCCGGATAAGCCCGAACGGATGAATGCCGATCGCTGTTTGTTTATGTGGTTGACTGTCTGTGCGAATGATCTTTGTTATAATTATTAGAGAAATCCATAGATTCAGACTACCAGAGTGGAAATAAACGACTAAGGGAATAACGGGTAACAAAGATTACTTATTATCTTCTCTGTGTCCCCAAGACAACGAAATTTTGACAGAAAAATTTTGCTAGATCGCTACACTACCAGTTGTACACTCCCCAGTTAGCGGCAGCTGTAAGTTCTATTCTCGGAATAGAGCGGAAAACACGTTTTACGACCACGTAACCCGAGAATAAACGCGGAATAACTGAACCTGTGATTCTGGCAGGGTTACTGAAGTTGATCGGAGAATAAATGTTGACAATGGCAGGAATAGTTACAGAATCAATGATGACAGGATTGTTCGTTAGAACGAGGTAGGAGAAGAAATGGGGACATCACACAAATTACGTGGGAGAGGTTGACGATTCCAAATTTATATAAAAATTTTGTGCTACTGCTTTTCGATCTCATGCTTGAGAAACATGAGAGTATGAATGAAATGTGAAACTTTTACCTAACTAAAAGTTTTTGGTTGTAGTAGGCCTAATAGGCATTTGATATTGGTACTTCGTGAACTATGTTCTGTCGTGTTATTTATGTAAATGAAGTACGTAAAAATGAACACTTGGGCCAAAACAATTTCGCTTATTCGGCGTGTATTACAATTGCTTAAATATTAGAGACGATTATTTCGTTTTATATAGCACACAGTGACAAAATAGACGAAATGAAATCGAGAAACCACACTGGTCTTGGGTACTATTCATATTAACAGCTTTTTCAGTATTAGACAATATTTTAATTTTTGATGTAGCAAAACGTTTGACGAACTTTGATGAGGTAGTACATTCTTTCGCAGAAAGGAAAGCACGTTGTGTAAAGCTGTACCAAGATTAGAGAGGAAAAAATGGTGGGGCCCATGGATTGAAGAACTGTGGACCGTCTTGCTTGTCTCTTGTCTTCACTGGTTTTATGTTCCCTGTATTTAATTTTATGTCAGACAAAAGAGAAAGCTATTAGCTAATAGGCAATAAAGAGTTCAAATTTTCTGAAGAGTTCTTACTCTCCTGGTCACAAATAATTCCAGTGAGTATTTTTTAAGGGGGTTAGGATGTCGAACTGGCCGACTGGGAACAGGAGAAGCACCACAGGACATTTTAATTTACACTGTCCTGAATAAATGTTCGATGGCTTCCATATACACGCTTGAATTCCAGTGAAATACACTGACATTAGAGATAAGAATGCTGTGTGTAGAGGAGTTGCACTGTACTTTGCACACGTAAGACTGAATAGCATATCTTACATTTCCTCGAAGATATATGTTTTATATATTAAAAAAAATGTTAAAATGTGTGTGAAGTCTTATGGGACTTAACTGCTTAGGTCATCAGTCCCTAAGCTTACACACTACTTACCCTAAATTATCCTAAGGACAAACACAGACATACACCCATGCCCGAGGGAGGATTCGAACCTCCGCCGGGACCAGCCCCTACAAATTGAACATATTTTTGAAAAATAATTTTGTTTTAAAAATTTTTGACGTCCTATTTCAAGCGCTCGAGGGAGGGGGGGGGGGCGAAGCGCTATCAAGTTTTTCCCCGGTTCGGAAATATCGTAGATCTCGGGCTGCCTATGCTTTCTCCAAAAGGACCTACAACTCCTTCTTCACATGTTCTCATACTGCTGTTTAAGTCATCAAAAACTATCATTTACTCTCATTCATTTATTGCTTTCACAACAATTCCAAAATTAAAAAAAATGATTCTTTCAATTCATTAAGCGGATTTTCATTTATTCCATGTACTCCAGTGATGGTTGTCTTATGATTATTTACGTTTAATTCCACTGTTATTATCCTCTCACTTAAGTCTTCTGTATTAATTACATGTCTCATATATCGTTTTCTTCGTAGATGATGACTGCTTTACGTAAACTGAAGGTGGAAGGGGAGAAAGAGAAGGGAAGGAAAGTGATTATTGATGTCAGCTGCACTGAAACTTTACGCGGAATCAGCGGCGACAAGTGAAAACATTTGCCGAACCGTGATCCATCCTGGGAGCTCCTACTTGCTAGGCAGTTGTGTTACCCACTGCACCACGGGGACACAGCGTTTACCGCACTTGCGAAGACTATTTCGGCACGCCTCTCGAGCGACCCAAACTTCCGCCTAGCGCCACCTGTCTGCACTCCCTGTCGATGTCCTCCACGCTCGCTACTTCGAGATTCTCGCAGGAGGTCAGACGTAACTGTGCATCCGCACTGAAGGTGGTGGAATCATTGCCCATCGAGGCGAATCTGTTATATGAATGCGTGGTGTTTGTTCTTCCGAACATGTCCGAAAGGACAGACACAAATTCATATAGCTGATGAGTACTTTATTTTGGTTTCCTTGTAAAGCAAAATATTACCATTGAACTGGAATGTAACAAAAGTTACTTTTTCGGAATTTTGCTGTATATTTACAATGAAACTTTGTGGCAGATTAAAACGGGATCGGGACTCTAATCCGGATCCTCGGCTTTTGCGAGCAATAGTCTTACTGAGCTATCGAGGCACGAATCACCCTCATAGCATTACATCCTTCTGTAACTCTCTAGTGCTTTCCACACTACTCGGAGGTTTTTCTGCATACCTTGCGGGACTCCTGGAGAAAAATATAGTGGACGACATGGTGTACCCACAGCCCAGTTGCGGATTGTATTCAGAATGAATGTTTCACTCTGCAGCGGAGTGTGAACTTAAAACTGTGTGCCGAACCAGAACAGATCATAATATCGCAGAAATTGCTGTCTAATATCACATTTATCCATTTTGTCAGTGGATATTTATTGAGTGTACTTCACTTGTTCTTCATTGCGTAGACACTCCGCTTAACATCGTTTCCATCCGACAGTGATTTGCATGTCATCAAGTTACTTAACTTTAATATTTTTCTTACACGTTCCATTATCTGTCCCGTCAGCACCTTTCACCTATTCATCGTCAGTACATTTAATACGGTCAACAGCAAGCGTACGTGGTTGCCGATGGAGCCATTTTCCGAGATCAGTTTCCTTGCTTGGACTGGGAGGTAACAACGCGTAGCCGGCCGGAGTGGCCGTACGGTTCAAGGCGCTACCTTTTGTGTGATGTCCTTAGGTTAGTTAGGTTTAATTAGTTCTAAGTTCTAGGCGACTGATGACCTCAGAAGTTAAATCGCATAGTGCTCAGAGCCATTTGAACCACGCGTACTACGTCGAAAGTAGAAGGTGGCTGGCTGTACTCAGTCACGTGGAGAAGTTAGTTCCCACTCTAACCGGACCCACAATTTGTTTGGTCGAGTAACACTTATCCCGTAGGTAGGTCACTACGTTTCAAACATAACCTGCCGAGTGCATCTCTATCAACAAACGAGTGTGACGTTAAAAATTATCTAGGACACTGGCCACCGGCGTAACTTTGATGTGCCGTCCTGGTGCTCGGGTCTGCCACACAGAGGCGTTACGCGTGTCATTGCGTCAGCCCTGTGTACAACGACCCACCACAAGCCAGCCTTGGACTGTGAGTCGCGCACAGCATCCGCCGTCTGGGCCTCCAGCGAAAGCCACACGTCCAGTGTTTGTTTGTTTTGCACGCGACTCTGACCTGCCGACCACAGGCTCGTTTATATCACATCAAGCATACTTAGCTGCGACGCGTCCACTGACGACAGAACGTACTGAACCGTTTATCACACTCTGGCTGTATACCTCTGTGACAGATTACCCTTATCGCTAGGCAGGACGTGTCAGATGGTGGCAGTGGTACGTGGAAACATGTTGACTTTGCCTACTATCTTTTGGCGACGTCACGTAGCATTACACTGAGGCCATTTTACCAATGCTCTCTCGATAACAGAGGGTCACGAACCGACAAACGCGTTGTTAACCCACTTCTATGAACGCTCGTAGTTGTCTCTGTGTCTAGAGTCATCTACAAAGACATTGGAGTTCCTTCCGGAAAACGGTAGGAGCCTGTCAAAAATTCGCATATGCATCGCATACTGTACACCTACGCTCTGGAAGCCACTTTACAATGTGCGACAGGTGGTAACTCTGGCATCATTATCTCTAACTCCCTTTCCCCTCTCCACTTCGTCATTCCATTTACGTACGGTGTGAGGGAAGAATATTGTTGGTAAACCTTCGCATTAACTATAATTTCTCCGATTTTCTCGTCGTGGTCATTTCAGAGGCGTATGTTGGAGGAAATGACGTGTTACACTACAATTCGTGGAAAGTAGCCTCTCTAAATTTCAACAGAAAACGACTCCGTGATCGGGACCGATGACCGTAGCAGTCTGGTCCCTTTAATCCCATAAACCAACCAACCACTCCGTGATCCACAACTTCTCTTCTGTAGAGTCTATCAGCGGAGTTTGTTGACCATCTCACTAACGCTGTTTCGTCGAATAAACAATCTGGCGCCGGAGGCTCTCTGCAGACGGCCGAGGGAAGCCACCTCTGCATGACCTCAGGACAGCTGTTGGGAAAATGTGATGCTTCAACGATGCTAGTGAAACACTATTAGAATCCAGTTATTTATTCACAGTGTTATCGTTCTTTCACACCAACTTCGGCTGTTGCTCATTCAGCTGTGTGTTGGGTTCTAGCTGACATCCGTCGAGTCAGTTCAGCGGTTACGCGCCCAGGACAAGGTGTCAGCGACCCTGGCGTCCCAGATGACTGCTGGCGAGCGGGCGCGGCCTTTTTGGGCTGGCTGCTGGAGTGTACTCGCTTCCACTCCGAAGTCTACTATGATCCTTGATGACTCATCCGAAATGTAGCTGATGTAGGTAGTCGTGTGGTCGGCTGATCTCCTCCCTACCTTCGGTAGGTATCAGCACTCGAAGGCGCCCGAGTATTGAGCAGGAACTTGGATCCCAAGAGGCCCTACTGCTGGCTTCCGCGTTCAAGTCCGGTATTGGCAACACTCTGAGACGTGGTGTTGTTTCTCGACCAGTAAATGGTAGGCGGCATGCAGGTGAAGGCCATCATCTTGAGTTCTTCTTCGGCTACTTCACAGACTGTGCTGGAGCATCTAGGAACATTGATTAACTACAGTATCGTAATCATGGAGTCGAATGCTATTACTGTAAATGCCATCGATCCCAATGATCAACTCCTGACGAAAGCTGGCGAGCTGGTGTGTTTAAAGGGTCTAGCGTGAGGCTACGACGGAAGGCTCGGTTCGTAAAGACCGAAAGTGTCCTCCTAATTCTGCTATATTCCCTTAACAGGTTGTTAACTGCTGTGTCGGTCCCTTGTTATGTGCTCTTAGGAAACAGATAGAATCTCTTGCAACATATCTCGAGAGATAACGAATATGTTTGTCCCAGTTCCTTTGGCTTCCTGTCGCAGTCTATTTTCCTTCCTCGGCAGACTGAGTCGTCGACTTGATCCACTTTCGACGTACTGACTCGCTTCCTGCTTCGACCTCTGGCATGACTTGAATTTTCTGCCCCTTACTATTCCGTGCCGCTCTTCGTTCAACATTCTCTATTTCTGTGAAGCCAACCTGGTAAGGGTCCCAGACTGATGAGCAGTGCTCAAGTATCGGTAGGAGAAATGTTTTGTTACTCCATTCTTGATCGAATTACGTATCTTTAAAATTCTCTCTCTGAATCTCAGCCCTGAATAATCATTTTCTGCAGTTGGTTTTATCTAGTCATTACACATTTGGTCGCTCCTGATGGTTAATCCCCAATGTCTTACAGTAGTTACTGTTCGCAGTCACATGTTGCCAATAGTGTAACCAAATAAGAGTGAACATCTTCACCTATTTATGTGCAACTTCTCAAATTTACATGCATTCATCGTTAAAACCCAGTTCCTGCACCAGTTGTCAATCCACCGCACTTGTTATCGTATTTCGCTACAGTTTTCAGGGGCAACCTTCCTATAGACAACGACAATCGTCCACGAACCACCGTGCAGAGCTGCAGAGTTATCCACTAGATCATTTAAATACACCACGAAGAGTATCGGACCTATCACACGCTCTTGAGGCTCTCCTGGAATTACTTTTGCATCTGTTGATTTCTCTTCTAAGTGAAAGAAAGTCCTGAATCCAGTAACAAACCTGGTCCAATACTCAGTAAGGTCGTATTTTCTTGACCACCGTCATTACGAAACCACAGGATTCGGCAAATAAAAGAGGCCCTGAGGAGTGGATAAGATTGGACGTGAATGTATGCAGATAACTGCACATCGTGACGAGCAAACCACGTGTACGCCCGCCACGTGATCCATACGGGTTCAGTGCGGGCTGCATCAGTGTGAGTGGAATTGTTATCAGAGATCAGTCTGGTTGCAGCCACTCAAGTCACCTGACACGTCAGCGTGCAACTACACTACTGGCCATTAAAATTGCTACACTATGAAGATGACCTGCAACAGACGCGAAATTTAACCGACAGGAAGAAGATGCTGTGATACGCAAATGATTAGTTTTTCAGAGCATTCACACAAGGTTGGCGCCAGTGGCGACACCTACAACGTGCTGACATGAGAAAAGTTTCCAATCGATTTCTCATACACAAACAGCAGTTGACCGGCGTTTTCTGGTGAAACTTTGTTGTGATGCCTCGTGTAATGAGGAGAAATGCGTACCATCACGTTTCCGACTTTGATAAAGGTCGGACTGTAGCCTATCGCCATTGCTGTTCATCGTATCGCGACATTGCTGCTCGCGTTGGTCGAGATCCAATGACTGTTAGTAGAATATGGAATCGGTGGGTTCAGGAGGGTAATACGGAACGCTGTGCTGGATCCCAACGGCCTCGTATCACTAGCAGTCGAGATGACAGGCAGCTTATCCGCATGGCTGTAACGGATCGTGCAGCCACGTCTCGATGCCTGCGTCAACAGGTGGGGACGTTTGCAAGACAACAAACATCTGCACGAACAGTTGGACGACGTTTGCAGCAGCATGGACTATCAGCTCGGAGACCATGGCTGTGATTACCCTTTACGCTGCATCACAGGCAGGAGCGCCTGCGATGGTGTACTCAACGACGAACCTGGGTGCACGAATGGCAAAACCTCATTTTTTTAATGAATCCAGGTTCTGTTGACAGCATCATGTGTTTGGCGACATCGCGGTGAACGCACATTGGAAGCTTGTATTCGTCATCGCCATACTGGCGTATCACTCAGCGTGATGGTATGGGTTGCCATTGGTTACACGTCTCGGTCACCTCTTGTTAGTATTGACGGCACTTTGAACAGTGGACGTTACATTTCAGATGTGTTACGACCTGTGGCTCTACCCTTCATTCGATCTCTGCGAAACTCTACATTTCAGCAGGATAATGCACGACCACATGTTGCAGGTCCTGTACGGGCCTTTCTGGATACAGAAAATGTTCGACTGCTGCCCTGGCAAGCACATTCTCCAGATCTCTCACCAATTGAAAATGTCTGGTCGTTGGTGGTCGAGCAACTGGCTCGTCACAATACGCCAGTCACTACTCTTGATGAACTATGGTATCGTGTTGAAGCTGTATGGGCGGCTGTACCTGTACACGCCATCCAAGCTCTGTTTGACTCACCGCCAAGGCGTATCAAGGCCGTTATTACGGCCATAGGTGGTTGTTATGGGTACTGATTTCTCAGGATCTATGCACCCAAATTGCGTGAAAATGTAATCACATGTCAGTTCTAGTATAATATATTTGTCCAATGCATACCCGTTTATCATCTGCATTTCTTCTTGATGTAGCAATTTTAATGGCCAGTAGTGTACTTTCTGTGGGGAACCCTCATGCCTAAGGTGTATCGCAACAATCCTCACAGTCTTGAAGAACTGCAGCAGAAAGTTTCGAACGAGATTTCAGCAATACCAGCGTTCCAGCTTCGATCCGCGTTCAGCAACTTGCTTACCACGGCGCAAAATTGACAAGAGATGAATGATGGTCACTTTTCACATCTGCTGTAGTCATGTTAGTTCTGTATTTCCTTTCCTCTGCTGTGGTTTCTTTGCACTCTGGAACTCTGTTCTCTGGACCACTTTTATTTGCCTCACTCTGTATATCCACTACCTTTCGGAAGTCTAGGGACAGGGCACCATCTGGGCGGTGTTGCCTTCGACGCCCTGTGTCTCACAGACGAATAGACCGAGTTGAGTTTGGCAAGACCTCCTCTGTTTGCGGAATCCATGTTGGTTTTTGTGGAGCAGATTTTCGTTCTCCAAAAGCGCAATAAAGGGTAAGCATAAAACATGTATCATAATTTTACTACTGGTTGATGTCAGCTATAAAGACCTATTGTTATGTGCAGCTGTCCGACAACCCTTCCAATCCCTACAAACTCTTCGTGCAAGAAGAAAAGCAACTTCAATCGAATAATGTGTAGAGTCTCGCAGGTATTTCATCGCTTGGAATTAGAAACGACCAGGAAAACAACGAGACTTATTGTTATTCACCTTATATTTTTTGAAGTAGTTCGACTTATCATGTGACTGGGATGTCACGAGACCCTGTAAAGAACGCAAAACCCACAAGATTGACGAAATTTTAGATAAACTGGAAATTTAGCACGAGATACTTTTAATAGTTTTCACAATGCAGCTCTGTCTCTAAATATGGCAGAAAACCCAAAGAGATTCTGATCGCAGGTGAAGCACACCAGCAGCAAGACGCAATCAGTACCATCGCTGCGCGATGGAAATGTATCACTGTGACGTGCCCCTGAAAAAGAGTTACAAAACACGGTTTTCCGAAATTCCTTCACCAAAGAAGAAGAAGTGTGTTCTATGACTGTATTTCCGCTGTATTATACGTCCCTACATTTCTAGTTCCGCAGCCTGTTGTGGATAATGTGATAAATCAGTAGTCTTAACATTTTGCTGCTAACGGTTGTGATTTCATCACACAATTAACTCTCTTAGGACCAGTCGTTAGATCGAGCCGTTTTTCACTTCATCGTAACCTTTCTGATTATACTGTATTTATGTCGTATGCCACGCTTGAGCAGACGGATATGGAATGAGGTATTTCTCTGCGATGCAAGCAGATTACAGTGACAAATTTTCAAATAGCGCTATATGACTGACTAAATTATTATGTATCACTACTGTGTTACTGTTTAAAAAACTTATCTGGAGGAGTAATTCTCTCCCAATTTGCTAAAATCCTGTGAGTATCTGCCCTTAGTGATACTGGTTTCCAGGGACTAGTTATGGTTGTTTTCAGATTACGTGATGAAATGTCTGATATAATGTAACGTAATACTGTCAATAATATTTGTCCGGCGCCATTTACTGCTGTGTGCTGCGTGGCGGTTGCCTACACAGCGGGTCCGAAGCTACTGGGGCGCCTGCATTGTCAACCAAGCTGCGGTCAAAAGAAATTTGCTAATGCTTGTCAGGTGTTGGTAATGAATGCAACCTTAAGGAATGTTAGAGGGTACCCGGTCGTGACAGTGCGTGAGATGCTTTCGTTGCCTGGCGTGCGAGGCGTGGACATAACGTAAAAAATAAATTGCTATTTCATAACTAGTAGGAAATACTGAGTAGTGTACATAATTATTATGCTTTCATTTTTTTTAGTCTAGCAGTTTCAAGTAAGTTTTAATTGTATGAATGGTCATTATGCTCTTACGGATTTTTGATTAATTTCAAGTAAATGAACATTTTAAAGGGAAGTAGTTCTATACAGTTGCGCGTTTCCGTGAATTACTTAATTGAAAGTTATTTACTATATATCCACTGGGACGTATAACCCACAGAAGGTGTACCCAAAAAGCAAGTGAAACTGTGATAATTACGGGCTCTTAATTAAATCAGAAAGGAAAATCGGGAAAGGCTAAACCAGCGGAAATTTTACACACTTCATTCACTGGTAGAACACAATTTATTTTACTCAGTTTCAATCACTTAGCAACCAATTAAGCTTTTATTTATTTTTTAAAATTAATTCAAAGGCCAAGCGTGAGAATTCATTCAAAATTCAGTGCCAATTTAAATAACTTACACAAAATTTAGAGTAAACGTCTACCCAATATGACTTAATATTCTTTAAGGCAAGGCACGTCCTATATAAGGCACAGAATGTAATAAGGCTAAAGGCATAATAAAGGTAGACCTAAATCTAAATAACAGTTCTAGAACAGACTGGAACAGCATTAATTACAAAATGGTGAGAATAAAACACGATTTAAACTTGACTGTTTAAAAAATTGAAAGAAAACTAAAAATAATGAAAAACAATTTAACACCAATATCTAGGCAAGATTTAACACATTTTCCAATAAAACAAGAATAATTAAATTACAACAGATTGAGGTATATCTTGGGGTCCAAACACACGTCAAAATTTGTTTAAGGCGAAGGCAACAAGCTAATCGATACAAATTCAGAATTATGGCAGGTATAAACTTAACTTGAATAGGAACATTAAGTAATGCGGTCGCGGTTCGAGGAAACAGCACGAAAGACAGACAGGGGAGAGAGCCACCGAGCAAATGCACTGCAAATGACGTAAAAAGCCGGCTAAGCAAGCTGACGAGACCTGAATAAATGGGGCCCGATCCTAGGTAACACGTATCAGCAATGGAGTACAAGAGTTTATTAACGACAGTTTCCTGCAGCATAAATAATTTCGACTAGACAGAATTCCAACCCACAGATGTGCATCAAATAAATAATTCTTATGGTAGAATTAATTAATGTGAGCTCTTTCCAGAAACCATGACGACGTAACTGCTTTTTAGTAAGTTAACCAAAAGATTTAAGAAACCAAGTACAAATATGTAAAAAAATAATTTCAGCAATAAGGTAGCAATATCAGAAAAATTTTCCATTCTAGCAAACCATTAAAGCAGCCACAAGGACACTTGCATGGCATCCAAAGCTCATCAGCATACACATTAGTCCATAGCGGTTTGGAGAGAACAAATGCGTCCTAGAACAGACTGAAATTTATCTGAGCCTGTTAAGTAGGAAAGACGCCCTATATAATTTCTTAGACAGCATAGGCCTTTAACATTAGCTTCAAAGAAACCAAAACAACATAGGTAAATTACAAATAGGCCAATAAAATAGTAAAACAGACACACATTGTGACATGAACAATTAATCATGCGTGCTAACTGGTAACACCAAACATTTCACTACGCCTCCAATAGAAAATTACGTGACCAATTATTTATTTTAAAAATCAGAAGAATTAAGGGGAGGCGGACAAAAAAAGGTAAAACATATAGTAATACACACCGCCAACATTTAAAATAGGTTTTCTTCTCGATCACGACCCTTTACACTGGCTAAAGGTTAACACATAAAACAAATTACAATGAGATATCAGCCAACGAATCAGTTCCAAATGTCTACCAGATCTTGCCATCACATTGCCCTTCGAATGATAGTGCGAACGGCCCTGACAACTCAGCACCCTTCTGATAAATCACAGCACAAGCCACATCGGTACTCGATAAACTACACAGAGCAACATGACCCCAATATTGGGCGTCCGCCAATATCTAACATCACGGCGAAGAGGCTCCCACGGAAAGCTCGTTAAAGCTTCGTTCCTCACCTCATACTGCCCACCAAACCGGCCACCATGCCCGGAGCCGCCACACCAGAGGGCGCTGCGCTCCAGCGGCAAGGTACTGCTCAAAAGATCATGTGAGCAGTGATATCGTTACATTGCGAGAAACCTGCCACGGCTCAGCAGGACTGTGATTAATGATTTAATAATTTGTAACCACTGGTGAATGTTTAGTTTTAATAAGAATTTGAAAGTATCAGTCTGACTTTAACACACAGGCCTGGTTCCATATTGGTTCAAAGCTCTGAGCACTATGGGACTCAACTGCTGTGGTCATAAGTCCCCTAGAACTTAGAACTACTTAAACCTAACTAACCTAAGGACAGCACACAACACCCAGCCATCACGAGGCAGAGAAAATCCCTGACCCCGCCGGGAATCGAACCCGGGAACCCGGGCGTGGGAAGCAAGAACACTACCGCACGACCACGAGATGCGGGCGGTTCCATATTATTCTGGTACATGTGTATGATGTGAAAAGTGGCTAGTAACTGTAAATAATGAAGTATGAATTCATCCAAATGAAAACTGAAAGAATTCCGAAAAATTTCGGTTACACGATAAATCACACAAATCAACTAAATGCTTAGGGATTACAGCTACGAATAAATTAATATGGAACGATGACATAGGTAATGTTGTGGGGAAAGCAAACTAAAGACTGCGATTTATTGGCAGAAAGAAAATGCAACAGGTCTGATAAAGATACTGCCTGTACCACGCTTGTCCGTCATCTTGTGGAGTATTGCTGCGCCTTATGGGATAAATATCAGATAGGAGTGACGGAGGATATCAAGAAGGTTCAAAGAAGGGCAGCTCGTTTTGTATTCTCTCGAAATTTGGGATACAATGCCAAGTATATAATGCGCAGACTGAGGTTGCGATCGTTAAAACGAATCCTTTCTTCTTTGCGGTAGGATCTTCTCATAAGATTCCAGTCACTAACTTTTTCCCCCGAATGCGAAAATATTTTATTCGCGCGCATCTACACAGGTAGAAGCGACCATCAAAATGAAATAAGAGAAACTGGAGCTCACACGTAAGTATTTATTTAAGTGTTCGTTTTTTTCGCGCTCTGTTCGAGAATGGAGTGGTGGAGTAACAGGCCCAGCTTGAAGGTGGTTCCATGAACCCTCCGCCAGTCACTTAATTGTGAATTTCAGAGCAATCGTGTATATTTTGATGTACACTCAGATGTACAGCTCATCAGCGTAACAGCATAGGACAGGATGATAGGCAACAGCATCAACACTTTTTGTCGTTGCAAGATCTTGGGAATCTCATGCATAAGGCAAAAGACAAGGACCCTTCATCTCCAGGATAGTGTCGGTACTGACCTTCTCACTTGCCACTGTTTCCATTGTTAACCATGATTACCTCGATTCACGGAAAATCTCTGCCACTAGCGACGGTTTCCCTGGCTAATAACGTGATAGGGGTCACCGTCGGCTGTTGCAAATTGTGACAGTGGAGAGACGGACTACAGTGCAGCGGATCACTCTCTGATTCCATGGCGGAATAAAGCAGCCAGTAAACGAAGTCACCTGCAGCACCAATTCCTTGCTGTCATACTCAGAACCAGCAGGCAACGCTTCGCGGCATGCTAACAGAACACTTCTGGCAGTGATAGAGGAATTCTCATTTGAAGCCTGGAGTATCGTCACACCAGGTCCACAAAGCAGGTTACTAAGCGCATACGTTGGCATATGTCATCATCAAATCCGCATCCCACTCGACTTCGTGCAGTGTATCGGCCAATTTGAACTGAACTAACTAGCATAAAAGTAGTCTATGATCTAATTTCCCTGACGGCGGCACATGATAGTCCCTTAGTCGGTGAAAAATTAGACAAGACGAAGTTTCTATTTGTACCTTGTCTCCATGTATTTTATTTTTGATGAACAGATCAACGAGTTGAACACCGGTAACTCTTTATCCCCCTGTCATGGTGAATCTTTATAAGGAGCGCTTTGAAAAGGAAACACTGAAATCATCTATGTGGAAGCCAACTTGCTATTTTCAGCTACGTGGAAGGTACGTCTGATATTGAACAGAAAAATAAAATCTGAACTTTTAAAAACGTTAACTTGCCACCTAGATTTGAAAGGTGGACCCCTTTGTTATGCGACAGTATCTACTGTAGCCTATATAATGAATTACAATAGTATCCTATTATAATGAATTACAATAGTATTCAGAGTACACAGCCATCTTTAAAATTATAAATCTAATCAAAATCTACTATTTGTAATGTAGAAATATAAATTAAAATGGAAGTAAGGAAACGAAACAAAAAATACGCTTCACCCGTTAATAAGTGTTACACCTACGCCAGCCTTCATTTAATCTGTTTCGTATGACAGCTCAAGTTTAAATCTCGGCAATCCGAATGCATTGAGACCTGTTCTAGGTGAAAAAAGATGTTATTTCCCTTCAGGTCTTATTCAAAACAACGCTGCCTCAATGTTACAACGTCGTACTTATAGGTGTTTGATAACATAATAATTAATCTATTGTTTTCACGATCAGTCATCCGTTTAACTATCGCACTAACACAAAGATGAACTGCCCTTCAGCTTGGGAACGTGAAGAAACCTCGCATCTCACAGAAATGCTTCAAAGACTTGGCATGCTTGTTGGACGACGGCATTCCTAGAACAAGGCGTCACGCTACTTCCTGCGTCAGTAATACCGCCTTTAACTCAATTGGCGTTCTAGTCGCGCGAGGTCAATAGAAGCGATCAGACTGTGGCTGACACGGCCTACTGACGCAACGATCGCCCATTCTGGAAGCCCTGTGCACTCGTGCAAGCACTAGAGACTACGCCAAACCTTGAAACAGTGCTGCTTGAGAGAAGTATACAGCCAACAGCTAAGTAAAACAGTGCGAACAGTTAACTTGCACGTGTGTGAAGTCCAATCAGATGACAGAGTCACTATGTTGAAGTTCTGAAACAGATAGTAACAGGGGCAGCATTGAAACGAGTGAGTTGGCAACCCTAGAAACAGCACACGCTGGGAATCAGTTGGACAACAAACCTTTGCCATTAACAATGATATCAGTGTTCCGTCATGTTGGTGACGGTGAACGATGAACAACGCTCTGTTGCTTTGAAGGAGTTTTACAAAAATGACAACTACGTGAGCGCGTAGCGTGTTATTTCGATGACTCCCGTGCATCATGCCCCAGTCCCATCGGTACAGAACTCAAAAAATGGCTCTGAGCACTATGGGACTTAACTTCTGAGGTCATCAGTCCCCTAGAACTTAGAACTACTTAGACCTAACTAACCTCTGTTGCTTTGAAGGAGTTTTACAAAAATGACAACTACGTGAGCGCGTAGCGTGTTATTTCGATGACTCCCGTACATCATGCCCCAGTCCCATCGGTACAGAACTCAAAAAATGGCTCTGAGCACTATGGGACTTAACTTCTGAGGTCATCAGTCCCCTAGAACTTAGAACTACTTAAACCTAACTAACCTAAGGACATCACACACATCCATGCCCGAGACAGGATTCGAACCTGCGACCGTAGCGGTCGCGCGGTTCCAGACTGTAGCACCTAGAACCGCTCGGCCACTTCGGCCGGCGGTACAGAACTCAAGAGATAACAAGTGATACGGTGCGAAAGACGGACGGAAGTAAAAATCGCGTGAGCACACCAGAGTGAAAGAAGTCCTCAGCCGAAATACCAGGCATTCTGCACGCAAGCATGCGCTGCAACTTGACATATCGGATCGCAGTGTACGGCGAATATTGCAAAAAGAACTACAATACCACCTACACAAAATTAACAAAGTGTAAAAACTGAATGTGGATGACTCCCAAAGAGACTAAACTTATGATACGAATTGTTGAAAACTATGAGCGGCAATCCACGCCCGTGCGACAATCTGATCATGAACGATGAGGTCATGTTTTATGTGTCGGGCTTTGTTGACAAGCGTAACTTTAGATACTGGTTATGTGAAAATCCTGAAATGCTTCACGAAACGCCACTTTACAGTCAGAAAATAGTAGTGGGGGTGCGGCATATCATCGTTTGGAATCATAGAGCCTCATTTTTTGAAGACGATGGTGCCATTGCTTTTATTGTGAACACAGAGCGTTGTGTGCACGTGTTGAACCACTTCTTAGTGTGACAGCTTTCTGATCTTCCTGTAACTGCAAACGCGCCTCAAAAAATCTTTCCTGCTCACCTCATCTCCAACATACCCTGACCTTTCAGCGTGCGATTTGTGCTTTGGGGTCATTTGGAATCTCGTTCCTCCGGTGTGATGCACCACATACCATACAAAAACTGAAGGATCAAATTCGGGAGGAAGTGAATCAAAATCCATTGCCAGTACTGCAAGATGTAACGCCTAACTTCCGAAAGAGACATGAAATGTGCGTGGAGGGAAATGGCGGCAGCCAACGTGATGTCATTTCCAATGATGGGCATTTTAAATTGCAAGCATTGTAAATTCATGTTGTATTTCTTTCATATGGCCGTGAATAAATTTGTATCGCCTGTGGAGGTTCCAAAATCGCACGTTGCACAGTCGCACATGCAATACCATTGATTTGACAGCATATTCGTACAACGGTTGGCCAATGTCTTAAATGTCACCTCGAGAAACTTGTTGATGGTGACAGTTGTGGTCTACATTTTTCCCAAACGACAGATGACGGCTTACAGAAGGTTCGTAAGAAACAATTATATTTATTTGGCGATACAAATATTGGCAAGTCAACATTAGTTGGAAAGGTGTTGTCTAAAAAGCAGCATATATATTTTGTTCCGAATTCGGATTTGGTGGTTACGATAGCCGTATTCATAAGGCAATAGTGTTTGAAGAGTTTGAGTGATCCAAAAAAAAGGTTCAAATGGCTCTGAGCACTACTTAAACCTAACTAACCTAAGGACATCACACACATCCACGCCCGAGGCAGGATTCGAACCTGCGACCGTAGCGGTCGCGTGGTTCCAGATTGTAGCGCCTAGAACCGCTCGGCCACTCCGGCCGGCCGAACGTTCCACCTCACAGCCACCTACCACGCAACTGTTTATTCATGCAAGGAAAGAGGAAGAAGTCACCGAGTGCCATGTGAGGAGAATACAGGGATAAGGCCAAATTCGACAGCAGAATCATTTTGCTCCATCATCTTTGGGTCTTCTATCTTTTTCCAGATGTTTCCACTGTTTGTTTTGCTGCTTTGTATCGCGGTCATAAAGCTACAGAGATACAATGAACACGCGTCTGGGGCGATACAGCGACTTAGGAAATCATGACACAGTTGCACTTTTTCGCCTCTGCCAGAGGGCAGTGGCCATTGTCAAGATCAAAAATTGGCGCAAAATGTTGAAAACCTATCCGCCACCGTATATCGTTACTTCCTGTGTCACCTTTATTTTGATACACAGCTCTTCGAGCACCAGCACCGCAATTTCTCTTCCGATTCGCGGTTCTTCAGTGAGAGATAATTTGCCACTATTTCGTCAATCAAACTTTTATGAGACACTGGAAGCGTCTGTGCTACTTATCCACTGTGTCATACGACGGTGCATTGTTGCCCATCATTTCCACCAGCTCAGCGTCGATTATTGCAGTGTCTGTCCTCTTCAAATTCAGAAATCAAATCACAGCACGGTATTCCATCGAAGTGCTGCACCTTTTTCTTTTGGCGCCTCTAGCGGCGTGCGAAGGTACTGTGGTGGATGGATTTCAATGTTTACCAGTGATGCAGACGTGTACCCGCAAATAAACAAAAAATTAATTACGTAACTTAAGTTTTTCGTTGTGGTATTGAAAGCTTCGACTACCGATGCTATTTTATGAAACATTGAGAACCTTCGGCAATGTAAGGTGGAATAAAATCCGTGGAGCCGTTAGGAGGAGGATGTAATGGAGCTCATACTACCTCACTACAGGATTAGCGGTGAAAATCGTCAATATGTTGCTTGCTGTACATTTGAAGGGAATATACTACGAAGAGATGCGAAATTGGACAATCTCGTAAAATTAGTATAGCGGAAGCGAGTGAATACTTACATTTGTAGGAAATGTTCGACGAAATCACAACTGATCTATAAAGAAAATTGCGTACAAAACGCTAATGCGAACAGTTATATAATTCGTTAAATACAAAACAGACCATCTTCAGCCACAATCCACAATACACGATGCATTTCGAACCCTATGGGCTCATCTTGATGTGCTTTGTCAGTCTGTATCATTTTTCAATTGAGGTTACTACTCGTCTCTTTCCTCTAGTGGTTACAGGGTTTTTGAGCACAGTATGAATAGACTTATATGTACATATACTCGCTTGCCAGCCGGCCGCGGTGGCCGAGTGGTTCTAGGCGCTCCAGTCCGGAACCGCGCTCCTGCTACGGTCGCAGGTTCGAATCCTGCCTCGAGCATGGATGTGTGTGATCTCCTTAGGTTTAAGTAGTTCTAGGTCTAGGGGAGTGATGACCTCAGATGCTGAGTCCCATAGTGCTCAGAGCCATTTGAACCATTTGAACTCGCTTCCCGTCCTACCACACATTTTAACACAGCACATTTGCAACACAATTCTAGGACGTTGTTCAAGCGTTCGTAGTCTTTATAAGTTGAAATCACAACAGACACCACACGAATTAAGATAGGATCTCAACTATATGATGATCTCAAAATGGGATTGTACGGGGTAGTTATAATTAAATTTTCGCTACTTGTGACGCTCTCATTGGAAAACGAGTTATTGTATGACAATGAAACTTTGTGGAAACATTTGTAACAACACGCGGAAGAGAAATAATGAATAAACCATTGACAGAAACATATTTTAATTTCCACATAAGACGGTAACGTTTATGAATTGCGTATCTTATTTACGAACCACGTTACAAACGTTGTTCATTCTGCATCCACGACAGCTTGGAAGTGCACTAGAGATACCATTTCAAAAATGTTCGCAGCACGTTTCGAACGGTGGACCATGCTGTCGTGATACCGCTTCTGCACTACTTGAAGATCGCACACTGCGTCTCGCATTCTCAGCCATGACAACAGTAACTTCTTCAGCAATTCGTGGCAGAGTTGGCTGGAGGCCTCTCCTAGGAGCAGTTCCCAAATCGATACTTAATTCGAACTTCCGAATCATGTTCATGTTCGTACGAAAGGAGGACCTCACCGTATTCCTTTAATGTGTCGATACTCGGGAAGAGGGGCAGTCTTATTGCTTCTTTTTGATAAAACACCTTTACATATAAAACCTTGCTGACCTTGTTCAGATCCATGTTCACTGCAACTATAGTGCACATTGACGCTTGGGTTTCAGTCCTATGTCGCTGTACCAGTAGTGGCAGCTAACGGCGAGTCATGAAACTAACACAACTAACAATGCAAATCCTGTAGAGATGAGTCCAAAAATAATTCCTATAAATTTGAGTATCGACACGGTAAATCGTTTTCTGTCTGCACTAGGTTAAGTTGTGAAATTTTAATTATAAGGATCTTTTGTAGTTCCAAAATCGATAACGTAGTATCAGTATCTTAAATAAAAGACTACTGATGGAAAATTCACTCAGTATGTGATTAAAACAATTAATTCCGCTATCCACGTAGTGAAGTAAGAGAAGGAAAAGGCTACAGAAATTTCTCACAGATGAAGAAAGATTTCTCCAGTAAAAGAGCAATTTGGGATCAAATATTCGCATTGAAGACGCTGTTACAAAAACTTTCCGTCCGAACCTCAGAATTGTAGGTAAACTAGTAGTAACGTAGTAGTAAGTAGTAGTAAGCAGAAAGTAAAGTAGCAGATTTGAAATTTTAGATCATTGAAGAATGTCTAATAGGCTATATTCGTTTTTAGTTCAGCCTCAAGCATTTGCAATAATACTTCCGACCATGAAAGGTCCAAAGTTTAATTTGAAGTGTGCATTTGAAGGAAATACATTACAGTTACTTACGGAAAATTTTCTATTGGTATCGTTCTTAATCACCATTTTCTCAAGATATTTTACTGTGGGCTATGAAAACTAAGATGTTGAGTACCCAAAACAAATTATATCACCATCATTAACATCAGGCGTTGGTTGTCGCAAGCTTCTGCTATCAAGCATTACAGCCATTTGCGCAGGGACCTTGCACTGACGTTTCACTTTCTAGTTATGGAACGTTCGCTTCCACCTTTCGGCCCGTACGCAGGAATTCTTCTGCAAACAGTAGCGAAGATGAAAAAGGGAGACGCACGCTTTTATCTACGGCGCAACCGACCTTGATCTAACTGCCTCTACGGATAAAGTTTTCGGAGGAACTGACAAGCTCACAGTACCTATTCAAGATTCAATACAGCCACCAAATTATATCAATTAAAAGAACTCTTGGAGGAGGAGGAGGAGATTAGTGTTTAACGTCCCGTCGACAACGAGGTCATTAGAGACGAAGCGCAAGCTCGGGTGAGGGAAGGATGGGGAAGGAAATCGGCCGTGCCCTTTCAAAGGAACCATCCCGGCATTTGCCTGAAGCGATTTAGGGAAATCACGGAAAACCTAAATCAGGATGGCCGGAGACGGGATTGAACCGTCGTCCTCCCGAATGCGAGTCCAGTGTGCTAACCACTGCGCCACCTCGCTCGGTCAAGAACTCTTGGAGAAAATTTCTAGCTTTTGGTTTCATGTCCTTTATGAGCAGGTAGAAAACCTCATTTGCGTAGGAACTTCACCTAATTTAAACACTGTACTTTACGTTGTTGTTCTTCAGCAGATATAATGAGTGTATTGAATGGTTGCTGAAAACCATTTGGTAATGTTAACAGTACCACCAAAGCAAATATTTAAGAGGACCAGATTAATCCTATCAAATATATTTTGTGCAGGTTGTGCCCAACAGCTCGTAAATATCTAAAGGAAGTCCTTTTTGAGAACCACCAAAATCTGTGGATGAAATAAAGCTTTATTCACAACCAGTTTCGATCAGTCGGTCGTCATTACTTAACATACAATTATTTACATCAACCACCACTATGGCTTCGCTCCTATTGTACCGTCGAAAAATAAAAAAAAAACCATCCTGTGCATTGACTGCTTTACTGTATGTTAATGCTAAGGCAGTTTCAATGACACTGTATGGTTTTTGTGTTATTGATGAATATATTATTGTGGGACCTGATGGTTCTCGCTTGAACGAAACTGGTAATGAAAAAAGGTTTATTTCTTCAGCATCTCTAGGTGGTTCTTAAATCTGATTTCTTGAAGTAACTCAACGGCTCTGACAGCCAGTGTACAGTTGCTCAGAGAGTTGTTCAGCATGTTCACAACCAACTACATATATGTAAGAAATCTGTACAAGAGTGCATTGTGGGGACTAAGACCCAAATTGATGAAAAAATTCGTCTAAGTAACGTTTATACAGAAAACTATATACTCTAGCCCGCCCAGTTAGCCGTGTGGTCTAAAGCACTACTTTCCGGATTGGGAAGCAGCGCCTGGTCCCCGGCACGAATCCGCCCGGCGGATTTGTGTCGAGGTCCGGTGAGCCGGCCAGTCTGTGGATGGATTTTAGGCGGTTTTCCATCTGCCTCGGTGAATGCGGGCTGGTCCCCCTTATTCCGCCTCAGCTACACTATGTCGGCGATTGCTGCGCAAACAAGTTCTCCACTTACGCGTACACCACCATTACTCTACCACGCAAACGTAGGTGTTACACTCGTCTGGTGTGAGACGTTCCCTGGGGGAGGGAGGGGGGGCGGGGTCCACCGGGGGTCGAACCGCACAATAACCCTGAACGAGTGATTCGGTGTAGGGGGCGAAGGGGTGAAGTGGACTGCGGTAGTCGTCGTGAGATTATGGACAACTGTGGCTGCGGCGGGGACGGAGGCTCTCCGTCGTTTCTAGGCCGTCGGTTAACATACAATACAATACAATACAATGTTCTCTAAATTTCGAAATGTGTGAATGAGCCTTTTCTTGCCTTGATTTATTTCATCTGGTTGATTAATTGGATTATAAACAGCAAAAACATGGCTGTAAAACTGTGCACTCACAAATGCGTATCTCGACTATCAATCATTTTCAGTGCAAATTTATTTTGTAAATTAGATACTATCATCCACTCCACGTGTCAGAAGCTGGCAGATTATTCATTAAATTTTCGTTTGAGTACTTTGAAATTTTGTCCCCTGAGACGGGAAAAATAATGAATATTAATGCAAAATCCTGCCCTTACCAAAAATATCAACACAGCGTAACAGTGACAAGTCTTTCGTTCTGATGTCAAACACCACTGGAAGAAACCAAAAATAAGTCGTTGTTTAGAATCATGCATCATCACATGTACACAAGCTTTGTTTTGACTTTTTTGACGATGTTTTCGTTGCAAATCCTTAAAAAAGGCTTTTCGATTGTTTCAATTAATGTGTTGAAATGGTTGTTACATGTCTGGCTTAAAATCATTCCTGTGTTGAGATCGTTGGCAAGTACACATTTGACTTGTGGCATTTGACATAAATTGCCAACATTTCCTCATAAACGTGACGGCTTACCGTGACCTATTCGTAAGGTCATGATCCGCACACTCCTATTGTTTTACAGAATATGAGTCCAATCACATGCTTCGGTTATAGGGTTGCCACCTAAGTTTCATAGATGGCACTTGACGAACAAGTATAAAGTATTATTATAGAGAATAATGAACTATTTACTCCCTTTATAAAGATATCCATTTCACTCAGCTGCTTTTAACGCTGTTTATTTATGGATATCGGTTTCATCATCAGCCACACGTGGTAACGATCAATATACTGCGCAACCAAAAAAATGTGTTGTTTCATAATCTTGCTTCGTTATCGAGTTGATGGTGCCTGTTAAGGTGGAGCCACACTTGATAAGGATCCATTATTACGAAATAATATAATTTGTATTTTTACAGTATGTCGATGGTCTCGTCGTGAGTCACATGACAAAACTTTGAGCGTTTCGAAATTGATAGCGATTAATAAACATCAAATACAGCTGTGTAAAGTAATATCATAATAAAGAGAAAAAATAGCTAATTATTCTCCACAAAGAGTGTTGATAAGCTGCCGCCTTGTTTCTTCCTATAAAGTGGAAGTTATAAGAAATGTAACACAGGTAAGTAAATACTTTGTTCGCCAAATGCTACCTGCCACGTAGAATTTGAAGAGGGGCGAAACCGAACCTTGTGGTCTATTAAATCGGTACACTACTTCTAATTACCGTACAAAACCCAAGTAAGCTACTGCCATTACTCGCACAGCGTTGTTTTTAATATTGTCTCTCTGTCTTCACGCAAAGTATTAGGCTAAAGTGTCATAAATTGTACCGCTTTCGGAATTTTTCTAATTTTATTGAAATCTAATGTACATTATCTATATGTATATTCTCTCAGATACATATGCCGAAAATTTCGAAAATAAAATTTGTACAGTTTATAATATGTGACCCAATTAGCGGAGAGGTACAATGTGACACAATGTAGGAGAAGGTCTTCTATATTTTTCTTAACTGTACGAAGAAATACAGAAACGTGGTACAACCACAATTTACTTTAATTTGCAAGGCATTAGCAAACAAACCTGAACCCTTACTACAAATTCATTATCTAAAATATTATGCTACTTTTCGAGTTTACGCTGAACAGTTTCGACATAAGCTGCCCATACAGGTCTGCAGCTACCCAAATAAAATAGTTTTTCTTCACACTTACATTCGTACACAGGTTATGAAACCACACAAAACATTTGACTTATTGGCACAATTGGTTTGCCTGTTTAGTTTTGTGATGCGTGCAATTGCTTTTCTCAGAGTCTTTGTCATGGAGGAGCATCTTTGAATAACTATCCTTTGTCTCAACTGCATATGATGTTTCTCTGCTCATTAGTATTCTTTGTAGAGCTGTAATAGGGGATACACTTTGTGAGCTTAATGACACTCTCATACGACAGATTTGTTTGTGGAAATTGAAGGATTCAGGAGTACGTAATTTCCATTAGTTTGTCTTGATTTTACTGGACCTCTTTACTTTTCTGTTCACTCATTTCTTCTTCCTCATTCCTAACTTCTGTTTATTGATTGGATGTAGCCAGCAAGATATTCGAATCTCGAAATATGTGTGGATCCAACTGTCAGATTCCTGCTTTGGAGAAGCCACTGATAACGTGTTGTACAGTCGAAACCCTATCACACGACTCTCCAAACAGCGGAGGAATCGTTGCCTATTTTTGCTGTTAGGTTTTGCGCGAAGTCATTTGTCTGCTGATCGACTGGAACAAGATGCAAGTGGCTTAAAGACGCAAAGTTTAGTGGCTGTAGCTTATGAGTGGATGTAGAGGCAGGTATATCATGAGTACACCATTATCTCTAGCTTAAGTTATAGCAGGCAACGCATATAGTAGTGAAATTGTTTGATCAATTATTAGATCAAATCAGTTGTTAAAAACTTGAATAGGGAACACTGTTTTAAAATGTACAGTTACAATATATAAGAAGAGTGTTGGTACAATTTGCAAGACGACGCCATACTTTTGAAACTTACTTTTCACTGCCGGAGTATGGGGTGATTTTAAATGGTCCTAAAATGTATTATTGCTGAATAAAAATAGTTACATGCTATATAAATGATGCATAGACTTTGCGTATCCATAAGGCTACGGATGCTTAGCTTCACAAAAAAGTATTTACTTCCTCAGAGCTCAAAACACACTTGAATCACTCCACGCCAAAATCAGCAACGGTCTGTCGGACTGGGCGCTTAAAACAGCTAGACACGACTTAGAATACATTCTGCCCAACAAGCGGCATAGCGATTACACGGATTACTTTCCGTATCCTAAGCTTTCTGGTCTTCATTGACTCCACAAAAGACGTCTCTACCCGTGTCAAGTTACACTACTGGCCATTAAAATTGCTGCACCAAGAAGAAATGCAGATGATAAACGGGTATTCATTGGACAAATATATTATACTAGAACTGACATGATTACATTTTCACGCAGTTTGGGTGCATAGATCCTGAGAATACAGTACCCAGAACAACCACCTCTGGCCGTAATAACGTCCTTGGCATGCCTGGGCATTGAGTCAGACAGAGCTTGGATGGCGTGTACAGGTACAGCTGCCCTTGCAGCTTCAACACGATACCACAGTTCATAAGAGTAGTGACTGGCGTATTGTGACGAGCCAGTTGCTCGGCCACCATTGACCAGACGTTTTCAATTGGTGAGAGATCTGGAGAATGTGCTGGCCAGGGCGTCAGTCGAACATTTTCTGTATCCGGAAAGGCCCGTACAGGACCGGCAACATGCGGTCGTGCATTATCCTGCTGAAATGTAGGGTTTCGCAGGGATCGAATGAAGGGTAGAGGCATGGGTCGTAACACATCTGAAATGTAACGTCCACTGTTCAAAGTGCCGTCAATGCGACCAAGAGGAGACCGGGACGTGTAACCAATGACAACCCATACCATCACGACGGGTGATACGCCAGTATGGCGATGACGAATACACGCTTCCAATGTGCGTTCACCGCGATATCACCAAACACGGATGCGACCATCATGATGCTGTAAACAGAACCTGAATTCATCCGAAAAAATAACGTTTTGCCATTCGTGTACCCAGGTTCGTCGTTGAGTACACCATCGCAGGCGCTCCTGTCTGTGATGCAGCGTCAAGGGTAACCGCAGCCATGATCCCGAACTGATAGTCCATGCTGCTGCAAACGTCATCGAACTGTTCGTGCAGATGGTTGTTGTTTTGCAAACGTCCCCATCTGTTGACTCAGGGATCGAGACGTGGCTGCACGATCCGTTACAGCCATGCGGATAAGCTGCCTGTCATCTCGACTGCTAGTGATACGAGGCCGTTGGGATCCAGCACGACGTTCCGTATTACTCTCCTGAACTCACCGATTTCATATTCTGCTAACAGTGATTGGATCTCGACCAACGCCAGCAGCAATGTCGCGATACGATAACCCGTAATCGCGATAGGCTACAATCCGATCTTTATCAAAGTCGGTAACGTGAAGGTACGCATTTCTCTTCCTTACACGAGGCATCATAACAACGTTTCACCAGGCAACGCCGATCAACTGCTGTTTGTGTATGAGAAATCGGTTGGAAACTTTCCTCATGTCAGCACGTTGTAGGTGTCGCCAAAGTGTCGCCTTGTGTGAATGCTCTTAAAAGCTAATCATTTGCATATCACAGCATCTTCTTCCTGTTGGTTAAATTTCGCGTCTGTAGCACGTCATCTTCGTGGTGCAACAATTTTAATGGCCAGTAGTGTATCAAACGTGCAGGACTTATAGCCTACGAACTTGCATCTGTGGCGACGGTTTTGTTGCTGGTTCTTCGCATAGGCCACCAGGGATCTGGCATTTCTATCGTCCATTCTATTCACATATGAAGTCACCTTTACGAATAGCGGCATCATCAACCTTCACGACACCCTACCATGAGCTACGGAGAATCGGGTCAGGATGGCACATTAGAATGTATGAGTCCCTCGCTGCTGCGTCATTATAGCGTATGGTTAGAGGCCCATAGGGGCCACGTCGAACATATTGTCTAACTGCGGATTTATTGCATGTCGTACAGTGCGTTATACTCTACAGGCGCAACGAATTAATGAATAAGCCTGTTGCAGAGACACCATGCCTTTCCGGTCATATTTCCTTTATTTCCTTAATTTATCAGGGATCATTTCGCAGTGTGTTCTTATTTAGTCGACCTTTTTAGTAAAGCCTAAGGTGATGATAATTCGCAAACATAAACGTTTTATTGAAAAATCTTGCTAGTCTCGAATAGGGCTCACCCTATATGTTTCTCAAAAAATGGCTCTGAGCACTATGGGACGTAACTTCTGAGGTCATCAGTCCCCTAGAACTTAGAACTACTTAAAACTAACTAACCTATGGACATCACACACATCCATGCCAGAGGCATGTGCAGCGGTCGTGTGGGTCCAGGCTGTAGCTCCTAGAACCGCTCGGCCACCCAGGCCGGCTATGTTTCACAAAATAGTGTTACTCAGAGATATAAAAAATTGTATCTGATCTCGTAGCTCGACATAAAGTAATCGCACACTGGCAGATTAGGTGACCTGGGTGTCCAGCTATGGCCACGACCATGTGGACCTCCACCAATAACTCTGTCAGGCGTGAAGATTTTGTAAATGTGCTGAAAGCTTCGGCAACCTGTACGGGCAGTTGCTCCATGCTCATGGAAATTACTGTAGGTCTTTTTCTCCTCATTTAACGCTGCCATTAATCGTTTCAAAATGCTGGCAATGTAACGCGCCGACGTCAGCGTCTGATGAAGGAAAATGGGACCAATAATGCGGCGTGCAGACAATGTACACTGAACCCCATCGTCCTAATCATGCAGTGGTGTTTCGTGGAAGTTATCCCGATTCTTCGCTACCCAGAACCTTTGATTTTGTGAGTTGACATAACCATTCAGGTGAAATCAGGCTTCGTCAGACATAAAGAACAGATTTATGTCAAGCTATTTATTGTTATCTCAGTGAACACACACTCACGAAACTGGAGGCGCTGATGAGCATGTGCTGGTTTTAAGGTATGAGCAACAAACACTCGGCATGAGCACCCCCAGGTGGAGTTTTCGTTCGCGTGCTGGTCTCTTCGGACAGGCTTCGGGTTGATTTGGTAGGATTCTGAAGCATGTTCTAGTGAACTGCAGCCACATTTTCTTTTTTGTAGGAGCGTTTCAGAGTTTTTGTTTGTTTCAAACAGATGCTCTCTGACTTCCTTCTCGTGCTAAACGTTGTATGACCCTCCTTTCTTGCAGTTGGACACCATTAAACTTCTCAGCAAACAAATGACCACACCATACCAACGACTTCGTTGTCATGTAACGTTCCACAACTAACATCCGCTGCTCCACTGTAACCGCCATCGTCCCCTTTGCACTGCCCCACTCACAGTAACACAGCCCGCACTGTGCTCTGAAACAGTGTGGCGGGCGTACTTACACGTGGCGTGCGCTTCACGGAATGTGGTTTATGCATACATTCACATTCAGTCTTATGCACTCTTCCGGGCCACTTTTATTTGCCCCACCCTGTGTAATACGACATTCTAACCTCCATTGGGCAAAATCGGCACTTAAATTAGAAACAAAAAATGAAAAAAAAGTTGAAACTATTTTATTAGAAAAATACAAAATGCAAAATTATAATGTATCAAAATTCTTCAATTTAATAAGAAACATCAGTTAGGTACAATTTAAGGAATGTAGCTTAGCACAAAACGGAATCATAAATGAGTTTACATAATGTGGAAATACTTGTCACAGAGAAAAGGGCTTTGGTATGAAGTTTCATTACAGCAGAAATACCATCCTTTTCTTGTACGCTGCAACGCACGAAAATCTGTAACAATTACAACAGCTGTAATTATCAAAACAGCATCTGAGAGACATTGTAATATAAAACACGGGAATAGTATGGTAAGGGCGGCATGAGTACAGTTTTAATATCAAGTTGATATACATATTAACTGAATTTAACAATTATCCCCGCACCCATTATCATCCCTACTTCCTACCACGGACGATGTCTCGTGTTTTGATCAACTTGCACATAGGTCCCTGCCCCCTCCCACTCCCTCTCTCTCGCCCTCACAGACCTATCCTGTTGGTGGGAATTTCAAATATTCGCTAGAAATTCGAAAAAATGATGGGAATTTCTATGTTCTAAGGATGTGCTGATGTCCCAGCCCCCACTCCCCCCTCTCCTCTCACCCAGGAATTGGCAGGAAAGCCACTACTCATGGAAACTGTTCAGATGATGGTGAGGAAGGACAGTAATTCAATAATTTTTCTAAGGGGACATTACATATCTCGACCCTTAGCCGAGGATACCTCACTGGAATATTCTGATTTTTTTCATGTAGTCTGTGTAATTAGCCTAGCTATTGTTTATTGCCAGCGCGTAATTGTAGAGAGAATCTTCTTTGTAGTTGTAGTTTTTCATTGTTGTACAGTAAAACAGTTGTGGCATGCATGTAGATTTGCACCAAGTATTTTGCAGCTGCTCTTGCAATTAACTAGATATTATTTTCAGTGCTATGTTAATGTGTTTTCTTATTTTACTCTTCCAATTGTGCTTTTCTGCGTTATCGTGTGAAACATTGTGACAATTATGGCGTGTGAAAAACGTAATACTAGGCTCCAACGTAAACTGATAAATGACAGTGAAGACGATAGCAGTGTATCAGCACCACCGTGTAATGAATTAACTAATGTTCAACATAGTAATTTGGTAATTATGCATAGGGAAATGGAGCGGGCAGCAAATAATGGTGTAGACAGTGAAACAGTCAGTGAACAGGGAAGCATTATCGATCGATCGGTCGGCAACAGTTCGCCTGAGGAATCCAAAATGACAGGACACAATCTTGCAAATACTGGAGATTCAGGTTTTGCGTCCTCACCGTTTTCTCAAATAAGTCAAGACACATTTTCTGCTCGTCAAAATGTGAATGTTGCCGGTGCAAATGCACTGCCGAAAAGCATAGAGGAACAGATTCCAGACACTAATACATTATTATTGCAATTAATGCAACAAATGAAACAAAATCAGAGACAAACACAGCAACAGTTAGACGCAATGGAACAAAATCAAAAACATTCACAGCAACAACTTCAAAAGTTACACACCACGCTTGAACAAACACGTGAAGGTTTAACTGCTGAGTTACTTAAAATCGAAGCGAAATGTCAAAAAGTCTGTAATGTTGTAAAAACACAAATTTGTGAGCATTTCCAACCTATTTTTTCTCCTCATGAATATGCATTACAGTATCACGAAGCAGCCATAAAAGAACTGCAAACTATTATTTATGAAAATAACGACACCTTGCAAGCTAAAATTGACTCAGTTGCACCTACCGATTCGGTTACGCAACTTGCAAAAACCTCAGGAGAACTTAGAGGACACAGTAGATACGATTTCAACACAAATGGACACTCTGAAACTTGGTTCAGAAAAACACACTGAGGAAATAAGTTCTCTTTCCGAGAACGTAACCAAACTTTCGGATCAGTTCACCAACTTATCCACAAAGGTAGATGATGATATAAATGACACAAGACCCTTAGCCTTCACTGACACAGAAGAGTATGAACAAATTAGAAAATTGAAACAAAATCAAAATCAATCAATACACAGTACAAAAGAGAAATCCGGGAAGTACAAGATCGGTTGACACAGGTAATACAAGAATTACATATTTCAGAGGAGACTCGCTCTCCAACACGGGAAGAGGGACTTAGAAATACGGAAAAGTCACAAAATAATAACACTGGGCGTTTCGGAAATTATGAAAGAAATTGGCAAGGTGCACCGAATTTTGAGATGGAACCGCCGACACGACGTAACAATGACCGATATGCGACTCGCCGACACGATGATTTTGACTATAAGCTGTTCATTACTACACGTAAATTCAAAACATTTAAGAATTCTGGCAACGACATTCATCCACAAGAATGGCTCCATCAATTCTCTCATTGTTTTCCTCCCAACTGGTCATTGGAGCACAGGTTAGAATTTATGTGTGACTACTTAGAGAATGAAACAGCTGTGAGAATGCGATCGGTCATTCACGATTGTCACAGTGAAGGAGAATTTTATCATGCCTTCCACTCAGCATATTGGTCTTAAGCTACACAAGGCCGAGTAAAACACAGCATCATAATGATGAAACATTTCGAACAATCTGAATTTTCCAGTCTTGTCAAATATTTCGAAGACATGTTACATAAGAATCAGTATCTTTCAAACCCATACAGCCCCTCAGAACTAATCCGCATTTGCTTAATCAAATTGCCTGAACATTTACGACACATTATTTTGGCAGGACGTTGCAAAGACGACACTGAAGCTTTTCAGGGACTGTCACAAGAATTGGAAATTGACACTAACAATCGCGGGACGCGAAAACAGGAGCAAAACAATTACAGGTCACATCCATCACAATTCCGCGATGAAAGAAATAATAACTGGACACGACAAGGCTATTCTCACAACACAAATCGTGACCAAAACAGACACCACCCTTATGACTACCGTTGGCAGAATAATAGTTACAGAGGAAGATCGCATTTCCGTAGTAATGAATATGACAGAGATAACCATAGAAACAGACAATATGGGAACCAAAATAATTATTATCAAGGGAGACAGAATAACTTCAGACGCAGCGGTCCACCGCGCAGTTACGATTCCGGGAGAAATTCTCCACCACATGACCTACGAAAAAGAAACTATGTAAACTACCGACAAAACGGCATACCTGAATCTCATTAGAACTGGCGGGATTCAAAGTGAACAGGGCCTTCTCGTCAAGGTGAATTTGTAGAAGTTAGGTCTCCTAATCCTAATAACGACGCGCGCCAACAAAGAGACAGACAATGACTCGCACCGCAGGCAGCCACGTGCGCTGGCTGGCTCAGAGAAAAATAACATAGACGCTATCCTTGAGAAAATTTCCAGTATTCTCTACCGACGTATACCGCATGATAATAGCGTTCAAGTTGAAACTATGAGTATCAGGAAGAGTAAAGGATTGCACCACATTTCACATGTAAAACCGATTATTGAAAGATAATCTGCTTTTTAACTTAGTCTTTGCCATAATATTTTTCACTTCACGTTATTAGTATGCTTTGTCAGACTTAGAATCTGTTAACATGCAAGAATGTTTGAAGTTAAATATCCAGTCATGAACCAAGAGAACTTATTTAAACAGAAATTACGAATGCATTGTTACAGCGAACAGACGACACAGTGTTGTTATTTGTACATTCTTGCTTGTTAGTTGTACGATTACGTAACGACTATAAGGCTCACATACTTAGAACATAGACTGCTAATGAGATTTTAATGCAACATTTTGATTTACTTAAACAGACATTCTTTATTTGAAGTACATTCTGTGAGATTAAAGATGACTTAGCATTTGGTTTCTTTGACAGCTACACGATTATATCACGACACTAATAATGAGTGACACAATTTATATTATTGCTTTTACGCTGTATCTGTTTAATATCTGCACAGTTTTTCTGAATTCTTCTGGAAAGTAAAACATGTTTTAGAGTAACTTTTGTGGTATAGCTACAATGAGACAGCCTTTTCTGTAGCACAACAATACTTTACAGTATAGCACTTTCTTGATCACGGTGATGTACGTAATAACTACGATATATATACGCAAAACATTTCACTTTTGTTTATGATGAGATGAGTACAGTGACTTCAGCAGAACTTTGCTTACAGAGGATGATAACTACGACACTTCCACAGAATTATCTTACAGCAAGACGAACAGTTTAGCGCTACAGTACACGTATTTGAGTGATTAATTTTGTACTTCAAACATTTATTTTTAAACATTTTTGAATTACAAAGATACAAAGGTTTTCTGTGATATATTTCATTCCATTGCTGTAATCTGTAACACCTAGGGTATAATTACATTAATCCTCAGAGGGTACTCGCTTACTTTGTGTACCACGTGTCTGGCAAGCACAAGGTGCCTTAGCTAATATGGTATTTGCTTATACAACTTTACACATCGGTACCATATTTCTCTAACACATAAATTACACAGCTATCTGATCATTTAACTGAGAGAGACAAACATTTGTTTACTACATCAGTGACAGATGTTTACGTAATTACACGGATGGATAACTTCACACTTATGAAATTGTATTTTGTCTGTACTTTGTGAACTGTTCATATTTTTTCGGAACCATTGTGATACTATGTGAGCTTTGAATGATGTATTTGGTATGGGATCATGATTTTTAAAGTACGTTTGAGGTAGATGACACTATTGAAATGAGCAGATAATTTTTTTTAGGTTTTGACATTACTGCAGAAAGCTACGACGTTTTTGAGATTTGTCTGAGGTGTTATGATGTTATTTTTTACAACGACGATGTGTATTATGCTGTTGAGGTATGTTTATGATCAATAAGCTGATGCTATATGAGGAATTTGATTATTCTACATATTTATAACTATGAAATATTGAAGAATGTCGACGAATATGTATATGTGTAGTAAGGTAAGGAATGATGAGTAGTGGTTAGGGACACTGATTTGTAAAAAAGGATGTTGGAAACCAAGAATCGTACTTTAAGAGTTATGAAATGCATGTAAATGCGTGAATGTATCACAATGCTGGCGAAAATTTTTGGACACTGTTATATTTATAGGATTTTGTTTCTACACATTTCTAACGCAAATTTTTGACCTGTGAAAATTTTTATATGAGACTGTCACTGCTATCGTAAATATTTCGGTAAGAAAGCTAAGTGACCTTGACGTAATGCACTGTAGGCGCCAAGCTATGCGACAGTCGCCTGGAGAAAAAAGCCGTGCCTTTCAGAGGCACAACAAAAAAAGGAGAGGCCATTAACCTCGTTATTGACATTCCTTTGTAGAAAGCATCAGAATTACGACACGCTCAAACTTGAAAACATATGATTATACTCTTAATTTATGATATTTACTAAAATGCCTAATGAAATGATGAGAAACATTTTACATGTATTGTCTTTCTAGTTTAGAGATTGCTCATTTTGTTTAATATCTAGTTTCTAGCTGCACTGCAGCATTAGTTAAAATAAAATTTAATAGATGTACTAATATAGATATTTTATGCCTACAGATCCAGTAAATAATAATTTTATGATCTACTTCCAAAAAACGAGGGAGCACAAAAAGACATTTCCCTTCACAGGAATTGCATACATAATTTTTGTCGATGACTGGGTAACTTGTTTAGTAGTGTAAGTTAAAGTGATGCATCACTCTAGTATTAAGATCTGACATAGGTATTAGACATTTTATATCTTAACTGTAATATTTTTTCTGCTTGAGCTTTGTCATGTTTAGATATAAGTTATTGCATTTGCTGCTGCTGTTTGCCAGGCATTGTGCTACTGAATTTCACTTTGTATTACTCTGTTGAGGCAGTTTAACTATGGATTTATTTTTCTTGTTTGCTGCACATTGCCTTGTATTAGTTGTAATGTTGCGTTTGCTTAGCTAATTTAGATATACTGCTGCTTGCTTTGCCAATTTTCATTTTTTTGTCATTGCTGTTTGTGTTAAATTGTTGTGTGTTGCTGCATTGCGTCATCCCTTAGTTTATGTATCTGAGTTCAGTAGATTTAAGTTAGTTTAAGAGGGGGTAGGCTATATAGGAGAATGAGTTGTGATGAATTGGAAGAAATGCATTGACAAGGTATAAAAAAAGTGAAATAAGAGGAAACATCTATGAAATGAAGTTTTGGGTGGGACTGCAGTACCAAATGTCACACTGAAAACAAATCCTGTCCTGTCCTTTTGTGTTATTCCACTATGTGTCAGTATACCTTGGGTATTTGTGTTCTTCCTGTGTTTATCTGATAAGACTTACGTTGTAAAATTTTTATAACACCCAACTACATTCACTATGATGAGGAATACTATTATCCTCAAATATAATTTGCATTTATAATATGTTATTTACTTTGTAAAGATGTTTAGACATTATATATTTTGTTTTGTTTTAATGCTCACGTTTCGAAAGTTATTCTGATCTTTTATGTATGTACTTGTCATAATTTCTGTAACACTGATGTATACGTAATTTCGATTCTTTTGTAAAGCCTGTATTACCACAAATGGTATCTGTATTGTTATGTTCTTTAATGATGTTTTCTGTATCTTTGTAATTGTATTGTCATGTTATAAAACGGTAATGGACACCAGTTCATCAAATTAAGTAACTTGTAAGCATTCATTTCACTGCACACATTTCTGTTGCTCATAGTATATGCACAATATGTGAGAAGTTGGGACTGTTATTGTTTGCAAGTGTGTTAAATAATTCAGCAAGGGACTGGCTAACAGCATTGCTGGTTCTAAGGTCAACTCCAAAAACTTTGTGAGTACACAAGTGGTGGTTTATGGACTTGCTATTTTGTCCGCAAGACACTTCGATGGTGATTGTGCACCTGCACAGTCGCAGCAGATGGCTGCTGGCCATCTCTACAAGGACTACAGTGGGTCTGCATCTTTGATGGCCCACCAATACCATACTTTCTACAAGGACTACAGTGGGTCTGCATCTTTGATGGCCCACCAATACCATTATTTCTACAAGGACTGCAGTGGGTCTGCACCTCTGGTGGCCCACCACTACCATAATCTCTAACAAGACTACAGTGGTCTGCTCTGTGATGACCTACCTACCAATATTCTTCAACTTCGACTGACTCTGCTGTGGATTTGCTCTGTTGTGGCCCATTACCTGTCTGCATGTCAAGAGTCAGCACTATCTTTCCGTTGGAAGGACAACACTACTTCTTCAAGACTGCATGGAAATCCACTACTTCTGTGTGCAATTTTTTTTACTAATGAGACTTTGTGAAAAAAATTGTAATTAATACTGTGATGAATGATCAGGACTGTCTTTATGGACTGTGAGAAAATTTTAGCTTTTGATCAACATTGTATCAATAAGTGTGTGCATTTGATATCTTTGTTATTGTAATTACGATAAATTTTATCAAATCATTATTGTCCACTGCCCAAAACAATTTGTAAAATTTTTTGTGGGGAGCATGGGGGCTATATAAGTAGGCTGTTTAGGATTTTTTTATTGGTAACGCCACGTAGCGCTCTGTATGAAAATCACTGACTGTGCTGTGTGCAGTCTGTGGCTGGTTTACATTGTTGTTTGATATTGCAGTGTTGGGCAGTTGGATGTTAACAGCGCGTAGCGTTGCGCAGTTGGAGGTGAGCCGCCAGCAGTGGTGGACGTGGAGAGTGAGATGGCGGAGTTTTGAGAGCGAATGATCTGGACAGAGACAGTAAATTTGTAAGACTGGATGTCATGAACTGATATATATTATGACTTTTGAACACTATTAAGGTAAATACATTGTTTGTTCTCTATCAAAATCTTTCATTTGCTATGCCTATCAGTAGTTAGTGCCTTCAGTTGTTAGAATCTTTTATTTAGCTGGCAGTATTGGCGCTCGCTGTGTTGCAGTAGTTCGAGTAACGAAAATTTTAGTGAGGTAAGAATTCGTGAAAGGTATAGGTTATTTTAGTCAGGGCCATTCTTTTGTAGGGATTACTGAAAGTCAGATTGCGTTGCGCTAAAAATATTGTGAATCTTTTATTTAGCTGGCAGTATTGGCGCTCGCTGTATTGCAGTAGTTCGAGTAACGAAGATTTTTGTGAGGTAAGAATTCATGAAAAGGATAGGTTATTGTTAGTCAGGGCCATTCCTTTGTAAGGATTACTGAAAGTCAGATTGCGTTGCGCTAAAAATGTTGTGTGTCACTTTAGTGAATGTCTGAGTACGTTCAGTTTTGCTCAGCTGTTTGAAAATCAAATAACGTAATGGGTTTACCAGCACAATTATTCATTAATTTTTCTAAGGGGACGTTACATAGGTTACCCTGCTATCTATTTTGTTTGGGAAACTGATGCAAAATCGGTCCTAATTACGTAATTAATCATAAAGTTCGGTCCTAATTACGCAGATACATGGTCAGCGCTGCAGAAGGAGCGCCTAAAATCACAAAACAGCTCAAAAATTGGAGATGTCATACAGCTGGCGCTATACCGGTGCTTAAAAATTAAACAGTATCCCTCGACAGGTGTACGGTACTCAAACTCTAATCTTCGCCTACAAGCTGTCAGGAAAAAGGTTGGAGTGGAAGGTACTACCTTTGTTTAATTTTTTTCTTTTTTTCTTTTGTGGGAATTATGTTCAACTGACGAGATGCTGGTGTTGGACAGAGAGAAGTTTAACAAGTGTATTTCCTGTAAGCATACATCTGATGACTGACACACAGACACTGTCGTGAAAAAAAAAAGAAAAGAAACAGTACTCACAGTCAATGAGTCGTATTGCAACACATGTGCTGTGGAAAAACTTGTTCCAAAAGACTGCCTTAGGTGAGAGAGGGGAAGGGAGGGGGCAGTTGTTGCAGCTGTGTCCTCCTTGATGAGCGCTCACGAACTAACCATCTTAGAGGCAATCTTATCCTTCCCCCCTGTCACCCCTCGTCCCTCCCTCTCCTCACAGTAGTTGGAGATAGAGGTCTGTTCTATCTTGTTGTCAACGGTTCACAAAGAGATCCCTCTGCTGGCGTTGACATACAGTCTCCAGTCTGCAGAGATCAGTCACAGATAGACATGACACTTCATGCAATCTGTTTAACATATTTCTTGGAAAGACTGAACCCCCATGGAACTACAACGAAATTCCAAAGAACTCTCCAGATCGCATTTTCAAATGTCCAGTGCTTAAAGAACAGACTGCCACTTCCGCCACCTCTATCGACCGCAGTCACACGCCGCCGTATCTGGAAGCAGAGGCCACGGCATACAGCGATCCCAACAGCGGAGAAGTGGGCACGCCATGTATGGCACTGCCTTGAGGCAAAAATCTACGCATGGGCCCTTCGAAAATGCAAAAGATGTATCACCAGCTAAATAGAGTGATATAAGTGAGAGCTGTCCGAAGTGCAACTTGTTTGTTCATTTAAACTGTAGTTTCACTGCATCGCCTCCCACCCCTGGGTTGCAGCGCAGCTGCGTCAGCAGCCACACATACAATAGACACACCCCCAACATCTCCAGCAAGCCTGCTGTTCTGTGATGGAGAACACTTTTATTTAACGTCAACGTGTCTCATATAAGCGCGCATCTATTAAAAGAGAACACAATTGCGACGGTAATAAATCCACTGTTCCCACGAAAGTAGGTGCAGTGCACTTTCTTTTAGTGTTATGAGGAAAAGCAGTATATTTTTACGTTTGGCTGCAGGATACAGTTCGCATTTCACTATTTTGTGACACCCAATGAAGTAAAACAAACAAAAAAAAAATACAGCACCACCGCCGGGTACAGAAGACCTGACTGCAGACTCCACAAGTTCACCCTGCAAAAAAATCAGGAAAAAACTTCTACTACTTTGCTGCGAAAACTACCGATCACTGCAGAATGTCCTCATTACTTCGAAACCGTCATCAAAGTAAAGAAAAAGTGAGAATTTAAACTCCGAAGAAAAAACATCTATGTTAAGCAATTTCTTCCAGCTTGACAGACAGATTACACAACCTGAGAACGTGTATCACATTCAAATCAGTGTCTGCAAATAAACTGCCATGCGTGTATGTATTGCAGACATTTCAGACACCTTGAATAACATTACAGAATACAGTCTTTAACAGCATTTACCCACGAAGGGGATAGAACACAATCACTTTATGTTCAACAACAACAAGCTGTAACTGAAGAGGACATTCCTGTTTGTACACTATGGCGGGTCCTGTTTTACCAGTGTGATGCTATATCACATGGGCGTTTATGAAACAACTCGTCAACTCGTGAGAGCCTGCCTTGTAAAGGAACCTTCTGTATGATTATACTGCATCTCTCTCTTCAGATACATCGAAAACAAATACCATCTGTATGCTTACATTTTACGTTTTTGCTCCATAATTCCCATCTACCGACCTGCCTGTAAATGGTTATGCCATCCAGCAGACAATCATTCGCAATAGCAGCAGATTCTTCCATTCTAGTTCTGTAAGCAATTTGATCATTACAGTCTGTTTCACGCAAGCTACCCATGTGTCACGAAACACATTATCATTTCTAGATTCCACAATGTGCTATAATTCAAGTGGAGCTTATTTTATAATTAGAGTTAATGAAGTATGAAATAACACAGCACTTGCAGTAACACATTTTTTAAACATTCAATTGAGATGATAATAATAAAAACAGTCATGATTCCATAAGAATAGAGACAGCCAATTTGTATTAATTTTAAGAGTAAAACCGATGTAATTTTGAGAGAACTATCTCTGTCCAAACTTCAGCTAGTTATACCACTGCTTGTAATAGAACCTCCTATAAGATTTTACTGAATCTCTATCTTCTTGCATATACCTGTATAAGGTTTTGTCAACTGTACTGGAGGGAGACCATAACCCACAGACTATCAGTCACTAGAGGGGGTTCCTGTATTGTTCGTTCATAAGCAGTTTAATACATTGTTCTTCAGCTGTAACACATCCAAGCAGTCTATGATTGCAGCTTTGTACACCGCCACACTTTTTCTTTTTCTACCTTGACTTTGGAGAGAAGAGAACCACTTGTATGAATATCAAGAGCTCAGATGGCAACCCAGTTCTAAGCAAAGAAGGGAAGGCAGAAAGGTGGAAGGAGTATATAGAGGGTTTATACAAGGGCGATGTACTTGAGGACAATATTATGGAAATGGAAGAGGATGTAGATGAAGACGAAATGGGAGATAAGATACTGCGTGAAGAGTTTGATAGAGCACTGAAAGACCTGAGTCGAAACAAGGCCCCGGGAGTAGACAACATTCCATTTGAACTACTGATGGCCTCGGGAGAGCCAGTCATGAAAAAACTCTACCATCTGGTGAGCACGATGTATGAGACAGGCGAAATACCCTCAGACTTCAAGAAGAATATAATAATTCCAATCCCAAAGAAAGCAGGTGTTGACAGATGTGAAAATTACCGAACTATCAGTTTAATAAGTCACAGCTGCAAAATACTAACACGAATTCTTTACAGACGAATGGAAAAACTGGTAGAAGCCGACCTCGGGGAAGATCAGTTTGGATTCCGTAGAAATGTTAGAACACGTGAGGCCATACTGACCTTACGACTTATCTTAGAAGAAAGATTAAGAAAAGGCAAACCTACGTTTCTAGCATTTGTAGACTTAGAGAAAGCTTTTGACAATGTTAACTGGAATACTCTCTTTCAAATTCTAAAGGTGGCAGGGGTAAAATACAGGGAGCGAAAGGCTATTTACAGTTTGTACAGAAACCAGATGGCAGTTATAAGAGTCGAGGGGCATGAAAGGGAAGCAGTGGTTGGGAAAGGAGTAAGACAGGGTTGTAGCCTCTCCCCGATGTTATTCAATCTGTATATTGAGCAAGCAGTAAAGGAAACAAAAGAAAAATTCGGAGTAGGTATTAAAATTCATGGAGAAGAAGTAAAAACTTTGAGGTTCGCCGATGACATTGTAATTCTGTCAGAGACAGCAAAGGACTTGGAAGAGCAATTGAACGGAATGGACAGTGTCTTGAAAGGAGGATATACGATGAACATCAACAAAAGCAAAACGAGGATAATGGAATGTAGTCAAATTAAGTCGGGTGATGCTGAGGGAATTAGATTAGGAAATGAGACACTTAAAGTAGTAAAGGAGTTTTGCTATTTAGGGAGTAAAATAACCGATGATGGTCGAAGTAGAGAGGATATAAAATGTAGACTGGCAGTGGCAATGAAAGCGTTTCTCAAGAAGAGGAATTTGTTAACATCGAGTATAGATTTAAGTGTCAGAAAGTCGTTTCTGAAAGTATTTGTATGGAGTGTAGCCATGTATGGAAGTGAAACATGGACGATAACTAGTTTGGACAAGAAGAGAATAGAAGCTTTCGAAATGTGGTGCTACAGAAGAATGCTGAAGATAAAGTGGGTAGATCACGTAACTAATGAGGAGGTATTGAATAGGATTGGGGAGAAGAGAAGTTTGTGGCACAACTTGACTAGAAGAAGGGATCGATTGGTAGGACATGTTTTGAGGCATCAAGGGATCACAAATTTAGCATTGGAGGGCAGTGTGGAGGGTAAAAATTGTAGAGGGAGACCAAGAGATGAATACACTAAGCAGATTCAGAAGGATGTAGGTTGCAGTAGATACTGGGAGATGAAGAAGCTTGCACAGGATAGAGTAGCATGGAGAGCTGCATCAAACCAGTCTCAGGACTGAAGACCACAACAACAACAACCTTGACTTCGTGGTCTATGTCATTGGCTGGCATTGAAATTATGGAGTAACTGGTAAAATTGCTAAAAACGATCACGCTATGAACTATATCATTGTTAAATCACCCATCCACTACTTTGCAAGTATCATATAATAGGTTGCGAATGCTGGCAGATGACTGTGCAGCACTGCATTCTGTGATATAAACCAAAGTATACCAGACAGCGTCCTATAACGATGCAGTTAGGTTACCTACATACCGTATTTACAACACATCAATCACAGTTAAAATTTGCTATTGCTACTGGCCCTGTTTCCATGCATGGATTGGCGTCACAGAGTATTCTCGCATTCGCAGGATAAAGTCGGAGGTTGGCAGATCCCTCCCGCATTGTTCTTGCCCAGTCCTCCCTACAACACGATCGCCAATTTAATCTGCAACCGACCGGAAGTATGAGGGTCTTACACCCACTACATTCCACGTCTCGTTAAGAAACTGCTGTTCAGCGAGAACCAATCTTACCCATGGCACCCATCCAAATGCACAAGATCTTTCCAGACGTGTGCATGTCGAGGAGGGTAGCAAACCTCATCAGTGTATAGTAGACATGAGAGTGTTGCAGTGATATAACAAATGGTTAAGAAGAAACGTGTGGTTTTTGCATGATGGAGCTCCAGACGGATGGAGTTTGAAACATTTCACGTAAATCAATTGTGCTATCAGTTCAGAAATGTTATTCCACTGTCTGGAGTCTACCATAATGAGTGAAGTGATTGTAGAGCTTAAACACATACTCGTATGGCTACAGGGTTCTGCGCCTAAAAACGCCATATTGTTAAATACAAATGTGTTCCGAAGTACTAGTTTTGCGGAATGCAACGCTCTTAATTGTCTAATTCAGAATAAATTTGTCCAACATCAGACATACAACAACCCTGTAAGTTTCCAACCCCAATCACTCTGGGGACAAAATTTAACATGATAAAACTACTTCCCTCTACACTACTCTGATGTCCTAGGATGGCTTCGTCAATGTGTATCCGCCGCTCATGCTACTTATAAACCAATTAGAACGAAGTTAGGAAAGTGCTGTTGTGTCTCTTATGAAATAATGTATTTTATACTTCTTTTTAAGTTGGAAATGTCCATAACATCACCGACGTGGGAAATGTGATTGAGGTTTATTACTATTAGTAATAGCAATTTCCCTGGATGCGGCTATGTCTCCTACGAAATACAGCGAGGAAAAAACGACATAAATATTTTCGTTAGTTGATTAATTGAGTTACCATCTATTCACTGCTGGGCGAAATATACACGAAGAAGCAGCAACTTCTTATGAGGGTTTAAGCACCACGATCAGTAGTCAAAGGAAATGCAACAGTGTTATCATCATGACTCTTGTAGCATTCCTCTTGCACAAAGGAGTTCTGGTGTGATAGATGGTTTTGCTCATGTGTAGGATAATTGTAGCAATTTCGTTCTGACGTCATGTACTCATATCTCGAGTACACCCACCTCACATTATTAAAGGTGATATATGTGGCATCAGTCCACTCTCCTACAGAACACTCTAGGGAACGACTTTAGTCTGATAAACACATTGATTCTTCTCCTTATTACTTAAGGAATAACATTGCTTGTGAGAACCAACTGTAATTTGATAATATCTATATTCGGCTGTATGTGTGAGAACACAGTTATGGATCATGTTACGCCACTTTATATGGCGCCTCTCTTTAATACCTATATCACCTTTGTAGAAGGAAGTGTTACGAAAACGCACGTAGTTTACAGGGAGAGGGGCTAAAACTGAATGCAGCAGAGCATAATGATTAAGCTTTTCTCGGTCTTGAGTGTCCAGGTACCCTCAACCCACCATAATTCCCTGCATTTCATGGTACTTTTCTCAGTCAACTTACGTAATTTTACAAGTTTGTTTCGCTATTTTAAATATTTCGTCGTATTTCCCTAAATTTTACAATTTACCATCAGTTTGTCGTAATTGTACCAGGTTTTTCTTGACTTTTACCGATTTTATGTCATTTCTTTCACATTTATTCAATAGTTTTCCGTATGTATATGGTCGTATTACTGACATACCCATGTGTTGTTTGATTTTATACAAGGATATTTGCCTGTCCTATACACGAGCCTACTGAAAAAAATCCTGACAATTTCCCTCTTCCCAGTGATATACATGCATGTATTTTGGGTAGGAAGATCATGAAAAGTATAGTATCACTCGTCACATACCTAGATGAGACTCAACGAATGATGCAGATTGGAAACTCATAGTCTGGAAACAAATCCCTGTACTGCAACGACACATCGGAGGGCTTGTCTGCACTCTCATGTAGGGATGCACTTAATGGAAACTCAAAGTCTGGCATAGTTCTACACGTTCATTTGACTTCCACTCTACCATGTAGGGATCTGCAACAGGCATGTGTACAGAGTTGATTTCTGCTGCTGCTCCGATATTACTTCCCCATAAGTATATACCCTTATTGCATACCAGATGAGCTTCGCTACTTTTGTTTACCCCTTCCAACTCTGATACGTCCCCACAGCCAATCAGTTTGTAGATTTCAGGTATTATTTTATCCTAGTAATAAGTTATTCGGTAGTTGAAAGTGTCCGACTGCCCTTAGCATCCTGGAACGTGAGAGCTTCCCTTCTCCGTACCTACAGTGTGCAACGTAATTTATAGACGAACAGTTAGCATGTTTATGCATTCAAACCCCAACAGTCCGTCGCTGACATCTCTACACACATACATATAGAGACCATGCATGCTTATTACCAATTGCAAAGTTTCGATTCCAACCACTTGTATGTATTTTCGTCAGTGCTGAAGCCCTACAAATAGCAAAAAAACGCTTCGCAAAATGATTCTGTAGGTGATGTAAAGACATCTAAATTAATCCTGCTAAAGAACACAATGTCTTCGATGCAAATTATATTACCAACATTTTGTAACAATATTGTCTAGATTTTACTGTAATAACAACAAAACAAGGCATCCTGCTGCGCCTACCACCCCTCCTTTTATACTCTTACAGGTCCCCAATGAGTGCCCATGATCATCCCGATTCCGAAATTTTGTGTGCTTGATGTCCATTGGAAGTATTATTTTTCTGTACAAAGTAGAATAGCACATTAGTCAGACAGTATAGCACTGTACTAGACTGCACCCAGCCACAAACAGCCAAAAAAAAATTACAGATTTAATATATTCACTCAATTTTCTGTACGTCTCTGTCCATGTGTGTGTCGTGGATGGCTCCAGTAAAAGCAACCCAATCCTGTCATAACCTATCCCAGACAGATACACACTGACGATTCTTGCTAGGACACCAGAATAGTGCAGAAGAAAGTTATTTTAAAGCTTGTCAGCATAGTGATTGGAGTAGGTAACTTGTAGGGTGGTTGTCTGTCTGATATTGGACAAATATATCCTGCATTAGAGTATTAAGAGCGTTGCGTTCTGCACAATTAATACTTCAGAAACCATTTCGATTTATCAACATAGCATTTTTAGGTGCAGCGTTGTGTAGCAATAGCAGTGTGTGTTTATGTGGTGTGGTCATTTCACTCATGTTGGTAACTTCCTAGCACTGACTCCACACAGTGGAATAATATTACAGAATTGATAGCACAGTTGATTTGCTTGAAATGTTTCAAATTCCATCCATCTGGAGCTGCGTCATTTATAAATCACATGTTTCTACTTAACTGTCTGTTATATCACCACAATAATCATGTCTACTGTGCACTGATAAGGGGTGCTACTATCCTCGACATGTACACATTTGGAAAGATCATGTGCAATTGGATGAGTGCTGTGGGTAAGATTGGTGTGGAACAGACTTCACTAAACAGCAGTTATGGACACAGCTCGCCTTTTCCTTCATGAGACATGGAATGTAGTGGGTGGAGGACCCTCATACTTCCGGTCAGTTGCAGATTAAATTGGCGACCATGTTCCAGGGAGGACCGGTCAAGGACAATTTTGGAAGGATCTGTCAATATCCGACTCTATCCTACGAATGCGAGAATACCCTGTGACGCCAATCCATACAGGGAAAGATGACGAGTCGTAAATTCTGCACTATGATCGATGTGCTTGAATATGCAGATAACCTACTTGCTTTGGCATAGGATGCTGTCTGATATACTCTGGTGTATATCTCTGAATGGAGGTACTGCACAGTCATCTATCTGCATGTGCAATCTAGTATTCAGTACTTGCAAAGAAGTGTAGGGGTTATTTAGCGACGAATCAGAATTTAGGAAACATGTTGCTATGTCATAGTCTGGCGCTGAAGCTATGGAACAACTGAGTACCAGTTGTTTGGTGTATATGATCGAATGGATATACTGGATAGTCATTTTGTAATGTTGATGGATTAAGTTGTTCTGAAAGATGTGCTGACATTCAAGATAATAAAAGCGGGTTAAAAGCTGTGAGCTATCTGGGGAAGCTATCCTTGCGTTACTGAGCAACTGTTTCACCAGGTATCCAGTCTAGTTTTCAAAATTGCCAACCAGGCTAACATTAATTACAATCTTCTAATAGTCATCTTACGACAACCGTTGATGTGTATATAAAAAGAGAATTTAAATAAAAAGAAATAATTCAGTTTATATTTGGACATTTATTTTAACGTTGATCATTGTTCCGTTAAAATTTCAGCATATTAAACTTGATTCACAACTAAACTGGTGCCTTATTTAGGATTGTGAAAATGTGAGTCTGTAATCTTACGGAACACATCAAATATGGAGCCAACATTGGGAAACTGCATACAACACTGCATTCATAAAATAACACATGAAGAACGCTGAAACATATGCAAGAGGAAATTAACCACAACCAACCGATTCAATTTTCACCCAAAGAACTTACGGTCGTAGTGCAATCCTGTCCGTCATGAAATTACCACACACTGGTATACTAAATTCATACTAATTGTCTGTGAAATCTTCTCGAAAAGAATAGCTGAGGGCTACTTTGATGATTACACCACATGCTTCACGTGGTCAACTTGGTTTACACAAAGAGTGTAACTCCACAATAATTTTGATAATTAAAATAAATTACATCGAAACGCGGTTTACAAAAGAAAAACCTCGAACTGGTTACTATCGTCATACTATTAACCTGAGGGCCAAACAATTATATAAGCACGTGGTACTGGTCTCACAAAATACACCTCACATGGGTTGAACATACAGAAAAGTTGCTATATTGAAAAATATTGTCAAGACGAGATGTTACAATCTCACTCACATCTGCATTTAAGATTGATGATCTTAGAGCTATGGATCATGAACACGTGGTTCCACTTTGCTCACAAAGTAGGGACAAAGCAAACTACTGGATGATATTCTGAACTTCACACTCAAATTACACTGCATTGCAATTTAAGATAACATAAGATATTTTAGATCTAAACCTGAAACAAAGGTGATTAAATTTTCAGTTAGGTTGAACTTAAGAAATCCATTGTCCTACAGACTTAGCAGAGATGCACTTCGCCGGAGATCTTACCACTTCAGACGCTCGCCGCGGACCGACTGGCATGGGCCCTTACCGAGGGTGCCTCACAGATACAAACGGAAGTGACCAGTGAGGCAGCCTCCTATACCAACATGACAAGGGCCAGGCAAAATTTAGAAATGGAATATATGCCGTAAATGACAACAGATTTAAGAAATTAACATGAAATGAATCCAACAGAGACCTTTCAATCTATCTGTATTTGGAATCTAGTATATGTATGTGTGTATGTATTGACCTGGAGACCTAGAAACGATGGAGAGACTTTGTCCCCGCCATAACCCTCAGTGGTACACAACCCCACAACAGGCTACAGCAGTCCACTCATCCCACCGACGCCCCACACCAAATCCAGGGTTACTGTGTGATTCAGCTCCCAGTGGACCCCTCCCCCCATCCCAGGAATGTCTCCTTCCAGATACGTGTAACCCCAATGTTTGTGTGGTAGTGTAATTATTGTGTACCCTTACATGGAGACAGTGTTTGAGCAGCAGTCACCAATATGGTGTAACTGAGGCGGAATAAGGGGAACCAGCCCACATTCAGCAAGACAGATGGAAAACGACGTTAAAAACCATCCACAGGCTGGGCGGCACACTGGACTTCGACACTAATCCGCCGGGTGGATTCATGCCAGAGAGCGGCATGCCTTCCCACTCAGGAAGCAGTGCATTAGACCACACGCATAGCCAGGTGTGCATCTAGTATACAGTTCTTGCAAAGTAGTGGAGGGCTGAGTTAGCGATGATACACAACTTGGGAACAATGCTGATGTGTCATCGACTGGCTTTAAAATTATGGAACAACAGGTACACTTTGGTGCATATAATCAAATGGACGTACTGTACAGTCACCTATCTGCACTCTCAACCTAGTATACAATTCTTGCAAAGTAGCGGAGGGGTGATTTAGGGATGATACAGAAATTGGGAAGCATTCTGCTGGCTCATTGGCTGGGATTAAAATTATGGAACAACTGGTAAAGTGGCTAAAATTGCTCACGCTACCAGCCGCTGTGCACATTACAGAACATCATTCTTACAGTACATCATTCCATATCAATGGTATCTTTCCCTTCCCACTGTCCACTGGTATGCTATTGGTTACCATATAATGATTGACTGGCACCACTTGGTTGAGATAGAGAGAGACTTGGCAGAACACTGGATATTTGCTACTTGTCACTGTGGAGCTCAGGTTTAAATGTAGAGGTCATCACCTTCATAGAGTTGTTTGAAAGCATTCCTCAATACTGCAGAGTCCTCCTACTTCTATATGCTGCAATGCACTCCATACCTTTTGTTTTTCACCAGTAAGATAACAGAACCTCTTTCTACCATGTGGTGTGTGTTGTGAACAGCACCTTCTGGCGATGGTCAACATCGGAACAGTAATCATGTACATGACCGCAGAATGATGAAACAAAGCTCTTCGAAATGAAATAACGAGGCTTTTGCTACTGTATCACTCCCAAAGATGAGATTAACTATAGGTCATCACCTTCGAATAGCTGTTGTAAATGCTCTACAATATCGCAAACTCTTCCAGTTTCCATATGTCGCAATGTCTTCCACATTTTTGTCAATGAGAAACTTCGCCTCAGCGTTTATTTGTACCGACCTGTGTGTTGTGGGAGTTGCATAGCTTACATCATGCGATGTTCATCTTTCTGTGAGAGACTTGATCGAAATGTGCACCTAGAAGTCCTGGTAGAAAAACAAAATGTGTGGCGGTGTACAAAACTACACTCATAGGCTGCTTGGATGCGCTACAGTTGAAAAAATGAACAATGTATTAATCTGCTTATGAAGGAAGAATACAGGAACCCCTTCTTGTGATTGATGTTCTGTGGGTTATGGTCTTCCTCCAGTACAGTCGTCAAAACTTTATGCAGGTCTGTGCAAGTGGCTTCAATCACTGGTCACCTGTTCCATGCGAGCCATACGTCTATATGTAAAATGTTTGATGTCATCATGCAGATGGTATTTGTTTTTCGATCTATCAGAAGAGAGAGATGCTGTAAAATCTTATAGAAGGTTCTATTACACCGAGTGGTATAGCTGATTACAGTTGGGATGCAGAAAGTCTCTTGAAAATACACCAGTTTTGCTCATGAAACTAAAAGAAATCAGCTGTATCCATTCTTGTTGAATCATGATTATTTTGTTATTATTATCACAATTGCATGTTTAAAAAATATGTGTTACCGCAAGTCCAGTGTTATTTCATACTTCATAAACTTTAATTATAAAGTAGGCACCACTTGAATTATAGCTCATTTTGAAACCTATTTTTCCCGACATACGAGTAGCTTAAGAGTAACGGACTGTGATGATCAAATTGCTTACAGAACTAGAATACAAGCATCTGCTGCTATTGCGAATGATTGTCTGCTGGATGACAGAACCTTTACGGGCAGGTCAGTAAAGGAGAGTTATGGGACGAAAATGTGAGATGTAAGCATACAGATGGTATTTGTTTTCGATCTGAAAAGAGAGATGTGGTGTAATCTCATAGGAGATTCTATGACAAGACAGGCTCTCACGATCTGTTCGTAAACGACTGTGTGATATAGCATTGCACTGGTGAAACAGGACCTGCCAAACTGCAAAACACAGCAATATCCTGTTGAATTATAGCATGTTGTTGTCGAAAGTAAAATGACTGTTTTCTGATATGCGAGCAAATGGCATGATAGGCTATATTCTTTAATGTTACGTCACGTGTCTGAAATGTCTGTAATACACAGTTGTATGACACTTTATTTACAGACATTGATTTGAAAGCGATAGTCGCTCTCATGTAGTGTAATTTGTCCATCAAGCTGAACGAAATTGCTTAACATAGATGTTTTTTCTTCTTAGATTAAATTCTCGTTTTTTCTTCACTTAGATTACAGTTTCGAAATAATGAGGACATTCTACAGTGACTGGTAGTTCTCGCAGCAAAATAGTGGAAGGTTTTTTTTCCTGGTTTTATGCAGAGTGGGCATGTCTAGGAAGTGTGTAGTCCGATATTTGAAGTCTGGTCTTCTGTAATTGGCAGCGGTGCTGTAGTTTTCTCCACTTTCTTGGACGTCACAAAATAATGAGATGCGAACTGTATCCTGAAATCGAGTGCAAGAATATACCGATTTTGTTCATAAAGCTGAAAGAAAATGGATTAGCTTATTTTCGTGGAAATAGGGCGTTTATTATCGTTACGATTGTGTTTCCCTCTTTAATAGATATTCACTTGTGAGAAATGCATTGACATTAAATAAAAAGTGTTCTCCATCGTAGAATGGAGGGCCTACTGGAGTCATGGGGGGATGCCTACTGTGTGTGTGATCGCTAATATAGGAGCACTCCGACCAGGGGGCGGTGTGGGGGTGCTCTGTAGGGGCAGTGCAGTGCGGCTACATTTTAAACAAACAATGAAGTTGCACTTGGGGCAGCCCTCATTTGTCTCACATTGTTTAGTTGGCGATACATCTCTTAGCACTGGCGAAGTGCCGATGCCTGGACCATCGTCCAAGGCGGTACCACATGTGGCGTACTCACTCATCCACCGGCAGGATGGCTGTATGCTGTAGTTGACTGAGGATTCTCCTTCCAGACATAGTGGGGTGGGGACTGCTGTTGGCAGAGGTGGCAGAAGCAGCATTCTGTTCTCTAAGCACTGGACGTTTGAAAATGTGATCTGGAGACTTCTTTGGAATTTTGTTGTTGTCTCAGGGGGGTCCAGTCTTTCTGAGAAATACGTTTAACAGATTGCATGAAGTGTCATGTTCTTGTCTTTTGTCTATTCGTGACTGATTTCTGCAGACTGTATGTCAATGACAGCAGGAGGATCTCTTTGTCGACCATTGCCGGCCGCGGTCGCCGAGCGGTTCTAGGTGCTTCAGTCCTGAAACGCGCTGCTCCTACGGTCGCAGGTTCGAATCCTGCCTCGGGCATGGATGTGTGTGATGTCATTTGGTTAGTTAGGTTTAAGTAGTTGTAAGTCCAGGGGACTGATGACCTCAGATGTTAAGTCCCATAGTGCTTAGAGCCACTTGAACCATTTGTCGACCATTATCGGCGAGATAAAACAGACCTCTATTTCCACCTACGGTGAGGAGAGGGAGGAATGAAGGATGACAGGGTGGGAGGATAAGACTGCGTCTAAGATGGTTAGCTCGTGAGTACTCATCAAGGAGGACACAGCTGCAACTGTCCCTCCTCTCTCCTAATGCAGTCTTTTGGGACGATGTTTTTCCCCAGCACATGTGTCGCATTACGACTCGTTGACTGTGACTGCTGTTTTTTTCCACGACAGTTTCTATGTGTAATTAGAACAGTGAAGCATTTTACATCAGTTGTGGTAGCGCGTATTGGCCTCGATTACCTGGGCTGCAGGATGATTGTCGAGCAAAGCAGGGGGAGGCGTCTGTAGCGAACTTTGACGTCAAACAGTGACAGATACAGATATCTCTACTAAGCAAAGAAAATGGTGGGAAAAAAGGACTAGTCTTTATTATTTAAACAATTTCAAGCAGATGTGTTTGCCGCTGGGTCTGGCTTAGTTCATATCAGTGCCGGCAGATGGCGCCACCGTGACGTCAGATTATGACGCAAGTACCGTCATTCAAGATGGCAGCACCCAGTGTACCCACCATGTGGTGTTGATCTAGTTCCTATAGACGGCACCAGAGGACGCCACCGTGTCGTCATCTGATGATACAAGAGCGTCCGCTCTCTCTTGCGCCGCCCCACCGGTCTGCGACCATCCGACCGCTTACGTCACAGACCCTTGGTCGGCACATTCATACACGCGCCCGAGATGGTCTTCGGTAAATATTCTAACACTCACATTGTGCATCTAACGTATTAATTACCCAAGTACTTAATTCCATTTCAGTTTTAATGTACCACTTCTATATTCAATGAACAAATGACAAATTTCACATATTCCCACTAGGGGCGCAGCAGTCCTTCATGACGTACCACCTCCCACCCATAGAATACTGCTCTCCTATTGGCTACAGCACTAGTCACGTGACTCTACGTCATAGAGTCTATATAAACCAGACCACAATCCAACTCACCCTCACTCTGCTTCTATACTTCGTTAAATACGTTTGTCGACGTCAGTCAACTTTTCTACATTATGAAGCGAGCAGGTAGCGCCAGCGACTGTGCCAGTGGCAGCAGCAGCAGCAGCAAACGGACGAAGTTCCATAACCTGGTAAGTACATTTTCAATGTTCCGATATCTGTACCCTTTAACTCCGTGTATGAGTGCTACATCTGTTTTGGACCGCTCTCTATAAAGATTGTGTGTCCACGTGTTGTCTGTCTCTATGTTGTATGTCTACAGGGTGTTAAAAAAGGTACGGCCAAACTTTCAGGAAACATTCCTCACACACAAACAAAGAAAATATGTTATGTGGACATGTGTCCGGAAACGCTTACTCTCCATGTTAGAACTCATTTTATTACTCCTCTTCAAATCATATTAATCATGGAATGGAAACACACAGCAACAGGACGTACCAGCGTGACTTCAAACACTTTGTTACAGGAAATGTTCAAAATGTCCTCCGTTAGCGAGGATACATGCATCCACCTTCCGTCGCATGGAATCGCTGATGCCCTGATGCAGCCCTGGAGAATGGCGTATTGTATCACAGCCGCCCACAATACGAGCACGAAGAGTCTCTACATTTGGTACCGAGGTTGCGTAGACAAGAGCTTTCAAATGCCCCCATAAATGAAAGTCAAGAGGCTTGAGGTCAGGAGAGCGTGGAGGCCATGGAATTGGTCCGCCTCTACCAATCCATCGGTCACCGAATCTGTTGTTGAGAAGCGTACGAACACTTCGACTGAAATGTGCAGGAGCTCCATCGTGCATGAATCACATGTGTCGTACTTGCAAAGGCACATGTTCTAGCAGCACAGGTAGAGTATCCCGTATGAAATCATGGCGGTGAATCGAGGAAGTACAGTACATACTGACGAAACTAAAATGAGCTCTAACATGGAAATTAAGCGTTTCCGGACACATGTCCACATAACATCTTTTCTTTATTTGTGTGTGAGGAATGTTTCCTGAAAGTTCGGCCGTACATTTTTGTAACACCCTGTATATGTTGCGTGTCTCTATGTTATATTTGTTTTTGAGTGCTCTTTATACTGATTGAGCTTTCATGTGTTGTGTGTTACGTGTTTATCCGTTTTGGACCGCTCTCTATAAACATTTCTGGGTCATTTAACGGACTGTATGTGTGTTGTGTCTCTATGTTCTGTGTCTATATGTTGTGTGTTACGTGTTACATCTGCTTTGGACCGCTCTCTATAAAGATTGAGTGCCCACGTGTTGTGTGTCTGCATATTGCGTGTCTCTATGTTATATTTGTCTTGGAGTGCTCTCTATACTGATTGAGCTTCCATGTGTTGTTTGTCTATGTGTATGTGTGCCCACGTGTTTTGTGTTACTTGTTATATCCGTTTTCGATCACTCTCTGTAAAGATTTCATGTGTTTCTTTTTGCCTATATGTTATATCCATTTTGGTCCGCTGATTTCTGTATCATTTAAGTCACTGCACTTGTTCTACATACATTTTTTTTATTTGCCTACTCGATATCATACTCACTCTTTACCATCTTTCTAGATTACGTCCGTCCACCACTTGAGGAGCTCGACTGGCAGCTCGAGATGGAGAGGGCGCAGGCAAGCTGGAGTGTAAGTACATATTTAATAAAAACACACGTCCTAAAATGAAATAATTTAGTCTAATATATACATGTCTTCTAAGTATATAGATTCAATCTTCATACATATATTCTTGTACTTTCTTTATAGACGTTCCTAATTCCGCGCGTAGGGAGGGGTGTGTCGACGAAGGCATGCAAAGCGGCGGTCAAATGGCGTTCGCTGAAGGGGACACCCAAATTACCGAGTTTTTAGAGGAGGAGGAGGAACTCGATCTGCCTGACTGGTTTGGAGACGTTGTTGAATGTGCCAATGAGTTGCTCAAACGATGGAGACAGAGCGGAGAAGGTGAATAGTTTTGAACGTTAAATTACTGCAAATAATTACCATTATTTAGTCTTATTATTATTTATTGCTCTTTTAAATCTACATGAATGAAACTAATACTTTTTCTTTTGTATGTTACAGATATATCACACGGCATAGCCCGTATACCTAGAGCGGTGTTTGCGGGGGCGGGAATCGAGGGCACACAGCCGCAAAGACACGCGGCGCCCTGTGGAGCCCCCATCAGGGCTTCGCGAAAGGTGGCAGCAGCAGCAGCAGAAGGCGCGCTAGCACCGTCCCACGCACCGCCCCAGGGCCTCTGGCCTCAACAGGCGGGCCACGAAGAAGAACAACGGTCTCCCACTCCACAGACAGGTAGCGGGAGCAACGCAGCCCGAGGGCCTTCGCCGCAGCCGAGCTGCTCCAGTCGGTTGTCACCACCACCTCCTCCTCCTGAACCAGCTAGCCCCCGCCGCCGCCAGCGTAAGGTTCGTGTTCAGACACGTATACCCCTCCCTGTAGATGATGATGACCCACCATCGCTGGCCCCATCATCTACCGGGTAGACCCCGAACTATAATAGTAGCAATAGTAACACTAATTATCCTGTGGCTAGCGGTAGTTCTCTCCCCCTTCCTATCGATAATGATTTGGATCAGAAAATGGCGTAATGACACTCTTAGAATACTCAGCGGTTGCTAGGACTTTTGAGGGGCGAATCTCATTCACTAGAACTGAGAATCCTGGCTGGAGATATCGCGACGCTGTCGGGTACTTAGAGGCATGCCTCCCTGTCTTGGAGACCGAGCTCCTTAAAGTCCTAGAGGATCCGGGATTTAATGCCATTAAGTGCAGTGCAGTGTTATTTTGCGAACTGAGTCACCCTCCTAAACATCAAGGTGAGGCGTAGACAACGACTCTGCACTATATGTGGGGCGATAACGGCGTTATTTCTCGGAGCACATCGATTGCTGAGTGGTATCGAGAATCCATCTTGAGTGCTATTATGGCCCGATTTTCCGAAATGGAAATACGTGGTTCCGCTAAAGCGCTCAGCTGTATACAACACCTCGACATTCATATACGTGTCTATGAGCCCATAAGTGGGGGTCCAGTTGTATTAAACTCTCTGAGGATATTAAGAAGAAACAGGCATGCATTAATGTCGAAAATCAGTATGATAATGCTTGTTTTGCATGGTCAATCCTGGCTTGTCAGAGAAAATATGATCGAAGGGATCATCCCGAGCGTCCTGGCAGTTACAAAGTCACAGATATTAAGAGACAGTATTATAACTCTGATGTGGCCGGCCGCTGTGGGCGAGCGGTTCTAGGCCCTTCAGTCCAGAACCGCGCGACTGCTACGGTCGCAGGTTAGAATCCTGCCTCGGGCATGAATGTGTGTGGTGTCCTTAGGTTAGTTAGGTTTAAGTAGTTCTAAGTTCTAGGGGACTCATGACCTCAGATGTTAAGTCCCATAGAGCTCAGAGCCATTAGCCAACTCTGATGGTATAGAGTTCCCTGTAAATATCCAGGACATACATAAGTTTGAGGCTCAGAATACCGGATTATCGGTTCACACTTATGGCCTGGAGAAGAAGAAGAAAAGCAAGTCAGATGATACAGTAGTGGGCCCCCTCCATTTCTCAAAATTTGCAGGTGCGCGAGAGATGGATGTAAACATGCTGCTCTTCACTGAAGGTGATAATTACCATTACGTCTGGATCAAATACATGTCCCAACTCCTCTCTACCCAACTATAAAAAAATTACCATAAAATGCATATTTGTTTAAGGTGTTTGAATTATTTTTCAGCTGAACAGTTATTAGCGACACATCTATTAGATTGTGTTTCCAAGGATGTGGTACGTGTGATTATGCCCACTGAGGAAAATAACTTCATTAAATTTCAAAATGCCAACCAGCAGCAGCGTTGTCCTCTAGTTGTATACGCCGATTTTGAATTCCTACTGGCTCCTATTACTCGTTGTGAAGGGAATCCCCTAGCCTCACACACAAACTTCACACAAAAACACGTACCTTATGCAGCACCGTTCCATGTGGTATGTGCTTATGATTCTAGACTTAACCGCTATCAGTCTTATGTAGGGAACGATCCAGGGGTTTGGTTTCTCACTGAGCTTGAAAAACTTTCTTGGGAAGTTGACAGGCTCTACAGCACCAACATCCCGTGATCATATCAAAGGAAGAAGATAAACTGTATGAAAAGGCGGTTAATTGTCATATTTGTGGGCTGGCCTTAGATAGAAAAGCGGAAACTCCTCGTAGAAACCACTGTCATCTTACGGGTAAGTTCCGCGGTGCAGCTCACAACGCATGCAACTTGAAGTATCAGTTCCCTAGACACATACCCGTTTTTTTTGATAATTTGAGCGGGTATGACGCTCATTTTCTCGTTAAGCGCTTGGATAAATGCGGTATGAAAAATGATCAGGTCATTGTCCTCCCTGAAAGTGTTGAGAATTACATACCTTTTTCCAAACGAATGACGCCAAAAATTACGCTCCGCTTCCTTGACTCTTTACGCTTTATGCAGACTTCACTCCAGAAACTGGTTGAGACTTTACCTCGGAATGATATGCATATCACTCGATCTGCATTTCCCGATGAGGAAAAGTTCCAACATGCGACTAGGAAAGGAGTTTTCCCATACAAGTATGTTGATAGTATGGCAAAACTCAATGAAACCAGGCTTCCCGGCATATCTGCATTTACCAGAACTCTCACAGGCGATGCCGTTACTACAGCAGATTATGAGCATGCCATTAATGTCTGGCGGGAATTCAACATCCCCAGTTTGGGAGAATACGCAAGGTTATACATGGACACGGACGTGCGTTTGCTTGCAGATGTTTTCAAAAAGTTCCGGAGTGTATGTATGACCACGCACTCTCTGGACCCCGCCTTCTTTTATTACTCGGCACCTCGATTGTCCTGGGACGCTATGCTAAAAAAAAAAAAAAAAAAAAAAAACGGGGCGCAGCATTGAGCTTTTGACTGATCCTGCAATGCTTCGGTTTTTTGAGCGAGGGATCCGTGGGGGACTTAGTCAATGTGTTCACAGGCACGCCAGGGCAAATAACCCGCGGATGGGTCTCGAGTTCAACGCATCTCTTGATTCTAGTTACATTTTGTACTTAGATGTGAACAACTTATACAGGCACGCCATGATGCAGCCACTTGCAGCTGATTCTGATGTAGGGTATGTGCTTGAGGCAGACATCGCATACCCTAATAATTTGCATGGAGAGACAAGCGACTTGCCGTTATGTGCAGACCAACAAATTCCGCGAGGAATCACTATTCCTAAACTGTTGGCTACTGTTGGAGATAAGCAGAGGTATATTATTCATTATCGTAACCTCCAGCAGTGCCTCAGATTAGGGATGAAGCTTGTTAGTCACCCGTGCAATCTCGTTCAAGCAATCCCCCTGGTTGAAGGAGTATATTGAACTAAATACCGAAAAGAGGGTGGTCGCGAGCAATGATTTTGAAAAACACTTTTATAAATTCATGAATAATTCCATTTTCGGGAAAACTATGCAGAATGTACGAAATGAACGCGATATTGTCATTAGAACCGAATGGGAAGGGCGTTATGGAGTGACAAAATGTATAGCCAGGCCAAATTTTAAGCCTTCCACCATCTTCAATGAAAACTTTGTTGCTTTCGAGATGTCGAAGACTGCAGTAGAGTTTATGAAGCCTATGTATTTGGGGATGTGCATACTGGATATCTCCAAATTCTACATGTACCGATTCCACTATGAGTTTGCGAAACCTCATTTCGTAGAACCAAAGTTACTTTATATGGATACAGACATCTTTATCTACTGGATGAAGAAGTGCGATCCATATGAAGTAATTATGTGCAATGGTAAAGGATTCGACATATCTTCTTATGGGGACGATAATACTTACAGTATTGTTTCAGAACAAGAAGGTTATCGGTCTCATGATGGATGAGTCGAATGGTTTACCAATTGTAGAGTTTGTGGGATTGAGGTCCAAAATGTATGCATATCGTACAATGGACGGGGGCACTCAGAGACGGGCAAAGGGTGTTAGACATATGGCATCTCGTGTTCTTACGGTCGAGGACTATTTGCAATGCCTGCATGGTCGCAGTTTTCAAGGCGCTCGTCCACACATGGTTCAACAAACTAGCATTCGATCACGAGGTCAAGATGTGTACACTGTGCTACAGTCTAAAGTCGGATTGTGTCCTCATGATGATAAGTCATTTGTGAGCATTGGGTGGAAAGCCTCCCATACTCACACTATTTACTTGAAACGAAAGTAGGGGTGGGGGACTCTGGTTGATTGATAGAGAGGGAATGAGCGTGTGAATGTGGTGAATGGGGGTTATCCATGGAAATGGTAAGGCTCTTTTATCATAGTGTAAATATTGGATGAGAGTATTGTGTAGTGTGTATCACTTTGCGTGCTTCCGTGTATGTCTGAGTGTGCAAATGAGTGTGGGAGCCTGTGTTAAGTGTATGTCTGTGTAAATATATATTCATTATTTTGGTAAAGAAAATCATAAAATGAAAAAAACTGAAAAATCATTTAGAAAAAAAAGTCTTTATGTATGTAAATATTTTTCATCCGTATTACTAGTTAATATATGAACGAAAATTAACTTTTCGCACTTCATTTGTACCTGTATATGACGAAAAAAGCAAGTTTTCGCACTTCATATGTACTTTCGTGTGAGTGGTTATAGATTACACCTTAGTTCACCTACCGCTAGCTATCCAGTCAGAACTAGTTTTAAGTATGTAAGTTCCGCCCAATTAAATTCTTTATATACACTCCTGGAAATTTAAATAAGAACACCGTGAATTCATTGTCCCAGGAAGGGGAAACTTTATTGACACATTCCTGGGGTCAGATACATCACATGATCACACTGACAGAACCACAGGCACATAGACACAGGCAACAGAGCATGCACAATGTCGGCACTAGTACAGTGTATATCCACCTTTCGCAGCAATGCAGGCTGCTATTCTCCCATGGAGACGATCGTAGAGATGCTGGATGTAGTCCTGTGGAACGGCTTGCCATGCCATTTCCACCTGGCGCCTCAGTTGGACCAGCGTTCGTGCTGGACGTGCAGACCGCGTGAGACGACGCTTCATACAGTCCCAAACATGCTCAATGGGGGACAAATCCGGAGATCTTGCTGGCCAGGGTACTGTGGAGACCTCACGCCCCACGTGTTGAGCAATTCGGCGGTACGTCCACCCGGCCTCCCGCATGCCCACTATACGCCCTCGCTCAAAGTCCGTCAACTGCACATACGGTTCACGTCCACGCTGTCGTGGCATGCTACCAGTGTTAAAGACTGCGATGGAGCTCCGTATGCCACGGCAAACTGGCTGACACTGACGGCGGCGGTGCACAAATGCTGCGCAGCTAGCGCCATTCGACGGCCAACACCGCGGTTCCTGGTGTGTCCGCTGTGCCGTGCGTGTGATCATTGCTTGTACAGCCTTCTCGCAGTGTCCGGAGCAAGTATGGTGGGTCTGACACACCGGTGTCAATGTGTTCTTTTTTCCATTTCCAGGAGTGTATGTTCACTTGCTTGTTGTAGTGGATGATATTTAGAGCCATCGACTTCAAAGAAATATACATGTTCACTTGTTCGTTGTAGTGGGAAATGTTTAGAGCTACTTGCTTCAAAGAAATGTGTATGTTCAGTTGCTTGTGGTAGTGGAAAATGTTTATAGCCAACAACTTCAAAGAAATACTTTCACCTTTAGTGAAAAGTCTTTTCTTTTCTTGGTGGAACTTCACTAACGATAGTATTTACATTGTAAGATAGTGTAATTAGCTTGTAGTACCTCTGCATTATATATATATATATATATATATATATATATATATATATTATCTGAGCAGAATGCTTATATTTCTGAATAATGTAAAATCTTAAACACGTACCTGCAAACAGCAGAAGGTTGAGATTTTTTGTCAAAAATGGTTCAAATGGCTCTGAGCACTATGGGACTTAACTTCTAAGGTCATCAGTCCCCTAGAACTTAGAACTACTTAAACCTAACTAACCTAAGGACAGCACACACATCCATGCCCGAGGCAGGATTCGAACCTGCAACCGTAGCGGTCAAGCGGTTCCAGACTGTAACGACTAGAACCGTTCGGCCACTCCGGCAGGCTTTTGCCAAAAAGAAAAAAACGAATCATGTATCTGTAAAGTGATATAATGAGAAAATTGATGTATGTGTAAAGTGATATTTGGCAAACATTGTTAAAAAAATTCTGAATTCAATAATGAATTAACTTATTTTATTGTAAAAATGTCGAATGTTTTTATTTCATGGGTCAATTATCATTCTTTTTATTAAAACATGATAAATGTATTTCTGTAAAAGGCGTGGATATATCCACATTTCACTGCACAGGCCTATAAGGTATGCTGCTTTCAAAAACAATCATTTCTGAATGACAAGTGCTGCACTTCATTCGGCGTACACGATCACGCACAAGCAGCGCTCCTCAGCTCTTTCTCTTTCGGCCTTAGCCATAGCGGTCGCCGGCTGTGGTGGTCTAGCGGTTCTAGGCGCTCAGTCCGGAACCGCGCGACCGCTAAGGTCGCAGGTTCGAATCCTGCCGTGGGCATGGTGTGTGTGATGTCCTTAGGTTAGTTAGGTTTAAGTAGTTCTAAGTTCTAGGGGACTGATGACCTCAGATGTTAAGTCCCATAGTGCTCAGAGCCATGTGAACCATTTGAACCATAGCGGTCACACGCGGCTGTCAATTTCGGTGATGGCAGGTATCTGACGCATCGCCTCCGAACTGCCACAGTCACTGGATTTCACGCAGGTGAGGTGAAAGCTGGTCTATCACGGGCGCAGGTAATGTTACTCATCACGTCAAAGTTGTCTCAAAGGCTGAGATATGTGCCTCGGACAGTTCCAGTGGAATGTGTCTCAGGTACAGTATAACCAATAAATTTACATGTTATCGACGTGGGTGTCACAGAAAGAAAGAAAACAAGCATTGTTATGGTATTATTTATTTATTTGTCATCCAGTTTAAAAGTAATTTTACATTCTCATATGCAAATACAATAGCACTTTTTTGATAAATGTTCTTGAGTCGATGGATAGGTGGACATCCGTTGAATTCCAGGTCTTGAATATAAGCAAATTTAAAATATTCATCGCACCCAGGAGATTTTGTACTTTCCCTTCACGTAAACGATGGTGTCCATGTGATCGAATAATGTAAGTGCAGTCACCATATCTTTACAGGGTATGCCTTGATCATCCCAGTGAATTCCTTGATAGAAATTCGTCAACCACTTTGTGCTCTTCCGTGTTTTAGAGCAATTCACGTGCTTGAACAGTCTTGGTGATTGAATATTTGCAGAGAAAGTTTCAATTATTCCTGCATCTTGGGTGTACGCTACAAACACAAGATCTTTAAATACGAACTGTCTACGCTCTCTGTCATAGAATCCCTGAACATCTACAACGATGTTCACTTGCTGACACACCATCGCCAAATGATCAATGCACAGGGCAGTACATATTCATTTATACAGCTCGCTACACAACGCCTGTGAGCGGGCAGTAGTTGATTACACAGTCATGTAGAACTAAAGCATATGCAGCAGTGTGTTCTGGGAAATATGACGATGATTCAAATTCAATTCGCACATCTATAGGTCCAGACTTAATTATTCTGTTTAGGGCAGTCTATTACAATGATTGGTGAAAGCTCTTTGAACGTGGACCTAGTAGTCACCTCCCTCCCTCTCCTTCAACAATTTCATAGTAAGAAGGGCGAAACCTTGCATACATGCCATACGCCAGGCTGTATACATTTTCATTCCATTGCGGATGTAGATTGTCATATGGATAGAATTCTGAATTAACGTAGACTTTGGCAATAGTTAACTTGCAGTTATCGAACACGGTGGAATGATTTGCTGTATTTGCTCTTCTATCAGTCTGAAACGCAAGTATGATGAATATGGGTGTCTCTAGATGGTTGGAGATCTCAATAGCCATTGTTGATCTGCTCACGGTCGGTAACACTGGGTACTAGAAGATCTCCCATGAGTGGAATGTCAGTGACAGAAATGTACCTGAATTCAGCACTTTTAAAAGCTTCAAACGCTCCTCTTCGGATACACTGATGTGAGGCATTTTTCATATTATCTTGTTGACCGTAATCATACTCTCTTCTTGAGCTCCTTGAATGTATGTGTTATTGTCGGCCGCACTCCGCACCGGAATGAGTTCTTGTTTAGCGTTCATGATAATCTGTCTCATATCCTCAAAGTATCCCATAAGCATTTTTAGAGGTATGCATGCAGCAAATCGCTTGTACTCTTGAGATGCTCTATCCTCTGGCTCGTCTATGAACCATCCTGCATTTTCTAAGCTATGCAGATCTGCTGGCGATGCCGAGACGTATGTTTTAAGGGTCGACGTTATGCCAACACTGCATGTACGATCGATCTCAGAGCCATTCAGCTCATATCGAATCTCTTGGAAGAGGAATGCTAATGCGTTACGTGTCAGCTTGGATCCCACTGTATCGCTGCCATCAATTTTCTTGAATGACCCCTCGAGTTACATGAAACTCTTGCACGGAAGTGTGAGTACGTCTTGGTCCTGTATGACATCCGGATTTCATCATTCTTGTTAAACGTGGTTGAAGCGTAAGGTTTATGAGAGAAGTATTCCTGATGTATAATTCTCTCATCATACTCTACTGACTGGTTATATTGAGTGATTACGTCATTACGCGGTTTCAGACCAACTGATTTAAGAAAGTCGTAGTTCGCAGGTGTTATCACTTTGCCGTTCGGTAGCGAAGTGGCGCGCTGTGGATTGCATGCACTTGTTTTATACCGCACACCCATCTTGTCTTACATGTAATCGTACAATGATTTCCCCGCCACGAAAGTCAACAAGTTGATTTTCTGATCCACAATACGCAGCTCAAATAGTCCAATGTCTAAGCTGTATATTGCGTTGGCGGGGGTCTCAACAATCTTATACCCCGTTGCAACTGAGGGGAAGAATCCGTAAATAGTGTGAATGAGAGTATCGTTGAGATAGGAGTTCATTGCAATGTTACACTCGACACATATTGTGCTGGCTCGAAGTATGTCTACTGTCTGATTCGACCTGTAAAATTTACTTGGATCCTTCTTCAAAATCAGTCCTTTTGTGAATCCAAGCAGGCGTCCTATTGAACCTTTCTGGTTAAAGTCAATCGTTGCATTTACAGTTCTTATTTAAGTGTATTAATGTTTGCACGTAGTTCAACACCTTTTCCGGACTGTTTTAAGACGTCGTTTAAATCTTCGATATCGTATGCACCAGGTTCTATCTCCAGAATATCTTTTTCACTATTAATATCGCGATGCAGTTTATTGTTAGTCTCGGTGATATTCGGGACGCTGTTGTACGCCTCCAGTCCAATCAATGCAATACTCCATGATCAGGTCTCAAATCAATTGGTGGGAAGTAATTTGCACGCGATACAGATGATCGTCCTTTCAACGTCAAAGTGTACGACATTTCATCTGAACCTCAACTGATGAATGAATGTTAAACATCCTCCTTATATAGCAAGCTTCTTCTTATTCTTCTTTGTGAACGTCAAGAGAAACATGATGCAAAGACGTCCGCAGAGGTGTGTATTAGGTCCTGATAGAGTAGATAATTGTAGAGTACATGTCTTCTGTGAGTGAAGTACTGCTAGAAGTCGAAATAGTAGATAGTATCTGTGTCTTTCATAACGTATGCCACCCAGTGGGTGCCGGGGCCTCGGCAACATCTAAATTCACAATACGGCATTCACCAGTTTTCCACATAGTCTTCGGTAATGCAGCCCGCATAAACACACCACGGAATCATGGTATCTCGAATTTATGTCTAACAAACTTAAGGTTTGTATTTGTGAAAGGCCGATCTGGTAGGACCGCTAATGGGCTTTCTTTTTTTTATTTATGAATTGACCAAGGCCCTTCCTGAACGGTTTCAAGTATAGCCCTTTTCCAATGGCTGCGGCTTCCATCATGCGGTTACGTCTTCTCCCCTCTTCTAACTGCCCTTGGGAGTTTTCGCGTTCTTAACCGTTCGAGCTATAGCTGCAGCCCCACCAGAAAGGGAATAATCTTGGGTTTTCTTAGAACACGAGGTGCTTTAACCGATCCTCTTCTTCTTGTTCTGGAATGTTTCTGCTTCACTGCGTTTTTAGCTGCATACATCGCTGTCAGGATACAATTCTTCAAATAACCCTTCTTGTTCTTTTTCTTATTATTTAGTGCGCAACGTGTAGCGTTCATAACTCGCTTGAAATTCATCACTCTTAAACCCAACTTGATTTTTCCGTGCATGGTTTTATCAACTGCGAATGCCGCGATGCGTTGACCTATACTAATATCTTTTCTTTTCTGTATCGTCTTAGCCTTATCGGCTAAAATCCTGTCTGCAATGTGACGACTTGATAGATCTTTATTTGCTGCGTACGCAATGTCCTGTTCCATACACGCTTCGTCAAGCAAATTGACTCCCTTATCGCCTCGGGCCAAGAGTTTCTGAAGCTTTGTCCCAGGTCCACTGTAGTTATATCCAGGGATGTGTAATTCCATAGGTAGTTTGTCCAGAACACCATCGCTTCCTCTAATGTGTCTTCGAGCGTTCATGTTACGCTACTGTGTTGGTTGTAGACAATGCATGCTCATTATATAGCAAATCGCTAGCATCAATCCATCTGTTTTGTGCCTTATTTCTGCGTCGCCTTATGACTCTCTCCACGAGAAAAATATCTGGTTCTGACCTTTTCTGCATTTCCTCAGTGTAGAAGGAGCCTGCAATTTCTTCACCTTTACTGTCCTTCAATATATAAGTTCTAGGATTCGTTCGCTGCACCTTTGAAACTGTAAATATCTCAGTTGACCAGTTCGGTAGGTATGATTTCTCGAATGCGGTCTTGTGTTTTGAGATACGCACCAAATTACCTACAATAAATTTCTGTTTGCGTGGATCCAGCATCTTAATGCGAAAGTATACGGTATCTATGAGCCCATTATCACGAACATCGATTGGCCGCATTTTTATTGTACTATGTTTGGTTCTATTATATTGAGCAATTATTTCAGGGAGGATATCTGTCCATTTATATGAGCCTCGAAGGTTAAAACGCTTCCACTTTCGACCTTTTATTGTTCTGTTCAAACGCTCCATGATACTCGCCTTCAGGCGAGTGAATGTCGAGTGGTTATGTATTCCATACCGCTGCATCACTGTCTTGAAATACCTGTTGTAGAACTTCCCACCGTGATAGGTTTGGAAATTGTCTGGGCATCGATTCGTGCCTGTCTGTAGCAAGCGTTCAAAAACATCAGCATGTGGAGCGGTTTTTGTTTTGACAGGTAATGCCGATGCAAATTTAGATTATGTATTAATAACCATTAAAATACATTCAGTTACAGTTATGGGATGCGCACCCAACATGTACGGTCTTCCCCTGCTAACGCAGAATGTTCTATCTGACCTGGAGCGTGACTAATAAGGAATTCATCAATGGCAGCATCCTCGTTATCGTGTGTTTTTGTTTTTGCTGAGAGCTATCGAAAAGATTCAGTAACCGGCTTAAATGTCTCTCTTACTGTTAGCTGCCGATCCATGTTCCCTAACCTCAGCAGCCGTAATTTCTCACGAACTGCTTTACGCGCCTGAATCACTTTCTGCTTCGTCGACATCTTAGCGTATTCTAATCAGACGTCTCCGCGGCGTGAGGCTTTATATATCCAGTCTTACTATTATTGTGATCATCCTTCTCAACAACAAGAAAGTCTACATCTATTTTCCCATGAATATCATCAACCATTTCAGTTAGTTACTTTCTTATTGACGTGGTTAACTAGCTCATTTAACTCATTCACCATTCTAAGAAGAGTCTGGTAATACGTCTCTAGTTCCCTGGGCATACCTTCAACTTTATGTCCATAGCCTGAATTTTCGCATCCAAGTACAAGCGGATGTTCTGTCTGTGTACACCCATCCTCTCGGGTTGAGAGGTGGACATACGCGCGAAGCGCGAATTTGTCCATGGTGTGGCGTAGATTGATGTACTAACCCCTCTTAGCTTGCTATATATGTAAAAGCTCTTGAAAGTTTCGCCAGTACCTACCATAATTCAGTTTTCTTGTTTTATCAATAACGAGAAACCTATACTGTGAATGGTTCCAGCAATCTGCACATATCTTTACAAAAGCGCTGAATGACATGTCCGTTCCGACAGTGCTTGGTAAATGTGCTTTAAATTCAGATTGTCTTGCTTGAAGGCTAGCAAGCTATTTGGGGATTCTGGAATATGTTTGACTTAGATAAAATACACTCCTGGAAATGGAAAAAAGAACACATTGACACCGGTGTGTCAGACCCACCATACTTGCTCCGGACACTGCGAGAGGGCTGTACAAGCAATGATCACACGCACGGCACAGCGGACACACCAGGAACCGCGGTGTTGGCCGTCGAATGGCGCTAGCTGCGCAGCATTTGTGCACCGCCGCCGTCAGTGTCAGCCAGTTTGCCGTGGCATACGGAGCTCCATCGCAGTCTTTAACACTGGTAGCATGCCGCGACAGCGTGGACGTGAACCGTATGTGCAGTTGACGGACTTTGAGCGAGGGCGTATAGTGGGCATGCGGGAGGTCGGGTGGACGTACCGCCGAATTGCTCAACACGTGGGGCGTGAGGTCTCCACAGTACATCGATGTTGTCGCCAGAGGTCGGCGGAAGGTGCACGTGCCCGTCGACCTGGGACCGGACCGCAGCGACGCACGGATGCACGCCAAGACCGTAGGATCCTACGCAGTGCCGTAGGGGACCGCACCGCCACTTCCCAGCAAATTAGGGACACTGTTGCTCCTGGGGTATCGGCGAGGACCATTCGCAACCGTCTCCATGAAGCTGGGCTACGGTCCCGCACGCCGTTAGGCCGTCTTCCGCTCACGCCCCAACATCGTGCAGCCCGCCTCCAGTGGTGTCGCGACAGGCGTGAATGGAGGGACGAATGGAGACGTGTCGTCTTCAGCGATGAGAGTCGCTTCTGCTTTGGTGCCAATGATGGTCGTATGCGTGTTTGGCGCCGTGCAGGTGAACTCCACAATCAGGACTGCATACGACCGAGGCAGACAGGGCCAACACCCGGCATCATGGTGTGGGGAGCGATCTCCTACACTGGCCGTACACCACTGGTGATCGTCGAGGGGACACTGAATAGTGCACGGTACATCCAAACCGTCATCGAACCCATCGTTCTACCATTCCTAGACCGGCAAGGGAACTTGATGTTCCAACAGGACAATGCACGTCCGCATGTATCCCGTGCCACCCAACGTGCTCTAGAAGGTGTAAGTCGACTACCCTGGCCAGCAAGATCTCCGGATCTGTCCCCCATTGAGCATGTTTGGGACTGGATGAAGCGTCGTCTCACGCGGTCTGCACCTCCAGCACGAACGCTGGTACAACTGAGGCGCCAGGTGGAAATGGCATGGCAAGCCGTTCCACAGGACTATATCCAGCTTCTCTACGATCGTCTCCATGGGAGATTAGCAGCCTGCATTGCTGCGAAAGGTGGATATACACTGTACTAGTGCCGACATTGTGCATGCTCTGTTGCCTGTGTCTATGTGCCTGTGGTTCTGTCAGTGTGATCATGTGATGTATCTGACCCCAGGAATGTGTCAATAAAGTTTCCCCTTCCTGGGACAATGAATTCACGGTGTTCTTATTTCAATTTCCAGGAGTGTATACGTAGAAAATACACCTGGAAGGATAATAATAATAGTTTTGTGTGTAGCCAGTACAGTTCCATCACTTAACCGACTGAGCTATATTGACTACACATAAAAGAAGTATATATTTTACGCTTGAAGAGTAACATGATCATAATATCAGTAACTGGTATAACATTGAAAAAAATTATTGTAATAATTTGATTATAATGGTAAAATGGTATGAAATAAAACACAAACACGGGTTGACTTTAGAGATAAATTATTTATTTAAAAATCGTATATTGGATGTAGTATTTCTGGGGTATCATCATAATCTGTACGTTTCTTCTTAGCACCTGTACGGTATCTACCAAATAATAATTTTTGGTTGGCAATAAATTCGGCACGTATCTCACTCAATCCAATAGGTGACTCACAGTACTTTGGTTTTTGACATATGCATTTCAAATGCATGTCTTTAGCTTTAACGATCATATGCGAACGAAGGTGCTGCTCAAAATCATCAATATATATACTATTCACACGTAGGGAGTTTACAACATCACTGTATGCCGCCTCTATGCAAGGCAACCAACGATTCAGTCTCTCCAGCGCAACCCATATGGCAGAGTCTGGATTGAATAACTTCATAACTGACGGATGTCTTAGATAGACGCAGTTGACACCTGATTTCACGCATAAGGCACAGTCATCATATACGGCAGTAATAGAAAGTGTAATATCAATAAGACGAATGTCTGGGGGAGAATGAGATGGTCATTTGCTGGTTGATGTAGCACTCTGCACCACACATCTCATCCCAGTCGAACTCGGAAATTCTCACTTTAACGCATTTTGAAACATTTTCAATCTCCATTATAGCTTGGATCCCCCAGACATGGTGCACTTCTATAGAAATGTTCACATGTTTGGAGCCACTGGGGGTTAAATTGTATGTGGTGGCGAAAAGCAAGACTGCACTCGACGTATTCTTTTTATCTACAGTATCTAAACTCTGCAGGTGCACTGTCACAGGAATGTTCGACAGAGAAGGGTTATATGCCGGCGGCCAGTACTGATCTCCATCTAGTTGCTGTTTAACACCGCCAGCGGCAGCATTCCATGCATCGTGTGCAGGTCGTGTGTCCTCATCACACGAGTTGCTGAGTGGGACGGATAGCAGCAGCTCCTGCTCGAACAGGTGGGCTATGTGGGCTACAGGATCCCACGTGGTCGCTACTGCGTCAGACGTGACGTGTGTCGTTGGTGTAGGTCTTGGTGAGATGGCTGACGAGGCTGATGCAGGTCTGGACGCCTATGGCGCTCGACTCTGTTGAACAAAGATGAGGAAGCATTAGATATGAACGAATATGTGAAAACTTTGAAGAATAATAAGACTAACCAGCGAGCTAGAATAATGTGAAGTACGATAATTACTTTTCCGTTTGATGCTGGAGTTCGACTGCTACTGTTGGCGCTTCATGGTTCTTCTTCTTCTTCTTCTCCCGCTGACTGACCGAGACTGAGGCCCTGAGGCTGCAGAGCTTAACCTATATCTCGTACAATGACGTCACCGGATACCTCAATCCTATTGGCAGAAGTCGAACACATGACTCGATTAAGGGCTCCTATTGGTTCCCGCCATTTCCCCCACCCCAGAATGTCATCAGCTGACGTCATGACGGAGCCCTCTGGTGGCGGCTATAGGAACTAGACCAACACCACATGGTGGGTACACTGGGTGCTGCCATCTTGAATGACGGTACTTGCGTCATCACTTGACGTCAGGAGAGTCCCATCTGGTGGCACCGATATGAACTAAGCCAGTTGGAGTCCAGACCCAGTGGAGAACACACCTGCTTGAAATTGGTTAAATAATAAAGATAAGTCCCTTTTTCCCACGATTTTCTTTGCTTAGTAGAGATAACCGGAGTGTGACGCATTATCATGTTGGAATTTGAACTTCGCGCTATTTTTCTAGGTGAGGGGGGCGTGGCACTTTCCCGCCAAAATTCAAACTTCCTGCCAAAATCCGCTATCTAGATTGACGTCATCGCAGACATCTTGGATGACATCATCGCCGCCTTCTTGGATAACGGTACTTTGGGGCCATACCAGCCTAGCGCCAATTCTCTCGTTTTCAGTGGGCCAAACAACACAAAAACAGGACTGTAGGTGACTGGAGGTCTGACGAGTCAACGATTTTGCCTATTTTCGTATGGCGCAACGTGCCGATTCATCGATGAGCTAGTGAGACATTTAAAGCGCAGTGTAAGAGGGTGTGGTTTAGGCCGGAAGTAGTTCTGTGTTTATTTTATTTAATTATTTATTTTGGCTCTGGGCAGCAATGACTATACAGCCATCAGCAGTTATAACAGTGTCATGTTAACATAACTGCACGTTTCACAGTAGAAGAATTACGAGAGTTTGACATTGAAACATAAGTTCTTAACGAGACTACGCAGGCGTTTCCGGCCTAGTAACTGATAATATTCTTCTTGGGTCTGCAGTCGGATCATGAAGTCATCTTGAACAATATTTCTGCGGTCCATCTGGCCACCATATTCAGGTGAGTAAGTTGTTGCACGAACTCGCTGAAACAGAATGTTGTTTGGCGAGTTCGTGCATCAACTTACTCACCTGGAGATGGCGGCCAGGTGGACTGCTGGAATATTGTGTCAACATGACTTCATGATCCGGCAGCAGACCAAAGACGAATATTATCATAAGTCTCAATGTGAAATGAAAACACAAAATGGCGAACACCGTACAGCCAGCAGTAGTTACAATGGTGAAAAGTTAACAGAATTGCAAATTTCGCAATAGAAGAACGATGAAAGTTTGAAGTGCAAAGATAAGTTCTTAATGTAAAAGAAAACACAAAATTACGGCCCAGTTTTCGAATCATGCTGGTCCATGGTAGGACGACGGCATCAGTTATGAGGGCGTGCTGAAAAGTAACGCCTCCGAATTTCTTATGTGAAAACTCTCGGATCTTTTTAAATAAAACAAACGTTAATAACGTTCTACACCTTTATTGTTCACGTCTACGCATTTACGGCACTCTGGCTCCAGAGGGCTCTAAACTGTAGTGTGTAGTACGGCGATATGTAACGTGACTGTGTCGGTGCGTGAGAAACAATGTGCTGTAATAGAGGTTAGAATTCGAAGAGTTCGTTCAGACATGGAGCATCTCCTACTTCGGCATGACTGTGCCAGATAACATAGGAGTCCTTCCAGGCTTTGGGTTGTCTGTCATCGATCATCCTCCATATAATCCTGACTCGGTCCCATCCGATTTTCATCTGTTTTCAAAACTTAATAGTACCTTCGGGGACCTGAAGGAACATGTGGATCCTCATCTCGCCAAATTGAGAACGTTTCAGGACCAAAAGAGGTGTGACACGATATTACCGTGGTGCCCCCGAGGTGATTAATTTTTTTATCGGTTCGCTTACATGTTCCAAATTCAAATGTGTGTGAAATCTTATGGGACTTAACTGCTAAGGTGATCAGTCCCTAAGCTTACACACTAATTAACCTAAATTATCCTAAGGACAAACACACACACCCATGCCCGAGGGAGGACTTGAACCTCCGCCGGGACCAGCCTTACAGTCCATGACTGCAGCACCCTAGACCGCTCGGCTAATCCCGCGCGGCTACATGTTCCATTTCTGAAGCTGAAACATCAGTTACTAAGTAATGAATTTATAATAAGCAGTTTGAAAACACAGCATTGTGATGAATGTGAACCTGAAACAGGTTAAAACGTACAGTGGTAGAGAGATTGATGTGATGTCGTTCAGAATAACGACGGGCAGACTGTGAGCTTTGTGATGTTTGAAGTGGGTGCCAGACTGGGTTTGTAGTGTAAATCATTATGGTCGGCTCCAATTGTACTATCATCTACATTTGTGTATAATATTCTGGGTACTGTAATGAGAAGGGCGAAAAGTAGCTCTCTCCGTTATTGATCACTGCTACTCCAGCTCCACTCGGGAATAGTGCCTAGGATCAACGGCTACTTGCCTCCGCATACGCCCTATCTCTTGTGCCTTTCTGACGTGTTCATTGCACGGTTTAAAATACGGAAGAAAGTTGACGTCAAGATTACAGCTTAGTCGAATTAAGGAAAATTTGCCAGATTACGTCAAAAATCCACTGTTTTAGAGCTGCGTACATAAAATGATATGGCTGTTAGGAAGGACATTTGAGGCTGTAGAAGTAGTAGTAGTAGTAGTAGTAGTGGTAGTCTTGTCATCCGTAGATAGCAAAGGAGTCAACATTAAAAGTACAAGAGGAATTACACTGTTAAACGCAGATGAAAGAAGAGCTAGGTGGAAAGAGTATACTGAAGGCATCTACGAAGGGGGAGGAACTATCTGATGGCAGAGGAAGAACTGGGAATTGATATCGAATGACATAAGTGATCCACTATTACAGAGTTTAACGGACTTGCAATCAAATAAGGAAGGAAGCATAAATGACATTCCTTCGGAATATCCGAAATCATTGGGGAAGTGGAAACCTAACGACTGTTCAGGTTTGTGTGTAGAGTGTAAGCCAGCCGATGTGGCCGAGCGGTTTTAGGCGCCTCAGTCTGGAACCGCGCGACCGCTAAGGTCGCAGGTTCGAATCCTGCCTCGGGCATGGATGTATGTGATGTCCTTAGGTTAGTTAGGTTTAAGTAGTTCTAAGTTCTAGGGGACTGATGACCTCAGATGTTAAGTCCCGTTGTGCTCAAAGCCATTTGAACAATTTTTTTGTAGTGTGTAAGAAACTGGAGACATACCATCCGACTTCTCGAAAAATATCAACTACACAATTCCTAAGACAGCAACGGTGGATAAGTGCGAAAACTATCGTACAATCAGGTTAATATCTCATGCATCAAAGTTGCTGACAAGAATACTACACGGGAAAATGGAAAAGAAAATTGAGGATCTGTTAAATTACGATCAGTTTGACTTTGAGAAATGTAAAGGTACCACAGGGGCAGCTCTGACACTGTGCCGTGTAATCGAAACAAGACTTAAGAAAATTCAAGACAACTTAATAGGATTTGTCGACCTAGAGAAAGTGTTAGAAAATGTAAAATTCTGCAAGATCTTCGAAATTTGCAGGAAAATGAGTGTAAGGTATAGGGAAAGACGGGCAATGGACGATACAAATAAGAATCGAAAAGGTACAATGAAAATCGAAGACCGAGATCGAAGTTCTCAGATTAAAAAGGGGTGAAAACATACTGTTCGATCTGTATATCGAAGAAACAATGACGGAAGTGAAATTTGGGTTCAGGACAAAAGAATGTCAACGATTAGGTTCACTGATGACATTGCTACCCTCAGTTGAAGCGGGCAGGAATTACATGACGTACTCAACGAAATGGTCTACTGAGCACAGTCTACTGAAAGCAAACCGAAGAAAGACGAAAGTGATGAGGAGTGGCAGAAAAAAGATTAGAGGTACAATTGACATTAAACCTGGGTCCGTAAGGTAGACGAACTGAAGAAATTTTATGTTGGAAGTGAAATATCGTATGAATGTCGAGACATGAAAAGGAGAGCAGCGCAGGCAAAGAGGGCATTACTGACCAAAAGAAATCAACTGGTATGAAACATTGGCCTTAATTCGAGCAAGAAATCAATAAGTATGAACGTGTAAAGCACAGAATTTTATGACATTGAATTATAGAAGCTGAAAACAACAGAATCGAAGCATTAGAGATGTGTTGCTTCAGGAGTACGCTAAAAATTGGGTGGACTGATACGATGAGAAATGGAAGTTCTCCGCGTGTGGAAAATACTGACAAGAAGAAGGAACAGGATGACAGAACGTATGTTAAAGTATTAGGGAATAACTTCCATGGCACCAAAGGGTAAAAGCAGCAGAAGAAGACCGAAATTGTGAGAGGTGGGATGAGCCCCCTCTCATATTTCTATCTTACGATTTTCCTCTCTAATTGCATGCAGTGAAAAGTCGCTATTCCTTCACACGCGGACTTCCCACTCAGTGTCTCTCGTCACCCGGGTGGTCCGGTGACAGGCAGGCTCTGCTGATCTGGAAAGGGTTAAGCCGACGGGTGTGAGGAAGTCGAGTGAATGCTTTGCAGACGCCGACATTGTCAAAAGACACGCCCGGAGGGGTCTGAAGTAGCGGCTGGGCTAGAGGTTCCGTTACTTCGCAGAAACTTAGCGAAAACACTTTCTGGCGGGCTACCAGCGAGGCGTGGGAATGACTTGTGTACCCAGGCAGTTGTGGCGGGAAAATTCCCGCGCTTTCTGCAAAATAGTAACTGTGATTGGCTTGCTCAGGGCATAGCTCCGTGACGTAGCAAAATCAGCGCAGAAATTGGCGCCAAGAATCTCCATTGGTGGAATGGTAGTGCTCCAGCAATAGAGTGGAATTTTCCGCCGGTTTTCGAGTTGCTGATTGGAACGTTTAACCACGGCCACTGTCGTGGGGGAGGGAATGTTGTGTGTTCGGCCTGTACGGGTGCTCTAGGTAGTCGGCTCTCGCCTTTCGGTCGAGGACGTCGAAGCAACCAGCCATCGCCTCTGGTACGCCAGATCGTGTTCTGGCAGTTAAGAAGACAGTTTGGTAATGTATGTGCGCAGCACCGGCAGATAGGGATTTTCCTAGGTGGTAATCAGAGCTCAGCAGAGCACGCCTGTTCGTCTTTTTCTAACTTTGTTCTGTCTTGAGTAGCAGCAATTAATGTTGGGTTAGCTGTGTGTCTCTCTTAAGATTTGAGTGGCAAGGAATTGGCTCCACATAGCACTTCGTCTTAAACCTCACAATCTAGTTTAGGGACAACTTCACCTTCATAGCGTTTGCTTGAGTATCCAATTTGAGCCAATTTGATGTATTATAAATGTTTCATGTGTTTTTGTTTATTATTTTGTGTTTAGTCTTAATAAATCATATTGTTATTTTGGACAGAACTTTCATTCTGTTAATCGTTAGAGCAACCCATCATTTCTCACTACGTTAATGGAACCTTCCTTTATTTAACTTATTTATCAAACTAAATTATTGCAGGTGCCAAACTCTTTTCTACTCCACTTGCAGGGTTGATTACAGTCAGTTTGCGTATATTTTTTAATCCATGTGCAACAGCATAAGTCGGACTTAGAATAGGGGGGGCTTAGAGCATCATTTACATATGGAGATTCTAGAAGAATTTAGTGTTAAATACACTGCTTGCCCCGGCACCTCGCATAAAATGGCGACCCTTAGCCTCGGATCTTCCCTGTGAATCGCTGATAAGCAAGCGGTATTATCAGTAGGGACACTCAGAATTTTTTTTGCATAATTTTTTATTGATTAATACCCAAGTTTTTTTTCTGGTAGTTTTGCGTTTAGTTTTAAGTAGCGGCGCATGATTACAGTTTTTGTTTTCAGTGTATATATTTTTTTGTTCATTGTTTTTGTGTTCCTTTGATGGTGTGTCTGTATCACATCACACTTTGTTGGGTTTGTGTGCGGTTTCTGTACCACAACAAATCGTGCGTATAATTACAGCGTTGGAGCGGCGTTGTTGAAATTTTATGTCTATGTGTAAAAATATATGGAATAGGTTAATTTTATTGTGCATTTTAGATAAATTTGTTTTTCATGAATGATAACGAGAAGTAAGGCACGACTATTATCGAGCGAAGCTAAAACAAAAGAGGATAGCATAATGGATAAGGGGCAGTTTACCGACGGGATTAGGTTCGGATATGAGATGGGCACATTTTTAGCAGGACAGGACGCCAGGGTCATTGCTGAGGAAGGTGATTTGGACGCGAACTCAGAGCAGCGTTGCGGCCGTGATTATGATAGTGAAGTAGAGGATGAAACAGAAACAGGCACACAGGTCGAGACGGTAGCAGAAGTTTATAATCAAACGAACGAGAGCAGACAGGGGCTAGCTCGGCCACGTCAGAGCTCTAGCGCCCAGGTGTCCAGAGTTACATCTCCCACGTTTGAAGAGGATCAAAAAGATGACGTAAACCCAATACTGAGCTTCCTACGATCAATGAAAGAAGAAGCTGACGAACAATGTAAGAAGGAGAAGGAAGAAGATGAGAAACAACGTAAGAAGGAGAAGGAAGAAGCTGACGAACAGCGTAAGGGGGAGAAGGAAGAAGAGGAGAAACAACGTAAGAAGGAGAAGGAAGAAGCTGACGAACAGCGTAAGAAGGACACTGAGGCAAAAATTTCGCATATAGGTGAAATTCGTGGGGAATTACTAACAATAAAGAAAGAATGTGGAGAAGCAAAACAAATATCAATAGTAGCACAAAAAGTAGCGGGCCTAGCCAAAACGGCAGCAACAGGGGCAATGAAAATCGCAAAAGCAACTTCTCAACTCGCAGGGCGCTTGCGACGTGCGACACAAGCCCACTCAAAATCCCTAGCAGTCTTAAAGACTCAAGGTAATATTGTGGTTACGAACATCACGAAACGAATGAAAGAAGTAGAGAGTCGGATAGCAAAACTAGAGCGAAACGGGCACGCGAGCACTGCGCGTTCCGATACCAATGATGGAGTACACAGAATTGTGTCTCCGAGGAAAAGCCCGCCGTGCTCTAGCCCAATGACAGAGTGCAGAACTAACAATGCACACGCAGAAACAGAGAGTAATAGCTCCAATAATTGCAGCCCACTTAGAAGAGTGAATGCTGAATGCCACGTCCACTGTGATACAGAGGTAGCACATCACAGTTATCAGCAAGATAGATCAGGACACTCAGCAGACGTGCAAGTATCGGAAACGAGTGACAACATCAGTGCGAGGATCGGACAGGATTTTGATCAGAACCACTTCCTAATGGAAGGCCGATGCATCCGAAGAGCTGGGTGATGCAGTTTACAAATTCATTACCGTCGTCATGGCCAACCCTGGCAAAATTAGAATTCATGTGTGGACACATCGAAGGCCAAGCCGCGGAAAAGATGCGGGGTGTGGCAGCGACGTGTCGGACTTATCAGGAATTTGATGGTGCTTTCCTGCGGACCTACTGGTCAAAGGAAACGCAAGACAGGATTAAAGAGGAAATAATATTTTGTCCTGAACTGGAAGTATCCGGGCATAGGAGCGCAACCAAATTTTTTGATGATTTACTCAAGAAGAATCAGTTTTTAGATAGTCCATATAGCAACGGAGAAATCATTAAATTTTGCTTTTCCAAATTGCCAGTTAGGTATCAACAGACACTTGTCGGGAAGTGTGGATCTGACATAGAAACATTCAAGAGTCTATTGCGCGAACTCGAAGTAGTCTTTGATAAACAAGACGCAAAGGACAGGAAGAAGGCACAAAATAACAAATACCACTGGCCAGCAAGGGAAGACGACAACAGATCGCATAATCGCACTGGTCAGTTAGGAAACCAGGGTTACGGAAATCAAGGTTACGCTATTCAAGGTCATGGAAACCAGAGACACGGAAACCAGAACGTCAGGGAACAGGGTCAATCTAGACAAGGAATCTGGGACAGAAGGAATAACGAACGGCAAAGCGACCGTAAATGGAGAGAGCCAAACCAAGGACAACAGGAGAACCAGGAGATTGAAATTAGACCTGCAAATCCTAATGCACGTCAGAGGAGGGGGAGTCTGACAAGGGATTGGCGCTAGTCCATAGGACTCCACCACATCTCTCACACAAAGAAGTTCGTGGAATAATAGTAGTTTAAGTGGTGTACATAATAGAATAGGCAAATATATGAACCTTTCTTCGGGGAACAATAATCGTTGCATTAATAGATTAAGATTGTTAAAGTATTAACACGCTGCGTTTTCTCGCATAAGAATTTACTGCTGCTAACTTTTTGTTTTGTTTATGTTCGCGACTTCCAATGTCGATGGAGTAGGAGACACTACCTTTCCATGAGCAATGTTTTAGTCCTTTCCTGTCTGGTGTCCATGTGGAGGGATAATGATGAGTGAGGCGATGTCGCATAAACGGGCGCATACAAGAACGTGCTCTTAGAAGCGTTCTGGGAAGTCGTGATACGCTGCATAGCGGCCACAACCAGTTCGTGAGACGTTCATACCAATGCTTGCAGGCACGCGTCAGTGCACTGCAAGATTGTGGTATATTGCGTGATTTCGAGGATGAACATGGGCAGTATAGTTTTTACAGTGATGCACCAGCATCGTGGTCTTGCAAGTCGGGGTGAACCTGTGAGCGCTTGACTCCAATGGTGCCCTAGGGCCTAGACTGTAGAAATGCGGCCATAAAGCCTACCATGCCAATGTGCTGGTTGGGGATTTAACGTGCTGCTTGTGACTGTCACAGATGAATAACCAAGGAATTATACTTGGAGATTCGTGACATAATGTGTAGCTGGTGTGTGGTGGGCGACGGAATCCTCAACAGGGACCAGTCCTGGCTTGGTCATATTACATTGCCTCTGGAAAGGTGTGCTTTGATCGCGAAAACCGCATCACATAGAGAAGGAAGTTGCAACTATAAATTTATTGTCTTGTATAGCCATGGCTAACCCAGTCTCTGTTAGTGAGAACTCGGAGGCCATGTCGTACGGCGCGCACATCTCTGTCGTCGTCAATAGTGGCGAGACATCTCAGCGTAACAGGAATTATGTAAGAGTATTGTATAACGTAAAAAAAAAAGGTACGATATACTAGGATAAGTTAAACTGTAGGATTTAACAATAGCTAGATTAATATTGTGGGGGTTTTCTACCACAAGTGTTTGGCGCGCACCTGTTGGGATGTTATTTTTCAGGTCATCAAATCACAGACCCGAGATGGAGGGACGACCGGCGAGCGAACGTAGAATAGTTGCATGTTCTTTATAGCTCAGAAAAACTTCAGCCTGCATAATAACATAATTTATTCAGAAGACATAGAATGTAGATCTTTGGCATATGGTAGTTAATTCTTGAGCATGTCTACTGTCGATCTATATAAGTAATAGTAATATTGGTGTGGGCCTGTACATTTAGTTGTTCATCCAATACATAGCATCAGTTGTCACACACCATATACAATAGTGAGATCGGTCTCTACACAAATATCAAGATAGATTATTTCCATGTCTAGATTAGATACACCAAGATTTTGTTATAATGATTGCCGTAGATTGATACCTATAAAAATTAAAATAAGAGTGTCTGAAATGACAGACCATCACTATATCGTTATGAAAATTTGTTATAACATAGAAGGTCATGGGAAAAAGTTAGGCATAAGATTTTTGTCAGAACTGTGCAGATGACGGAAATCATGGCAATGCAGAGGCCAGGCGGATCAAAATCAAGAGGTCATCGGCTACCTGCAAGAAGGGGAGCGTCAGCGTGCCACCTGATGAGAAGGGTGCGGCAGCGTCCGGTCCTACAAGCTGACAGACACCGGGCCGTATACCTGAGGGATTAGGCGGCAGGCAGCTCTCGCCGGGCCACAAGCGAAAGTGTGGCTGGCCGTTGACACTGACACGCGACCCACACGTGACAGCCAGGTAGCTCTCAGGACGCGGCAGCCATTTGGAGGGATTGCCTGCGGCAGACCACGTTGTCGTGAGTACACGAAATAGATCACATATGGTGTCAGAACCTGCGTCATGTGCCTCAGGACAGAAAGGGACGCTATATACTCACCTGTTTGGGTTTATACAACTCACTAGCATTGGCCGATCTGCATACAAAAGGCAGTATCGTGCCACAAACTCTAACAAATGAATTGTCTCATTTCTAACTTCTCCTCTCTATTAGAGAGCAGTTGTAGCAATCGTCGCTCCTAGTTCGATCCTGTATGGATGACCTCACACACTTGTGGAGTCACTCCACGTGCCATCATCCCTCGTCGAACTGCAATATTGGGAAACGTAAAGTACTGTCCAGGGAGAGAAGAGACCTAGACTAGTGATGTATCCCAACTAGCAGACCTCAGAGACAATTAATCGACGTGAGGAGAGCCTATCACTGTGTCTTCCTACCGTACTGCCGTGATCATATGTGTGGGTCTTGCTGCAATCTCAACAGAGTACTACAGATGCTCCAGCACACCCTATTGCTGTTGCAACAACATAGCAACAAGACCCGACATTTAGCCCTATGTGATGTCAGTACTGTGGCCCCATCCCAAAAGCCCCCCTCCGATGCTCAAGACATGGAACCACGTGCATCAATGCATATGACTCAACATACCAACCCCCTCAGAGAAACTAATGAATTTGTGAAGTGCTTCGAATATTTCTAACAATGTGACTTGTGCCTCATTCTCAGCACAGTCGTGAACAGTGTGTAATGTGCACGCACAATTTGATGCCCCATGAACCTTGTTTTTTTTCTTAAATTTCTTTCTCTAGTGTTGTTTTTGTAATGTATGTTATACCTTATATGTGTTTGTGTTTTACACTGTAATTCTTATGTAAGTGATAGAGTAGGGCACACAAATTACAAATTTACTGCATTGTTCTCCACACCATGTTGTTTTTTTTGTATTTTGTATTTATTGTTGGGTGTATGCAAACAGTGTGCCTGAAGCCCCCATAAAATGAAGCAGATACCACCACTGTCATTGTGAATGAACCATCAGTTCAGGGAACATTTTGTAAAGGTTATCCTTGCTGCAGGGAGACAGAATGAATCGGAGGTTGTATTTAGATTTTGGAAGCTCACAAAGAGATTGTTAACTTAAATAGTATCATGTGTGAGTGAGTTCAGGTTAGTTTAATGATTAAAATTGTTGTAACATCTTGGGCATTTAATTGCGGAGCACTCCAACTCTGATTGTAAAGAATAAATTGCTCCATATTTGGCTCACATGCCCGGGCCATATTTAGAGAGTGAATGTCTGTGTGAATCGGTGTTTGGAAGGGGCTCCCTGGGTATGGATGTGTGATGTGAATGTTAGTGTTCCATATTAAGAAGGTGAAGTTGGCTACATCATAAATAATCCTCCCTCTATGAGCTGCATTTTTCAGTTGCAGTGATTTTCTTTATAGAGTGCGGCATGTGCAGCCAGTTTGCGAGATTGTTCTTGGGCGATTGACTCACTACCTTGCTCCTAAGTGAGCCAACTGCTCACCAATTACAATCTAAAATGGCGTAGGGGCTATGAGAGGTGGCATGAGCCCACTCTCATATTTCTATCTTACGATTTTCCTCTCTAATTGCATGCAGTGAAAAGTCGCTATTCCTTCACACGCGGACTTCCCACTCAGCGTCTCTCGTCACCCGGGTGGGCCGGTGACAGGCAGGCTCTGCTGATCTGGAAAGGGTTAAGCTGACGGGTGTGAGGAAGTCGAGTGAATGCTTTGCAGACGCCGACATTGTCAAAAGACACGCCCGGAGGGGTCTGAAGTAGCGGCTGGGCTAGAGGTTCCGTTACTTCGCAGAAACTTAGCGAAAACACTTTCTGGCGGGCTACCAGCGAGGCGTGGGAATGACTTGTGTACCCAGGCAGTTGTGGCGGGAAAATTCCCGCGCTTTCTGCAAAATAGTAACTGTGATTGGCTTGCTCAGGGCATAGCTCCGTGACGTAGCAAAATCAGCGCAGAAATTGGCGCCAAGAATCTCCATTGGTGGAATGGTAGTGCTCCAGCAATAGAGTGGAATTTTCCGCCGGTTTTCGAGTTGCTGATTGGAACGTTTAACCACGGCCACTGTCGTGGGGGAGGGAATGTTGTGTGTTCGGCCTGTACGGGTGCTCTAGGTAGTCGGCTCTCGCCTTTCGGTCGAGGACGTCGAAGCAACCAGCCATCGCCTCCAGTACGCCAGATCGTGTTCTGGCAGTTAAGAAGACAGTTTGGTAATGTATGTGCGCAGCACCGGCAGATAGGGATTTTCCTAGGTGGTAATCAGAGCTCAGCAGAGCGCGCCTGTTCGTCTTTTTCTAACTTTGTTCTGTCTTGAGTAGCAGCAATTAATGTTGGGTTAGCTGTGTGTCTCTCTTAAGATTTGAGTGGCAAGGAATTGGCTCCACATAGCACTTCGTCTTAAACCTCACAATCTAGTTTAGGGACAACTTCACCTTCATAGCGTTTGCTTGAGTATCCAATTTGAGCCAATTTGATGTATTATAAATGTTTCATGTGTTTTTGTTTATTATTTTGTGTTTAGTCTTAATAAATCATATTGTTATTTTGGACAGAACTTTCATTCTGTTAATCGTTAGAGCAACCCATCATTTCTCACTACGTTAATGGAACCTTCCTTTATTTAACTTATTTATCAAACTAAATTATTGCAGGTGCCAAACTCTTTTCTACTCCACTTGCAGGGTTGATTACAGTCAGTTTGCGTATATTTTTTAATCCATGTGCAACAGCATAAGTCGGACTTAGAATAGGGGGGGCTTAGAGCATCATTTACATATGGAGATTCTAGAAGAATTTAGTGTTAAATACACTGCTTGCCCCGGCACCTCGCAATTGGAATACATCCCGTAAATAATGGGGATAATGGATGTACGTGCCACTCGTAGATGAAGAGATTGGCACAGGAGAGAAAGTCGTGGCGGGTCTTATCAAAGCAGGTAGATAATACACTCCTGGAAATTGAAATAAGAACACCGTGAATTCATTGTCCCAGGAAGGGGAAACTTTATTGACACATTCCTGGGGTCAGATACATCACATGATCACACTGACAGAACCACAGGCACATAGACACAGGCAACAGAGCATGCACAATGTCGGCACTAGTACAGTGTATATCCACCTTTCGCAGCAATGCAGGCTGCTATTCTCCCATGGAGACGATCGTAGAGATGCTGGATGTAGTCCTGTGGAACGGCTTGCCATGCCATTTCCACCTGGCGCCTCAGTTGGACCAGCGTTCGTGCTGGACGTGCAAACCGCGTGAGACGACGCTTCATCCAGTCCCAAACATGCTCGATGGGGGACACATCCGGAGATCTTGCTGGCCAGGGTAGTTGACTTACACCTTCTAGAGCACGTTGGGTGGCACGGGATACATGCGGACGTGCATTGTCCTGTTGGAACAGCAAGTTCCCTTGCCGGTCTAGGAATGGTAGAACGATGGGTTCGATGACGGTTTGGATGTACCGTGCACTATTCAGTGTCCCCTCGACGATCACCAGTGGTGTACGGCCAGTGTAGGAGATCGCTCCCCACACCATGATGCCGGGTGTTGGCCCTGTGTGCCTCGGTCGTATGCAGTCCTGATTGTGGCGCTCACCTGCACGGCGCCAAACACGCATATGACCATCATTGGCACCAAGGCAGAAGCGACTCTCATCGCTGAAGACGACACGTCTCCATTCGTCCCTCCATTCATGCCTGTCGCGACACCACTGGAGGCGGGCTGCACGATGTTGGGGCGTGAGCGGAAGACGGCCTAACGGTGTGCGGGACCGTAGCCCAGCTTCATGGAGACGGTTGCGAATGGTCCTCGCCGATACCCCAGGAGCAACAGTGTCCCTAATTTGCTGGGAAGTGGCGGTGCGGTCCCCTACGGCACTGCGTAGGATCCTACGGTCTTGGCGTGCATCCGTGCGTCGCTGCGGTCCGGTCCCAGGTCGACGGGCACGTGCACCTTCCGCCGACCACTGGCGACAACATCGATGTACTGTGGAGACCTCACGCCCCACGTGTTGAGCAATTCGGCGGTACGTCCACCCGGCCTCCCGCATGCCCACTATACGCCCTCGCTCAAAGTCCGTCAACTGCACATACGGTTCACGTCCACGCTGTCGCGGCATGCTACCAGTGTTAAAGACTGCGATGGAGCTCCGTATGCCACGGCAAACTGGCTGACACTGACGGCGGCGGTGCACAAATGCTGCGCAGCTAGCGCCATTCGACGGCCAACACCGCGGTTCCTGGTGTGTCCGCTGTGCCGTGCGTGTGATCATTGCTTGTACAGCCCTCTCGCAGTGTCCGGAGCAAGTATGGTGGGTCTGACACACCGGTGTCAATGTGTTCTTTTTTCCATTTCCAGGAGTGTAGATGACCCACAAAGAAGATGACTTTCAGAAGAATATAGAATATGTCATAGTAAAGTATTACAATTTAAGGACAACAAAAATGAGGTAATTCATATATACAGGCATTTACGTATTTACAGGCCTAGGTTGACAGGGATGGGACAGGTACTCGGCAATGGCCTTAAAAATGGCATTTGTCTGAAATGGTTTAGGGAAACCACGGAAACCCTAGGTAGAATGGCCGGAATTAGATAGATACCAGTCTGCTTTAAACAGTCCTACCTCATTTGGTTTATCTTAGTGTAAATGCAGTTTTCAAAGGTGTTATTTAATGATGTAAACATTTAGTGAAGCACTGTTTATTCATTTCTCACTTTCAGTCACTGCACACATTATTTAATTACGTTAAACTATACACTTCGCTGCACAGAATGTACTGATTAACAGGTACTTTCTAACTTTCTTTTTAAATAAGTTCGTTTTTGTAATCTCGTTAATCTCCTTGGACAATTTATTGTACATGCTGATTCCTTGGTACGAAATGCTGTTTGTTATTTTTTGGTGAATGTAAATTCAGTCTAGATCTGTATCAATGTTGCAGAAAATTTTGTGTCGTGAGCATCCACAGCTGTAGAGGTATCATGATGCAAGAGATCGTTTCAGCTGTATTATAAATATTTATTTATCAACAAATTAGTTTCATGGCGTCATGAAATGAGAAAACCATTTTAAAAAATAACTTGTGTGTCATGTTGCTTGAAAATTCCGCCCCTTATATATTATTTTATTTGATATTATCTAATTTCGTCCTCTTGGGAATTTTCAAGCAACATGACACACAAGCATTTTTTTTTACAATGGTTCCTTCACTTCATGAGTCAAATATTACCAATTGAAAAAAAACGGAAATGGCAAAAAGAAATTTCATTGGCTCTAGTTTCTGTGATATACAATAAGTGGAAACATTTTATTTTAACGGGGTTAAGAGCCAACGATACTTCTTAATTACGTCTTCTGTTACACTTTAAATGCATACTCCAGCAACATTGAAAGTACATTTGACATTTTTTAAAATGGGAGTTCCATTCTAACAGATCTAAATCGATGGAAGAATACTTGACAATTGATTGCGTCTGAAGGGAATCATTCGGTGGCTTTATGAGATCGTTGTCTTCTGTCTTTCCTCTTCTGAATTCCGGAGCATCACCAAACACAGAGCAACAGTAATCCACAAGTATTTATGCGTCCCCATGGTCGTGATATCTTTGTACTATTACAGAAATATCCTAATGGAATCTTTCTCTGTGTTCATCACTGACAACTCCATTACTTAGAGGGACAAAACCTCGGTGTGAGTGGAGAAAAATTTTGTTAAGGGACTTGTTGCATCCAAGTTGATGGTACTTCTGAAGTACTGTCACTATCTGTACATTTCATCCCTTTTGCTCCTTTTAAGGACTTCCAGGCTTGCTTCCCTTTCCTCTCCAAAATTCGAGCAAATGGCGGATCCTTTACATATTGTCGAATTTTGTGTCACTTACTGTAAGAAATTTGTCTCTTAAGTACTTACAGGTCTGTTGTCGATTCTTACTTTTGACATATTTTTTTTCATAAAAGAAAATCTTTTGGGCCTGCGAGAGGTTCGAGGACGACATTTTTTTCGTTAGAGTTAAGAATTTCTCGCAGGGTAATCTACTTGAATATAGCGTGGTTTCCTATCCCTTATGTTCCCTCACATTAAAAGCAGCAGTATTTAGTGAATCTCTACTGTATTCCGAAGAGTACAGCAAAGAGTTTTAGATTTCCACAGATTTTCCACTTTTCAGCATACTTGGCTGAGGAGGGCTAAGCATCCTTCATGTGAATACACTCCTGGAAATGGAAAAAAGAACACATTGACACCGGTGTGTCAGACCCACCATACTTGCTCCGGACACTGCGAGAGGGCTGTACAAGCAAGGATCACACGCACGGCACAGCGGACACACCAGGAACCGCGGTGTTGGCCGTCGAATGGCGCTAGCTGCGCAGCATTTGTGCACCGCCGCCGTCAGTGTCAGACAGTTTGCCGTGGCATACGGAGCTCCATCGCAGTCTTTAACACTGGTAGCATGCCGCGACAGCGTGGACGTGAACCGTATGTGCAGTTGACGGACTTTGAGCGAGGGCGTATAGTGGGCATGCGGGAGGCCGGGTGGACGTACCGCCGAATTGCTCAACACGTGGGGCGTGAGGTCTCCACAGTACATCGATGTTGTCGCCAGTGGTCGGCGGAAGGTGCACGTGCCCGTCGACCTGGGACCAGACCGCAGCGACGCACGGATGCACGCCAAGACCGTAGGATCCTACGCAGTGCCGTAGGGGACCGCACCGCCACTTCCCAGCAAATTAGGGACACTGTTGCTCCTGGGGTATCGGCGAGGACCATTAGCAACCGTCTCCATGAAGCTGGGCTACGGTCCCGCACACCGTTAGGCCGTCTTCCGCTCACGCCCCAACATCGTGCAGCCCGCCTCCAGTGGTGTCGCGACAGGCGTGAATGGAGGGACGAATGGAGACGTGTCGTCTTCATTGATGAGAGTCGCTTCTGCCTTGGTGCCAATGATGGTCGTATGCGTGTTTGGCGCCGTGCAGGTGAGCGCCACAATCAGGACTGCATACGACCGAGGTACACAGGGCCAACACCCGGCATCATGGTGTGGGGAGCGATCTCCTACACTGGCCGTACACCACTGGTGATCGTCGAGGGGACACTGAATAGTGCACGGTACATCCAAACCGTCATCGAACCCATCGTTCTACCATTCCTAGACCAGCAAGGGAACTTGCTGTTCCAACAGGACAATGCACGTCCGCATGTATCCCGTGCCACCCAACGTGCTCTAGAAGGTGTAAGTCAACTACCCTGGCCAGCAAGATCTCCGGATCTGTCCCCCATTGAGCATGTTTGGGACTGGATGAAGCGTCGTCTCACGCGGTCTGCACGTCCAGCACGAACGCTGGTCCAACTGAGGCGCCAGGTGGAAATGGCATGGCAAGCCGTTCCACAGGACTACATCCAGCATCTCTACGATCGTCTCCATGGGAGAATAGCAGCCTGCATTGCTGCGAATGGTGGATATACACTGTACTAGTGCCGACATTGTACATGCTCTGTTGCCTGTGTCTCTGTGCCTGTGGTTCTGTCAGTGTGATCATGTGATGTATCTGACCCCAGGAATGTGTCAATAAAGTTTCCCCTTCCTGGGACAATGAATTCACGGTGTTCTTATTTCAATTTCCAGGAGTGTAGTATGACTAACAGGAATAGGGTGAAGAAGATTGCCGCTGTGAAAAAATAGATTTTTCAGACTAAGCTGGGAGGATTCTATAAATAGCCTCCAGTCAGGTGTATCATGATTCGTATTCAAATACACCAAAGAGCCAAAGGAACTGGTACACATGCCTAATATCGTTTAGGGCCTCCGCGAGCACTCAGGAGTGACGCAACATGACGTGGCATAGTCTGACTGATGTCTGATGTAGTGCTGGAGGGAACTAACACCATGAGTCCTTCAGTGCTGTCCATAAATCCGTACGAGTACGAGAGGGTACAGATCTCTTTTCAACAGCACATTCTGAGGCATCCCAGATACGCTCGATGATGTTCATGTCTGGGGAGTTTGATGGACAGCAGAAGTGTTTAACCTCAGAAGAGTGTTCCTGGAGCCACTCTGTAGCAATTCTGAACGTATGGGATGTCGAATTGTCGTGTTGGAATTGCCCAAGTATGTCTGAATGCACAATGGACATGAATGGATGTAGGTGTCAGACAGGATGCTTACATACGTGTCACCTGTCAGTCGTATCTAGACGTATCAGGGGTCCCATATCGCTCCAACTGCACACTCCCCACACCATTACAGAGCCTCCACCAGCTTGAACAGTCTCCTGCTGACATGCAGGATTCATGTGGTTGTCTCCGTACCCGCACACGTCCATCCGCTCCATGCAATTTGAAACGAGACTCTTCTGACCAGGCAACGTGGTTCCAGTCATCAACAGTCCAATATCGGTGGTCATGGGCCCACACGAGGTGTAAATCTTAGTGTCGTGCAGTCAACAATGGTTCACGAGTGGGCCTTCGTCTGCGAAAGCCCATACTGATGATGTTTCGTTGGATGGTTCGCACGCTGAAACTTGTTTATGGCCCAACATTGAAATATGTAGCAGTTTTCGGAAGGGTTGCACTTCTTCACGTTGAACGATTCTCTTCAGTCGTCATTGGTCCCGTTCTTGTGCAGGATCTATTTCCCGCCCCAGCGACGTCGGAGATTTGATGTTTTACCGGATTCCTAATATTCACGGTACACTCATGAAATGGTCGTGTGGGAAAATCCCCACTTCATCGCTACCTCGGAGATTCTGTGTCCCATAGCTCGTGCGCCGACTATAACACCACGTTCAAACTCACTTAAATCTCGAGTATCTGCCATTGTAGCAGCAGTAACCGATCTAATAACTGCACGAGACACTTGTTGTCTTATATAGGCGTTGGCGACCGTAGCACAGTATTCTGCCTGTTTATATATCTCTGTATATGAATACGTAAGCCTATACCAGTTTCTTTGGTGCTTCAGTGTATTTCATGAAGCCATTAATGTCGAGGCAAACAACAAGATTGTTTTTCTTCTCAAAGAAAGAAATAATGTTGATAACGTCGAACACCACAGCTGACAATAATGTTAATGACTAATGAAAACAACCCCAGTAGTGTTATCACACATTTATTGTCTTACTACATGTTTAGTTCGTTGAAAATTTTCAGGTTGCCTAATTGTGCTAAAGTAATGACAAAAATGGTCTGGTTATAGTGTAATAATAAATCTGAGGTGATTGTTATTATTCTTTAACAAAAAAAGCAGATCCCCATGACGATATCTCTACCTTGTGACAATGACATAGCGTTGGTGAAGACTCCACTGCTGTAATCTTGGCCTTAGAATTTCTTCTTTGACAAACCAAGGTCTCGAATGAGCTCATTCAATTCCACTTGGCTCAATGGGCGCGGCTTATCATCTTATGTTGCCAAAATCAGGCTCATATGACATGGAAGGCTTCTTGAGATCTTCTTGCACACTGTCGCCATTTTCTGCTTGAAGATTAAAATTTTGTGGTGGAGTAAGGACTAGTAAAGTACCTGAATGTGGAACTGGTTGAACAGTAGATGAAGGATTAGTGCACTGAACTTTTTCTCTTTTGCATGATTCCTCGCTTACTGCAAGCTGTCGCCTTTATATCTTCTACTAGCGGTGCACGCATCCTCGATCGACCGAAACCTCCATATGTCACATTGTTTACATCCTATGCCATAGTTCCTTATATTCATCACGTAATGCTCGCCAACGTTATTCATTGGATTATTAATTAGATTATCTATATGGTTTGTTGTCCCCCATCAAACCATAGTTACAGCAAAAGCCATAGCTCGGTTTATTTATTTATTTATTTTTATTTTTCAGCCATTCTCGTAGTGTAACTGAAGATGAACTGCACTACAGGTGTGGACTCCATGGCTTATCCTGATCCCCCTGCATTCGTACCAAAGTAATGCTGATAGTGAGCCTGAACATGAGGTGTCAGATTGTGTTTGTGCGGCGAAAATATTATTTAACACCAAACATAAAAAATTATTCAGTGAATTCACGTATTTTCGTGGTATTTTGATTTATCAAATTTTGCCCTGCAAAAGCACTCTAAAATCAGAAATATTGCACTAATTACAACACAGGCAATATGAAAATCTGAGTCACAGTAAGAGTAGTAATGTTTATAACGTACAAACAGCAGGAAAATCTTTTGTATCGCTTGTAAGAGGTGTGACGAGAACTCCAGAAACTTTATACGTTCAAACTAAAAAAGTAGGCTAGATTGGGTAAAAACTACATGTTATTGTATCTCCAAAGCAAGAGCTAATCGGCTTTTATGGGTATTTTGGAATTCAAGTAGTGGAAATAGGGAAGATTAAGCTGTTTTTGAGAGTTAAACATTTTTATCGTTGGGCGGCGTTATTTAACTGCGGGAAGCTGATGAACTACTTTACACACACATCAACGAAGGTTTGCTCACCCCAATGCGTGGTGCAGGTGCGTTGCTGCTCTGATTTCTTGTACCGATCTGAAGGTCGCCCTGTCGTTGTTTGTAAACATACACACAGTTACCATGGGCTGTACTTACGGGTAGAAGGCCGCGCTCGGATGGATTATAGCATTTCAGCTGAAAATAAAGCAGCAATAAGGAAGCATTAGAGACGTCTGTGGAACAGTAGAATGAACATTCGTCGTACTACGAAGGCTATTGGCAACCAGTGTCCGAGTCCGCATCATCACGCTATGCGCAGACTGCTTGTCAGTTAGGGAAGTTGCCTAGTGCGTACACCGGAGTCAGGGTGCCGCGATGCGGACATGGGATCTGTTCAAATTGACAGGTAGTGCTGAGGTCTCGCAGGCCATCCACGATCGACAGATGCACGGGTTGATCGGTATCTACACTTTTAAGTTAAAGGAACTGGGGGCTGAGTGCTCCAGAACTGAAGTCGCCGTTCAAAAAGGCTACAGGATGTCATGTATTAGCCGGCCGAGGTGGGCGAGCGGTTCTAGGCTATTCAGTCTGGAACCGCGAGACCGCTACGGTCGCAGGTTCGAATCCTGCCTCAGGCATGGATGTGTGTGGCGTCCTTAGGTTAGTTACGTTTAAGTGGTTCTAAGTTCTAGGGGACTGATGACCTCAGATGTTAAGTCCCATAGTGCTCAGAGCCATTTTTGAATGTCATGTATTCCGTCAGACTGTCAGGAGATGATTGCATGATGTGAATCTCCATTCTCGACGATCATGGTGAACACCACGTCTACACCACAACAGCACGGAATTCTTCCACAGATGGGTAAAAAATAAATGCCCCAGAACAGGCCTCGGCGTTGTTTATGTACGAAACTCGGATCTGTTTGTACCTTGATTATCGCATACAATTTGGAGGTAGCCTGGTAATGTCTAAAGCCTCCAACACTGTGTCCCACATGTGCAACAAAGTGGTGGTGGAGTGATGTTCTGGCGTGCCGTTACGTGGGGCCATCGTACACGCCTCGTGATCGCTGAGGGCAATCTCATTTCTCCACGGCACAGAAACGAGGTTCCGCAACCTATGGTGGGGCTGTATCGCCAACATTTTTGTGAAAATTTCTTCTTGATGGATGATAATCTGCACGCTCGTCGGGCTGTACTATTGAACACATTCTTTCAGCATGCTAGGATCGCCAAAACGGAGTGGCCTCTCTGTTCTCCGGACATAAAACCAATAGAATGTGCCTGGGATCGATTGAAAGGAGCTGTTTCTGGGCGTCGACAACGACGATGTACTCTGCACGACTTAAGCAGACTCTCAATTGAAGAATGAAACAGTTTAAACCTGATGTGGCTTGATGTTATTTTCATGGTACGGCACGATAGATTCATGTCTGTGTTCGAGCGAGGGCAGCACGTATTGAAGCACACTCCCTCCCCCCTCCCCTACCCATGGGTAAGAGACGATTTTGTCGTTGCAAAAATGTTTGTATATTTGAGTTGGTGATGTGAACGCATTGTAAATATATGCATACCCCAGGGCGAATTTTTATTTTCTGTGCCATTGATTTCAAAAAATTGGTACGATGCAAGACTTTTGTTGATGTGTATATTTCCGTTCATGATTGTATTTAGTGGAATAAAATTTCCGATTGAAGATGCTATTTGTTAGAAACGTCTCGAAATATAGCGTGTAAAGCGATTCCTATTGACCAGAACGAGCCGTTTCCATTTCAGAGGCTTCAATCAATTGCCGTTAGCCCCACCCCGTTCTTAAAGTGGCACTTCTGATGCCTGGTCTTTGAAAGGGCTACCTCGAAATGTTTCTCACTTACGGCTAGCACCAGTTAGTCTCGTTCACCAGCCCACAGCAATGAACCTTCGTCGCTTTTAACGACTCCAGGGTATGAGCCTCGGGTCAGAAAGCTTTAAGCCCCGCCGGCAGCTTTAGGGCAGCTGGCGATGAGACAGGGGGCAAGGGCGTCGCGCACGTCGACTGCGCACGCGATCGAAGGCGGCAGTTCTGAATGGCGGGCGCGGACCCCGGGCAACGCCATTCAGCTGCCCGCCGGGCTGGGCTGGGCTGGCTGGCTGGCTGCTCCATTGATTGCGAGCCGCGCGCGGTCGATCTGCTGGCGGCGCTCTGTTTGCAGGCGAGGCGGCCGTGGGTGGGGCAGGGCGGGCCGGGCCCGGCCGGGATTCGCCCAAGGGCGACGCAGCGCTGTGGCCGAGCGGTTCTAGGCGCTTCAGTCCGGAACCGCGCTGCTGCTACGGTCGCAGGTTCGAATCCTGCCTCGGGCATGGATGTGTGTGATGTCCTTAGGTTAGTTATGTTTAAGTAATTCTAAGTCAAGGGGACTGATGACCTCAGATGTTGTCCCGTAGTGCTTAGAGCCATTTGAACCATTTGAACAGCCCTACCATAACCCTTATAGCCGTTGATGTCAGTGTGAGTGACAAGGTAACGCACCTAATCGTCACCACGCCCGCCCGGTTGGCCGTGCGGTCTAACGCACGGCTTTCCGGGTGGGAAGGAGCGCCTGGTTCCCGATGGACCGACCAGTCTGTGGATGGTTTTTAGGTGGTTTTCCATCTGCCTCGGCGAATGCGGGCTGGTTCCCCTTATTCCGCCTCAGTGTCGGCGACTGCTGCGCAAACAAGTTCTCCACGTACGCGTACACTACCATTACTCTACCACACAAATATAGGGGCTACACTCGTCACGTGTGAGACGTTCCCGGGGGGGTCCACCGGGGGCCGAACCGCACAATAATCCTGGGTTCGGTGTTGGGTGGCGGAGGGGTGAAGTGGTAGTCGCCGTGGGGTTGTGGACCACTAGGTCCCCGGTTAGCATACAATACAATACAATCCTCACCACCGATTTCATCCAAAAATGAAAGTCGCTGAAGTGGGAGCTCCAGGTGACCAAGCCTTTAGAAAAAAAAAGAATACAGTGTCTCCCAGAAGTCTTTTCCTGGTCACAAACATGTGTAGGGCAGAAAATATGACGCATAGACACGAATCTTTTATCTTTATAGAAGTAATATTTTTCAGCATGTGATCCTTTCCTTGCCCAAAAGATACCCTGGCAATATTTCGATTCCAACCGTGTGTTGGTCGACGTTTCGTGAGGGATGGATGTCATGAAGTCAGTAATTCTGCACCGTAATGCTGCGACGTCTTTTAATGATGTCTGGTAAATCTGGTCATTGACATAACCCCAAAGCAAGTAATTCAGTGGTTTTATGTCCGGTGATCGAAGAGGCCATTTAATGGGACCACCACGCCTGATCCATCTATCCGGAAACGTATCCAAACAGGCACGAACGTCTAAACTCCAATGACGTGGTACACCATCTTATTCGAAAATTGAGTCTGGAATATGCTGAATCTATGGCACAACAAATAAATGCAACATATCAATACAGGTTTGGCTGTGATTTCGTTTCATTGAAGAAAGAAGGTCTTATGATTTTATTGAATGTAAGATTGCCCCATACGTTCATCTTCGGGCTGTCTCTGGCGGTCTGAAACACAGTGTGGGGATTCTCGGACCCCCAGTTCCTAGCAGTGTGTCTATTGACAACACGATTCAGATGAAATGTGGTCTCATCTGAGAAGAGGACGCTTTTCAGATAGTCATTATCTCCCTCAATCTCAGCCAGCATGGCAGCTGAAAGTCATAACGAACACTGTAATCTGTAGATTGGAGGGACTGCAAGATCTGGACATTGTACGCACGGAAAAGAAGTTGTTTATGTAGGATACGGCGCACCGATGCCCTCAGAATCTGCTACTCACTTGAGGTTCTGTGGATTGACTTCTTGGGTCTACTCAACAAAGCGTCTCTCACTGTCGGAATTGTCTGCGCCCTAGGTCCAGGTCTGCCTATTTTAGGGAAATCACACACGCTTCCTGTTTCCTTGAGCTTCGCACACTACATCTTGATGCTTTTAACATATTGTGGTTGCCATTTGGAACTTTCCATGGACTGTTTCTGGTGACTGTGTCTCGTGGTACCAGAGGACACATTGGGTTTCCTACTGCTTTGAGTACATGTTGTTTGCAAATTGGTGTCCGATTCCGCTGTTGTTACGTCACTGGACCCTGTAACAAACAAAGTAACAGTAAGCATGCAATTACACAAAATCTTGAATATGTCGTATTTAATACAAGATAAGTATTTGACGCTCTGTCATAAATTATGCCTTATGAATGTTTGCTATCTGGAACAGGCTTCTCGGGCACTCAGGAGCATTTTGGCGCGTGTCGGGCGAGGCACGAGCCATTTGTGTTAGTGTAGTTTCAGGCAGTAGCTGCCGCAATGGAAAGAACGCAGAACGGTAATCTGAGGGTCGTGGGTTGGAGTCCGCGTGTGGAACATTTTTTTAATTTAAGGTTTTTTTACGTTACTTACATTTTAAATAAAATGAAATAAGGTTCAGTATATTATATTTACTAACTTTTTCATAAAAGAAAAGTCAAAGAAAATTTTGGGAACTGGACGGCGTACACTAGGACTTCGTATATAAAATTATATACTTTTATTATTTTACTATGTGCCGAGGTCCGGTGTGGGCCAGCTTGTGGATGGTTTTTAAGGCGGTTTTCCATATGTGTCGGCGAATGCGATCTGGTTCCCCTTATTCCGGCTCAGTTACACTATGTCAGCGATTGCTACGAAAACACTGTCTCCACGTACGTGTACACCATAATTACTCTACCACACAAATATTGGGGTTACTCTCGTCTAGAATGAGACGTTCCCGGAAGGGGGGAGGGGTGATGGGGTGTGTCCACTGGGGGCCGAACCGCGCAATAAACCTGGGTTCGTTGAGTGGACTGCTGTAGCCTGTTGTGGGGTTGTGTACCACTGAGGGCTACTGCGGGGACGAAGCTTCTACGTCGTTTATAGGTCCCCAGTTCAGCACATACATACGTACACATACATTATTTTACAGTTGACGAGTTGCTAATGCCAATACTCATCGTAAAAACTGGGAAAGCAAAAATTTTCACGGCGTCTTGCCCGCGTTATAAACGCCACATTTTTACAGACACGGTGAACCTTCTCACGCACAGTTTGCTAGCAAACCAAGTTAACCCATCATTTCGCCAAATATTGGTGACGATAACTGATGATGTAGATGTAATGTATTTTGATGCACTCATCTCGGGATATGATTTCGTTTTCTCCCTCGACAAGATACGAGCAGTTTTGAAGTTTTTGAATCAAATTTTTTAGCTGCCGCTAAAAAAGGACATCAAGGGCTTGTACTACCGGAATGTGTTTGGAGCAGGAATCACTGTAACACTTCACTATAGTAATCCTGCTTGATCTTGAATAATGTGTTGTGGTGGTGGTAAGTTCCTATAGGACCAAACTGCTGAGGTCATCTATCCCTAGATTTACACACTAGTTAATCTAACTTAAACTAACTTTCGCTAAGGACAACACACACTCATGCCCGAGGGAGAACTCGAACCTCCGAAGGGGGGAGCCGCGCGAACGCGAACCGTGGCAACGCGCCTAGACCGCGCGGCTTCCCTGGCGGCGTATACTTATGGATTCGTTTTTCCTTCCCATGATTGAGCTTACAGAAGAAATTTATTCTGCTGCACATGAGTTTTCATCACATGAAGCACAATATATATAACATTATCTCGGTTTATTTGCAGTGAATAACACAAAAACTGAAAGAAGAAAGAAAAAATTCCACATACGGATCGTCCCCACGTCTCTCGTATTACCGTTCTGCGCTCTTTCTGCTGCGCCATTCGATCCTTGGGAACTATACTAACATAAATGGAACATGCCCCACCATATCAGCACTAAAAATGACTGCTTCTCAATCCTTGGCCATCTGACGTTCCCACTTCTGTCACTTTCGTTTCCGGCCATGCTGGAGATGACTGGGTGTTGTTGCGTTTTCATCATCATTCGTACCCATTACGGTCGGAGGAAGGCAATGGCAAACCACCTCCGCTAGAACCTAGCCTAGTTGGTGATGCGTGTCTCCCGCATCGTTCCCTACGCTCCTCGGAGTATGGGACCTCTTCATCATTTTTACATGCTAGACAGTTGAATACAAGAAAAATGTTTCGTGTGTTTTGGATTTTTGCCCTGACTTTGAGCACTCATTCAATGAATGGATCATCATATTCCACTGCTACTTTTGATTCTTCCTCCGTTCAGCTCTAATAAGGATTTCTGAGTTAACTGGAACATACTGTGTAGCTTGCAGAGTACTAAAATAGCAATAATAATTTGTTCTTGTTTTCTCCCACACTTATAACAACATCCCATGGTATTCATCAGCAAAATATCGCCTGCTGGCCGTTTAGATTGTTTCCATCATAGTAGTATGACGAAAGGACTCCAGTGGACCCCCAAGAGACATGAACGCAGGCCGTGGTGCGACGCTGTTACATCAGGTGATCACTAATAACATGGTAACCAAAATACTTACAACACGACCCTTGGTTCTTCTGTTGATAATTAATACCTGTGTGTCATTTACCTTGCCTAGACAACTATTTTCTCATGCATCACTTTACGCGCTATTAACGATTGCAGCACAGCATTTTACGATAGTATATTATGTACTGGAGGAAAACCAGAAAGGAAGAAAATATAAACGTTTGCGATGTGGTGCTACAGAAGAAAGTTGAAAATTAGGTGGACTGATAATATAAAAAATGAGATGGTTCTCTAAAGCATCGGTGAAGAAAGGGACTTATGAAAAACGTTGACAAGAAGACGGTACAGGATGACTCGACAGCTGTTAAGACATCAGGGAATAGGTTCCATGGTGCTAGAGCGAGCTGTAGGGGAAGACAAAGATTTGAATACATGAAACAAATAACTGAGGACGTAGAGTGCAAGTGCCACTCTAATCATGGCACAGAAGAAAGATTCATGGCGTATCGCATCGAATCAGTCGTAAGACAGATCACAAAAAAAGAAATTATGTTAAATTGCTGTGAATTTATTGTCCAGATAATTCCGAAGCAAAAACATGTCCTCCTACTTTTCTAAAAAATAAAATAAAATACACTGCTGGCCATTAAAATTGCTACACCACGAAGATGACGTGCTACAGACGCGAAATTTAACCGACATGAAGAAGATGCTGTGATATGCAAATGATTAGCTTTTCAGAGCATTCACACAAGGCTGGCGCCGGTGGCGACACCTACAACGTGCTGACATGAAGAAAGTTTCCAACCGATTTCTCATACACAAACAGCAGTTGACCGGCATTGCCTGGTGAAACGTTGTTGTGATGCCTCGTGTAAGGAGGAGAAATGCGTACTATCACGTTTCTAACTTTGATAAAGGTCGGATTGTAGCCTATCGCGATTAAGGTTTATCGTATCGCGACATTGCTGCTCGCGTTGGTCGAGATCCAATGACTGTTAGCAGAATATGGAATCGGTACGTTCAAAAGGGTAATACGGAACGCAGTGCTGGATCCCAACGGCCTCGTATCACTAGCAGTCGAGATGACAGGCAGCTTATCCGCATGGCTGTAACGGATCATTCAGCCACGTCTCGATCCCTTAGTTAACACATGGGGACGTGTGCAAGACAACAATAATCTGCACGAACAGTTCGACGACGTTTGCAGCAGCATGGACTATCAGCTCGGAGACCATGGGTGCGGTTGATGCTGCATCACAGACAGGAGCGCCTGCGATGGTGTACTCAAGGACGAACCTGGGTGCACGAATGGCACAACGTCATTTTTTCGGATGAATCCAGGTTCTGTTTACTGCATCATGATGGTCGCATCCGTGTTTGGCGACATCGCAGTGAACGCACGTTGGAAGCGTGTATTCGTCATTGCCATACTGGCGTATCACCCATCGTGATGGTATGGGGTGCCATTGGTTACACGTCTCGGTTACCTCTTGTTTGCATTGACGGCGCTTTGAACAGTGGGCGTTACATTTCAGATGTGTTACGACCCGTGGCTCTACCCTTCATTCGATCCCTGCGAAACCCTACATTTCAGCAGGATAATGCACGACCGCATGTTGCAGGTCCTGTACGGGCCTTTCTGGATACAGAAAATGTTCGACTACTGCCCTGGCCAGCACATTTTCCATATCTCTCACCGATAGAAAACGTCTGGTCAATGGTGGCCGAGCAACTAGCTCGTCACAATACGCCAGTTACTACTCCTGATGAACTGTGGTATCGTGTGCATGAGCAGCTGTACCTGCACACGCCATCCAAGCTCTGTTTGACTCTATTCCCAGGCGTATCAAGGCCGTTATTACGGCCAGAGGTGGTTTTTCTGGGTACTGATTTCTCAGAATCTATACACCCAAATTGCGTGAAAATGTAATCACATATCAGTTCTAGTATAATATCTTCGTCCAATGGATACCCGTTAATCATCTGCATTTCTTCTTGGTGTAGCAATTTTAATGGACAGTAGTGTAGGTGTTACGTTTGCAAGAGAAATACTGATGCAGTCCGAGCATCATATGAAGTTCATTAGATTCTTTACATCAAACAATTAGGAAACGTATTAAAAAGAAACTGTGGAGGTAATTTTAAATTCCCACTGGAACTGTCAGATCCCTTGTAGGTCTCATTTTCTGTTAATCACATTTTGGAGCTATGGCGTCGTAATATATAATTTAATTATTGTCATACATGGCGAGAGTAGACTACGCAAACATAGCAAATTTATAAACTTTTACTCAAAACAGTTTTGTAGATTTCAGCACTTTAAGCTTCATGCTGAATAAAGAAAACTTTTCGACTTTTAATTGTATTATAGTCCTGAATGATACACATCGGAGCTGGCTGTGTATGTTTGTCAGTGCTCTCTACAATTAGCATTGTTTCAGTCTTCTGTCATTTTTTGGAATCCACCAAAGAACATACTCGGACCAACTACCATCTACCCACGTGATTGCATGTCTCGCCAGCCTTCACTTTATTGTTTACAATACAGCGAGGTGACAAAAGTCATGCGATACCTCTTAACACCGTGTCGGACCACCTTTTGACCGGCGTAGTGCAGCAACTCCATGCGGCTTGGACTCAAGTCGTTGGAAGTCCCCTGCAGAAATTCAGCTACGCTTTCACTATAGCCGTCACCGCGAAAGTGTTGCTGACGCTGCTGATCTGTAGACTACGTCCTATAAATGTTCAATGGGATTCATGTCGGGAGATCTGGGCGACCAAATCATTCGCTCGAACTGTCCAAAATGTTCTTTAAACCAGTCACGAACAATTGTGGCCTGGTTACGTGACAACTTTGTTTGGGAACGTGAAGTCCATGAATGGCTGTAAATGGTTTCATGTATCCGTGCATAAATATTTATAGTCAATGATCGGTTCATGTGGATCAGAAGATCCAGTCCATTCCACGTACATACAGCCCATGCGATTGTGGAGCCACCACCAGCTTGCACAGTGCCTTGTTGACAACTTAGGTCAATGGTTCTTGGGATCTGCGCCACACTCGAGCCCTACCATCAGCTCTTACCAGCTGAAATCGCGACTCATCTGACCAGACCACGGTTATCCAATCGTCAACGATCAAACCGACATGATCTTGAGCCCAGGAGAGGCCCTGCAGGTGAATAGTACAGTTAGCAAAGGCACTCGTGTCGGTCGTCTGTTGCCACGGCCCATTAACGTCAAATTTCGCCTCATTGTCCTAACGGATACGTTGACCGTACATCGCGCATTGATTTCTGCGGTTATTTCGTGCAGTGTTACGTGTCCTTTAGCAGTGACAATTCTGTGCAAACGTCGCTGTTGTCGGTCGTTAATGAGGACCGTCGACCACTGCGTTTCTATGGTGAGAGGTAATGCCTGAAATTTGGTATTCTCGGCATGCTCCTGACACTACAAAAAAATAAATGTCGTGTGACTAGGGCCTCCCGTCGGGTAGACCGTTCGCCTGGTGCAAGTCTTTCGATTTGATGCCACTTCAGCGACTTGCGCGTCGATGGGGATGAAATGATGATGATTAGGACAACACAACACCCAGTCCCTGAGCGGAAGAAATCTCCGACCCAGCCGGGAATCACCCGGGGCCCTTAGGATTGGCATTTTGTCGCGCTGACCACTCAGCTACCGGGGGCGGACACTCTTGACACTGTGGATCACGGAATATTGAATTCCTTAATGATTCTGAAACAGAACGTCCCATCCCTCCAGCTCCAACGATCATTCCGCGTTCGAAGTCTGTTATTCCCGTCGTGCGGCTATAATCATGTCGGAAACTTTTTCATACGAATCACTTGAGTACAAATGACAGCTCCACTAATGCACTGCCTCCTTATACTTTAAGTGCGCGCTACTACCGCAACCTGTATTACTGCATATCGCTATCCCATGACTTTGGTACCTTGGTGTACACGTCAATACACCTTAGTTGTACTAAATGTGCGTTCTCTGTCTTCTTTTATTTCTAGATAACACATTGCCACTGCATTTCTACATTTGAGCCATTATGAGTTGAGGATTTTCAGTGCTCCAATTGTACGAATTTCAGAGATTCACACTGTCATTGTCTGTAAATAGATTAAAACGTTGGTTGATAAAATTACCAGAATGCAGCCATTACCAAACTATGTCTTCTGCTTAAATTAATTAAATCTTTTCTGCCCATTCTGAAACCGGGTCTCATAACTGGATGGAGTTCCACTTGAAAACATTATCACTGTGACGGCTGCCTGTGATTAATAAGAATACAGGCGTGGACCACGTGTTATCATAGCTAAAATTTGCAGACAACACTACCATGACCGATCACATACAAATAGGATGATGATAACATGATCAGGGCGGACATTTTTACCGATCTTCCCGCCATCGTCACAACACTGGTATCGTGCACCCTGAATGCACCACTCGGCCGTTTCACAGCGCTGTGCTTAACTTACATAGACCATGTACATCTCTGAACTGGTCAAGGATTAACTAACACCATGTTCGTGTCGGAAATAGTCGTCAAGTGAGTCGTTTGCACCGCCTTGCTGGACTTCGTCCACACCCCATTCTTCAGCTTGTCGCCGAACGTTCAGGGCTTCCATTCCGCTTGGCATCATCTCTGACTGTGTGGGGCTTGCTTCATGCAATCCCCAGCTGTCCAGACCTGACATCGCGCTCGAAGCCATCCCCAGGCGTCCAGGACAGCAATCTTGCTGACACTCCAGTTGTTAACACAATCTCCTACTGCCCAGGAGTGTTGCCTGCTGGAAGCTATCTGTGGCCCTCCAGTGCTACCGTCTCACTGAATACCGTCTCCGAATATCGAGGACTGTCACCACACAGAACGCATCTCCGACCGTCCAATGCTACCGCCTCGCTGTACGCCATCTCTGATATGCAAGGCTACTGCCTCGCCATACCCAGACTGCTACTTGTTCTGAAGCTGCCTCCTGCGCTCGGCTGAGCACGACCTCATTGACTGCTAACGTGTGATTGCGTTTCAGTTCAGTAGCTTCAACAAAAGTACAGTTCTTCTCTGCTAGCTTTGTACGTCACTGCAGTGATCACTCCCTCTGATCACGAACACACAAGTACAATGTGGAACGTTTTTTCACTACTGACTTTTTTTAATGGTGTTCCACTGTGACCACCATTGCCAGTCATTTTTTCAATGCTGGAAGGAGCAGTTGCGGCTCCAAGAGTGGCAGCAGAAGTTGCAATACAAGCAGGTGGGAGCACTGGCACAAGAGGAGGCAGAATTCATTTGTTTGCACACTACATTGGCGCTGACTCGGGCACCTACAGAGATGCCTTTTCCTCCTCCACCTGCCCCCCCTCCCCCCCCACACACACACTGCTTGCTCGTTTCCCGTTTCCACGAGACTCTGGTTGCCACTGCAGTCTCTACACTACCTGCGCCAGCCTAATCCAACGCATACAAGCCCTCCTTCACTGCTGGCCCAATCTCTTCTGGCACCACGTCCCTTCTTCACTGACCTGGCCCTGTGCTGCTGCCAGCATGACTTTCATCACCAGCAACACAGCCATATCCACCACCAGCCCAGCCAGTATCTTTCCGTCTCTGGCAATTGTCATTGGTACAGCTCATCTACCATCAGGCACCGACGCCCAGCTGGGTCTCCATTGGTCCATATTGATTAAGTCCTTCCTCCCATCAGCTGCAGGTGCCCTATCGACCAAACCGCATCTTTGGCAGTTGTTTATGGATGAGCCAAATACCCCATTGGATGCTTAAGCTCTGTTGGCCCAGTTGCGTCTTTGGCAGCCACTGATTGTCAAACCATATCTCCCAATGGCTGTAGACTCTCCTTAGTCCTAGCCATGCCGTCGATGACGATTCCTGTCTTCCATTGACCAGAGATGCCATATCAGTTGTCAGTGGTCGAGCCCTGTCTTCCCTAGACTTTAGAAACCCTGCCGCCATAGCCCAATAGCTTGAGCCTTCATCTCCTCGCTTTGAATGCTGAACTGCATCAAAAATGGCTCCACCATCTCTTTCAGGAGGAGAGATATGTTATCTCCAGGCAGCTGCCTGTGATGTAACCAAAAATACAAACATGGGCTACAGATTTGTCGCACAGGCAACACTGGCAGTGGTATGTACACAGCCTGATGATAACATAAATAGCCTGGGTTTCTTTCGACTGACATTCCCACTAACATCACAAGATTAGGTAGTGCCAGTCTCACCATTGGCAGTCTGCATGTCACAGTACACAGTACTGCTATCGCCAACACCTCTTCACCTCCATTGGATCATGTGCATACAGAGAGCGTGCATTTATTCTTCCACTAGGTGGGTATTTAGGTCACCACAACAATGTGCTTAGCAAGTGCATTGCAGGGATGGTTGAGGATTAATCACCGCCATCATCAAGGTATCATCAAGTGCCCTCTCCAAACTGAATTGCTGGACTTCATCTGCAGCCCATTCTCAAGTTCACTGACGACTGTTCTGGGCTATTACCTCACTGGACATCGCCACAGACTGTCCAGGGCTCATATCTCACTGTATGTCACCTTATGACCATCCAGGGCTCTTGCCCCCCTGGGTGTCACATACATCCAGTGTCTTGCCTACCATCGCCTCCATCTGTCCAGGGAATTCATGTTACTGGGCCTTAACTCTGACACTCCAAAGCTTGCACCTCACTGAATGTCGTCTCTGGCTGTCCAGAGCTGCCGTCTTGATTGACACCACCGAGTGAGGTGGCGCAGTGGTTAGCACACTGGACTCGCATTCGGGAGGACGACGGTTCAATCCCGTCTCCGGCCTTCCTGATTTAGGTTTTCCGTGATTTCCCTAAATCGCTTCAGGCAAATGCCGGGATGGTTCCTTTGAAAGGGCACGGCCGATTTCCTTCCCCATCCTGCCCTCACCTGAGCTTGCGCTCCGTCTCTAATGACCTCGTTGTCGACGGGACGTTAAACACTAATCTCCTCCTCCTCCTCCTCCTTTGATTGACACCATCCCAAGCCATCCAGGACTGCCATCTTGCTTGTCACCATCTCTCATGTTGTGACTGATGACTTTTTTTTCCCGGAAGTCTTCAGCCGCCAGTGCTGATTATTAATCAAAATTTAAGAAACGGCAGAATTCGAACCCGAGACCAAACACTTTTTGATTATGAATCATAGACGCTACCCGTGGACCGCAGGTGCCACCTACACAAAAACTATACAGAGTGAAAGGTGTAGTAGTAACTGCATAACACACTTCCACTACCCGTTACATTAGACTGTCTACAATCCTTGTGCCTAGATGCATAACAAATTTGTTAGTACACCACGAAAACTTCAGCGGAGGGAAGAGACCATCCCGACTAGCGGATAAGAATTCCATACCTCATCAGTTGATCAGAGATATGATTATTACCTTACAAGCTCTTTGAGCAATACTGGTGAATGATGGATGTTTGACAGCACAGTTAAAGTATTTTGTTCTCCAGTATTTCCGCACCTAGCGAAGAAACTTAAGGAAGTCGCTGAAATATCTTCAGTAAAAAGATAATATTAATTTGGGTGAAAATTATAAAATCTGGAGATAAAGAACAGGGTGGTTCGGATTTTCAAGTCTCCATGTAGATAATGAAAACAGAATACATTATCCTCAGCACAGTGACAGTAGTGTTTCGTGTGGTACGTTTTATCTAACAATAGGAAGCATGTCAGTTTAAATCTATCTGACTTTCCATCAGTGAAATATAAGATGATCATCAGATCGTTGTTTATATCACTACAGATACTACAACTCTAATGCCACATGTGAGCCAATGTGTTGTGAGGATTTGGAGAGGTCCACTTCTACGTATTACAGAGATTTACATTTACATGTTGATTTTAGGATTAAAAAATTTGCCCCATGAAGTGCCAACAGTCTGTCATCTCTTCCAGGAATAGTAGGCATAGACGTCATGTTGCCATAGTATCAACGTAACACTAGTCAGACTCATTCTGGCAACATCTGACACTTTCCTGGAGGCAAGATGATGGTTACCTTCCACTCAGTTTCGTCATGAGGTTCAACGTACAGGTAGGTCAAATTGCGGATACATTTATAAACGTGATGCAGAATTTCTCCAAAGAGCCACTATTTAACTGTTTCTTTAGGGCATACACTATCTGATCAAAGCTATCCAGACACCAATCGTATTACTGGAGATTAGTATGGGCTTATCCTCTACTGGGGATACTTTCAATGTGGCGTGTGAATGTCTGTGGACCAATCAGTCCATTCTTCCTCAAGAGCCTAAAACAGAGAATGTAGTGATGCAGGACACAGGGATCTGGAGCGATGTCGACGTTCTAACTCATCCTAAGGCGTTCCTTTGGGTTCAGGTCGGAACTCTGACAGGCCAGTCCATTGCAGATACCATTGTCTCAGACTCAGAGATACTACTTATGACCGGATGCATTATCTTGCATTATCATGCTGATCGTCTCTGAACTGTTCATCCACTGTACGTAGTACACAACGCTATAAAATGTATTCATATTTTTCCGCATTTAAACTTTTCTCAAGCTTGATAAGTGGACCACACCCTTACCACGAAAAACGTTCCATACTTAAACACCACTCCCTCGTCGCTATTGGCACTGGACATCATGAAAGGAAAGGTTCTGTAGGCGTTTGAAACACATACGCTTCTTTCGGACTGCCACACGGTACAGCGTGATTCATCACGCCATCTCACTCCTTTCCAATCATCCACATCCTCTTACACTGGCGGGTCCGCCTCTCGCGACACCTAGTGATCAATTCTGCATTACATAGGATTGTCCGGATACCTAGTTTCAGTAGCTCAAGTCACATTTTCACATACTACCAAGATGAGTTGTTGTGACACCAATATAAAAAAAAATGCTAGCTATTGGTCTACAGGAACATCTAAGTCGACATATAAACCATACACACGAGAGTTCATTCTAATATCGGCAGTATGAGCCGTGCTAATCGTACAGGCCTAGCGTTTGACTACTTAGTAACCGAATAACTTCGCGTTCCAGTATTTGTCTCTCCTTCCCATTTGCCAGTTTTTTTCTTCTTACCTTCGATTCATCTCGTTCGACAGTTTTATATAGATTGAAAGATTCATCGTTCCAGGATGGACGCTGCTGGTCCATATTTCCCTCCACCGGTACGCACTATGTAGGTCGCAGCAGTGTTCTACAACAAGGGTCTACGGGAACGGATCGGATTTAGAAAACAATCGTACTTCTGTATTTTCAGAATCAAATATTGTAACACCAAAAGTAAATACATCAGATAGATTAAAAACACCAGATCGATATAATTACAACAGCAGCTATAATTCAGGCCATTCGATTCTAAAGGAAATCAACTGACCGACGAAAGGAGAAAAACTAAAATCCTCATGGAGGGACAGGAGTAAGCAATATAAATCACTTACGAATGAAGTTAATATGAATCGCAGAGCAGCCAAACCGAAATGGCTGGAGCAAGAATGTGAAGAAATCGAAAAAGATATGATCGTTGGAAGACTTGGCTCAGCGTATATAAACCTTCCGTGAATTAAAAAGCAAGGGTGGTAACATTAAGAGTGCAATGGGAATTCCACTGTTAAATGCAGAGGATAGAGTGGATAGGTGGAAAGAGTACACTGAAGGCCTCTATGAGACGGAGGACTTCCCTGATGACTCGATAGAAGAAGAACCGGGAATCGATAGGGAAGTGTTAGGTGATCCAGTGTGTTGAAAAGGCTCTGGAAGACGTAAGATGAAATAAGGCGGAAGCGATAGATAACATTTCATCAGAATTTCTAATATCACTGGGGGAACTGTCACTCAAGTGACAATTCAAGCTGCTGGGTAGGATGTATGAGATTGGGGCCGTGGTATCAGACTTTCGGAAACACATCATCCGCAGGATTCCGAAGATAGCAACAGGTGATAAGTGCAAGAACTATCGCGCAAACAGCTTAATACCTCATGGAGCCAAGTTTTTGACAAGAATAATATACAGAAAATGGGAAAGAAAACAGAGACTCTATTAAATGACGATCAGTTTGGCTTTAGGAAAGGTGAAGGCGCCAGGGAGACTATCCTGACGTTGCGCTTGATAATGGAAGCAAGGTTAAGGACAAATGAAGACACGTTCATTATAGTTGTCAGCCTGGAAAAAGCGCGCGATGATGCAAAATGGTGCAAGATGTTCGACGGTCTGAGAAAAATAGAAGTTAGCTATACTGCAAGACTGGTAATATACAATATCCACAAGAGTCATGTGGGAACAATAAGATTAGATGATTAGAAGTGCTCGGATTAAGAAGGGTGTAAGACCGGGGCGCAATTTTTCGCATTTACTGTTCAATCTATACATCAAAGAAGCAATGCTCGATATAAACTGAAGGTACAGAATTGGATTAAAATTAAGGGTGAAAGAATATTAGTTATAAGTTCGGCTGACGTCATTGCTATCCTCGGTGAATGTGAAGAAGAGCAGAATCTCATGATGAACAGTCTAACGAGTACAGAATATAGACTGAGATTAAACAAAAGAAAAAAGTAAGTAATAAAGTAAGTAATGAGAAATAGCAGTAGTGAAAATAGCGAGAAGCTTAATATCAAAACTGGTGATCAGAAAGTAGAAAATTTAGGGATTCTACTACATTGGAAGTAAAGTAACACATAACCAACGAAGCAAGGCGGACTTCAAAAGCAGACTAGAACAGGCAAAAATGGCATTCCTGGTCAAGAGAAGTCTACAGGTATCAAACATAGTCCTTAGTTTGAGGAAGAAACTTCTGAGAGTGTACATTTTAAGCAGAACGTCGTATGACAGAGAATTATATATCGTGGAAAACCAGAACAGAAACGGACCTAAGCATTTGAAGTTCGATGAAAATTAGGTGGGCTGATAAGGTGAGGAATGAGTAATTTCTCCGCAGAATCAACGAAGAAAGGAACGTATTCAAAACACTGAGATAAAGAAGGGACAGGATGGTAAGACCTCTTTTAATACATCAAGGAACAACCTCCATGATGGTAGAGGGAGCTGTAAAGGGTAAAGACTGTAAGGGAAGGCAGAGATTAGAGTACATACAACAAATGATTGTGGAAGTAGGTAGCAAGTGCTTCTCTGGGATGAAGTTGGCACAGGAGAGGAATTAGTGGCAGGCTGCATGAAACGTCTGACTCTTACGACTCGTAATAAAAAAAAAGCTTTAAGAAAATATTGTAAGACTTCACATCACTCGCATACCGCTCTCCATGAACAATAATTAAGCTTTTTGTAATGTATCTCGCTGACACGTGTAGACAGTACTGTCTAAGATGTTAATCGTTCTGAAATATAATGAAGCTTCGTAACGAACTGAGTGTTCGCTAAATATTCAAGATTAGTAACAGAGTAATTGTTAGCACTGAAAAAAGAGCGTCATCCGAGTAAATAATAGTGTTAAATTCATCCAACTTTTGTGAAGTATTCTGCGATGTCCTGTTTAAGACGAAAAGTTTTACCAGAGTACATTATTCTAACTCAGGCTAGACAGAGATCTTATTGTCATCTAAAGTGATAAAACTGAACTCAGCATTACTTCAAAGTCCTCGTGTGGGACGTACGTTTCGCACATGCAGAACCTTACAATACAAATTTGAGTGAGATAACCGCAGCCTACGGTACGCGTCAACGAACATTATCGATGGACATTCACTAATATCAGGATTATCATTCCGTAAGCCAGCTGAAAGCCAATCTCTCGCTGAAAGACACTGACATCTACTGGTTCATCTGAATTACCTACTATCTTGTGATAATAACCACGTGCTGTCAACAACAACAGGAAACATAAGTTTGAAGGTGCAAAAAATCTTGTACATAATTATTTTATTTATGTTTATCTTGTCAGAGAGATGTTTACGGCTTTCATAAGGTCAGTGATCAAGAGATACTCTTAGTCTCATATCGTACCGCTACGAATTATTGCAACATGGCGGCAATCGAATGTGCCGATCAAGTATGCGCAGACCTGTTACCAACGGACATTTCCTTATACAAACGGAAGTAGCAGGCAAGAAAGATATTTAATTCCACGAGGAAAATATAAACGCTTTACAGCGATAGAGGTGAACACAAGAATGTTCTACTTCGTTGTATCTGCATCGTTTGAAATGTTTGCACTCTATGAGAACTACGTGTGCGAACACATAGAGGTTTCACCCAAATTTGGAATTTCAAAATTGTCCACAAAATAGCCAAGTTATCGTAACCATATTTTTAAACTCTTAATACACCTTTCTCTGAGCTGCATTTGAGTGATTAATAGGCGAAAATAATACTGATTTTGTCGTCATAAAATCACTGCTAAGGAGAAAGACTTACCGCGTTTCCCGATAAGTAAGATGCTCCATACGTACGAGACGAGCCATGATTTTGGGACCTGATATTTGAAAAAAATAGTTATTTCAAGTTTATTTGCCATAAAATTGACGTACGCCTTTATAAATGCTGTAACTCCGATCTATTTGTGCTCATTATGATAGGCGAAGCGTAGTTTGTACGTAATTTTCCTTCGCTACTCCGTCAACAGGGTGTTCATTTTAATTGCAGACTTTACAATATCTCAAAAACTACGCACAGGATCAATAAAGTTGTAATTCCAGTTTGTTTGCCTTGGAGGGTAACATCGAATCATGACACACTCGACCGCCACTCCACCCCATTCGTGGGTGCCGGGGGGCAACTTTGAAATCTTCAATGGGAACCATCGTTTCTTTTTTTTTATTTCAGACTACGACTTTACAGCAACATCTACATACGTTTTGTCCGAAGCAAATTTCTTCGGTTTGTCGCAGATGACACTGTAATCGGAGGAACAGAAATGGGTACACAGTCGTAGTTTGCAACATGCTACTCATTGGCCTTTGAATATCCAACGGCACGTGGAACCCTACCTCCACGCTGCGAGGGTAGGACAGGCGAGTATTTCATAACTTCTAGTAGGGAAACGCATTCTCAACGTTGTCTTCCTCCGACATGTAGAACAGGGGACCACTAGACGCGCCACCCTCGCCGTGATGCGAACTACGACGTATCGTTACAGGCAGTACACTGCGACCCGAGCTCACGCATCGTGCAGATGTGGAATAGACAGCGGCTCTAATCATTACAATACTTGCGCAGTGTTGGTTGGCTGCACACCTACCAATCATTTGGAGAACAAACGTGCAAGTGGAAGATCAATGTTGCAACCATAAAAGAAAAAAAAATTGATGATCCTGATTTACGGAGAACGTAGGAAAAATATTGAGACCGTAGAGAGAACGTAGCAGAAACGCTGAGGCTGCTGTTGCCTTGTATGCCGAGCGTTTTCCAGAGGAAGCTCGCTCTTGTTCGTTCCATTACAAGGTTGTGAACGGCTTTATGTCTGGTAGAATCGTAAAGCAAACGTGTTACAGGAGAAGCTAATGAAATAACTGTAGTAGCTATAGTGCACCACAATTTAAAAGCCACTTGCCAGACGCTACAGAAGTCATCCTCAGTATACCTGCCGCTGACAGCTAGCATGGACGTACTCAAAAGGCCCCGACTTCGGTGCTGCTCGGGCATCTGACTACAATCTGGCATTTACAGAGAGCAAGAGACAGCTTGGCGAGCTACGTGGAACTTTAAATGACACTTGAGAGAGGCTGCAGAGGGTGAGTACGGTTTACCCGTCACTGGCATCTCGCATGGACGGACTCCGAATGCTCCGATTCGGATAACACTAACGTCTGCTTACGAATCGGCATCGTAGGTTTCATTTATAGGCAGCAAGAGACGGTTTGCCGAGGTGTGTGCGTCCTTGAAAGTGACATACTAGACGCTACAGGGGATGTACACGGTTGTGTTCCGAAGGCTCCCAGCTTGGGTACCGCTCGGGTCCGTCTTTGAATCAGCAAAATGTAGTTGTCTTCAGACATCAAGAGGTGGCTTGACGAGCTGCGCGTAACGTTAAAAAAAATGGTTCAAATTGCTCTGAGCACTATGGGACTTAACATCTGAGGTCATCAGTTCCATAGAACTTAGAACTACTTAAAACTAACCTAAGGACATCACACACATCCATGCCCGAGGCAGGATTCGAACCTGCGACCGTAGCGGTCGCGTGGTTCCGGACTGAAGTAACTTTAAAAGCTGCTTGGAAGTGTCTATACAGGGTGAGCACTGTTTACCGACTGCTGGCATCTCGCTTGGACGGGCGCCGCAGGCTGTGACTCTGGTACCACCAAGGTCTCTGTCTACGAATCGTTATCCTAGGCTTCATTTACAAACAAGTAGAAGCAGCTTGGTGAACTTCACAGTACTTTAAATGCTGCTTGCCCGAAGCTACACAGAGAGTGTACAGTTACCTGTTGATGGTGCCTCTCATGGATGTACTCTGAAGGCCCCAACTCGAGTACCGCTGAGGTGTCTGCCTACGAATTGGTACTGTGGGCTTCTTTTACAGACAGCAAGAGACAGCTTGGCAAGCTTTCTGTGATTTTGAAAGCCAATTTCCAGAGGCTGTAGAGAACGTGCGCAGTAAACAAGCTAGCAGGCAATATTTTTCATCTAAGGAAATTTTTGTTAATGAATCCTGGAAACGTTGTTGTCTGGCCGACACTTTACCACGCAGACATCAATTTTTTGCTAAATATATCGACATTTCCGTTAACTAGTCTGTTGTGTTGGTAAAAATGAAGTGATTCGAAATGTTTGTCATATGTGAAATTCTAGTAGAGATTCCTTCCTTGAATGTGGTGTAATGACAAAGGTAGATTGTGAGATGGGATGGAATTCATTTACATGTTGTTTCCGTGTTCTTGAGTAATGGCCCTGACTTGGTATATCGGCCAGCCAGGCTGCCTGCCATATGTTGCTTCTCATGAGATTTTATTGAGTGGTGGATTTGCTCCCGTAATGCCATAAGATACATAACACCGACATATTAAATACAAATAAAATTAAAAAAAAGACGGTGAATTGTTTTGGAAAATATTTTGTCTACAACAAGAAATAAAATAGATTAGAAAAACATTTGACGTCACCTTGAACGATGCTCGAAATCACGTACAGCAGGTGAAATGATCTTCCGTTAGCGACATAAGCAGACCACTAAATGAAATACTGACCAGGCATAATTATATCCTCTAGCACTTTTTAAAATTCTAAGCTATACATTGAACTTTAAATCTCAATTGGCACCTCGTAAGCTGTACATGTTTTCGAATATCAGTCAAAAGCGCGTCAAATGTTTCTATAACGTGTTTCGCTTCTTGCTCTTAAACACATCGCTTCACGAGGCATTCGACCGTTTTTCTTATCAATTTCTTCGTATTCAAGTTTTGTTCAGAAAGCATTAAATGTATTATCGTTGAATACCAATCGGTGTTATATTATTATTAAGAGTATACACTCTGCGCAACACAATTAAAGCATACTTTCTCGAAACCCTGTAGTTGTTTCCTATTGCGACGCAGGTTTTAAATTTGGCTCAGAGGTGTCTACCTCAGAGGTGTCTACAAACTTCCTCTGTAATGGTATAAAACTCGACGTCACTCTCGGGCTCGGCGAAACTTCAGACAGCAAGGCCTCAACACATGCGGAAAGAAAGGCCAGAGCTCAGATATTCATGCGAGGTGTAAGGCGGCTTAACGATGTCATATTGGCACCAAATTTCCCCACAATTCTGCAAAATGCCAACGTAAGCGCGTCGTACGAAGAGGAGGTCGTCACCCCTTGTTACCAACATTTCAACTCGTATTTTGGCGCCTCCGAGATGGAGGTTAGAACCGCGGCACCCAGCGTTGAAATGACGTGTTTTTGTGTGTGGCCCAGAAAAACATTTCAGACACACCGCCGCTCAAAATCAACACGAAAAGGCATCAGGGGGTGGGATGAAGAGCGTCAGCGAAATCAGTCCTTCCGTTAAGGCGTTGGTGCCCTCAAATTTCGTAGTCGTAAACGACAGTTCGCAGTTCGACTAGCAACATGACGACTTTCTTAACGATCTTGACGCTGCTGATAGCCCACCGACTCTTTAACGTTTCTCTAAGGACACCGTGGGTCCATTGAAGGTGATCGTACCCCTTTGGAGCACAGTGTGACCGTAATTTAAGTCCTTTGTACTCTGTGAAACCACTAGGGACCATTCAAACAATTCGACAAAATCCGAACACGATCCGAAAGAGAAAAGTGTGTTTATGGTTTGTCAGTCCTGCCGTAGCGAGATCACAAAGTGGTGTGACAATGACACATATGTGATAAAAGGGCGAAAGGTCCCTCTAAGACCCCCCAGTACGGCAAAACCCTCAGTGCCATCCTCGCTTGCTGAGCAGTTTAAAAATGTACCTGCAGAGCAAAAAGTCCATGACGGGAATCATCATGGCTACCAGATAGCAGGTATGCAGGATGAGACAGGTGTCAAGCGGTTGCTTGCCTCCAGGGGCGCAGGACTCTCCTCGCGGATTTTCTCTTTACAGATAAATTTTTAAAGTACTCAACAAACGTAGGCTAGTGGCACTGAGAGTGTTGCCAAACTGTGGATCTTTTGCCGTTTTATTCATACATTTGTCAACATCGTACCCCTCCATAATCACACCACAGGACAGATGCGATATAGAAGAGTTGAAAAAGCATTAACACCCTTTGATGTTTGGGATCGCGTTCAAATTTTGTCGAATGGTTTCGAACGGTTCTTGGTCGTTCCACACTGTACACTAGAGCTTTGATTGCGGTCGCACTGCAGTCCGGAGGGGTGCGACCGTTTTCAACGAGATTGCTGGCCCACGATGTCCTTAGAGAAGGGTTACACGTCCGTGGGGTGCCAGCAGAGACAAAAATTGTCAAGAACGTCGTCCGGTTTTTCATCGCACTGGAAGCTGTCGCATCCACCAGCGAAATTTGTCGAAATCAGTACCTCAGGCGATGAGGTGATTTGATTGATGCACTTGATGAGACCTCCCTGCGACCTTCCCGTGTCGATTCTGGGCGACGATGTTTCTGATATGTTTTCCTCAGCCATCCATAAGAAAACCACGTGATTTCAATGCAGGGCAAGCGTTTCTAATGTCCATAGCGGAAACGTCAGAAAGAAAGAATCAAATGTGCGTAAGAGGGGGTGCAACGACTTCTCCCCACTGTTTGACACGTCCACGGTGGACGTGGTGAAACTTGGTGACAAAGCGAGTATGTATCGCTATAGCAAGCAGAAATCTACTAATACCAGTACTGCTGGCCGCTGTTCTGATCAGAACCGAGGTGGAATCTTCCTACACGTCGGTCAGGGGCCTGAAGATGGCGTAGTAAATCGCCGAAGCTGGTAGCCTACTAAAACAAGTTTGGAAACTAGACGGCTGAAAGGTGTTTAATTTGACATCATAGGCCTTACGTTGGTCAGTCTGATACCCAGATTTTCTGTTTTCCACTCACTGTTTGGCTAGGAAAATTTGGATAAAAATCCGTTGTGTGATTAGACGGTCTTGGTTTCCTTTCGCTTAAAAATTTCACCAATAAAAACATACAAAAGAGTTTTTGTGTTATTCGCAGGTAGATATCGCATACATCTTCCTTAAACTACGGTGATATTATGAACTTACGTAGGAAAGCAAACCACAGAACAAAGTGACAAATGATTCATCAAGCATGGATGAGTATAGCTATTAGAAGAAAAATCACGTTTCCTGAATATCAGAAAGACGACTGTATGAAACACGAAAGATATTGGAAATGTTAGTCCTATCCCTCACATTGTCACTGTCACTATTTCAAAATTCTGAACGGCTGTAATTTTATTTTATTTTATTTTATTTTTTAAGTCATCAGTCTTCTGACTGGTTTGAAGTGGCCCACCACGAATTCCTCTCGTGTGCCAACCTCTTCACCTCGGAGTAGCACTTGCAACTTGCATCCTGAATTATTTTCTCGGTGTATTCCTATCCCTGTCTTTCTCTACAATTTTTACCTTCTATAACTCCCTGTAGTACCATGGAAGTAATTCCCTGATGTCTTAACAGATGTCCTATCGTCCTGTCCCTTCTCCTTCTCAATATTTTCCACATATTAAAAGAAAAAGGTTCAAATGGCTCTAAGCACTATGGGACGTAACATCTGAGGTCATCAGTCCCCTAGAACTTAGAACTACTTAAACCTAACTAACATAAGGACATCACACACATTCATGTCCGAGGCAGGATTCGAACCTGTGACCGTAGCGGCCGCGAAGTTTCGGACTGAAGCACTTAGAACCGCTCGGCCACAGCGGCCGGCTACTGGAGGTAATGGGGAAATGGGTTGACGTGTTCCATATTTATAACCTCACTTTGTGCGGTAGCGCATCCATCACGATTATGGAGTTGTGAACAGCTGAACGTCATCGCAACCAGAGCAGTTTATCATATTTCCTGAATCCAGAAAATACTAAATAGAACGAGTAATGCCAAGTATAAGAAAGATAATGAATTGTGTACATACAGACCAAAATGAAGAGACTATTATTTAAAAGTGACGCGTCTGAGAGCTGGCTGTTTTACGGAACTATATAAATGTTTTTACAGAACGACGTTTCGTCAATGTTCGATTTGCGTTTTTGTCAATTTACTGCTTACAAAAGGTTTGTGCAAGATCTTAAGAATAACTCATTCTGATGCGCACTTTCCCCCTAAGCTATTCGAGATGCCACATTAATTTAGTTATGAAGCCGTGAGATGTAACGTTACTCTTGTGTAGGACGTTATACGTTGCAGGCTAAAATGAGAGCCAACGCGACGGTGCATCCTCATCAAGAGAGAGACTCTAACGACCGCCTTGCTATTCTCGTCCAGTGGCTGCCCGTGCATGTTACAGGCAATTAGCTTCATTATCTGCGCACGAGACATTAATTAGACATGGCCGTTTAAAGCGTGACGCATTTCAACACGTGCGATCGGGCTTAATGTACGGACAATCAGCCAGTAGCTCCTGAACAACGAAGCGAGGGAGGTCCTTTTTATGCATTATCGGGCACTTCCGAAGTTAATAAAATTTGCTGCAAATAGTTTATCAAAGTGCACATAAATTTAATAAAAAGCGCTATCAAGAAGTTAAACTAATTTGACTTTCAGTGACAGTGGAATAATAATCTTGTCGGACGAATTGTCAAAAACGCCTAGGATGTTACGATCCTACTATAAGTCAGACAACAGATCAAAGTCATACCACTTGTTACAGGTTGACAATACCGGCACCAAAACGGAAAGAAATAAAATTAATTACTAAAGTCGTTGAAGAACATCGCACTAAAGTTTCTCCTTTACACACCATCACATGGATAAAAGTATGAACAATTTGGAAGTCACGCGTTTTTGCTTTTGCCGTCACTAAAGACCTTGGATACAGCGTAGACCACGGGAACTTGATTGTCCTATACCTATTATGCGAGATAACTGGCCCTCCGCCTAGTAAAGATTTATCGTAGATATATGGAGCTTCGGCGTATGCCTTACATGATAGGATTCAGGCAAAGACAGCCCTCTAGTTCTCGCGATCGTTAGGAAGACAGGGGCATAGAACTGTGAATATGTACCATTTACATTAATTTTCTGTAAATTTAGGAGACATTTGCCTCAGTAACTTATCACAAGATTTATGAAGACATAATATTATCCTGTAGAAATTTATTCTGAAGGATGCAGAAGTGTTTGTCGATTTATCAGTAGCCTTCGACAGAGCTTCAAACAGCCGCCTAGCAAACAAAGCATGATGCTGTCAACATATGGCATGTAGGGGCTGACGATACGAAAGGGTTGCGAATTTGTAGGTAACACTGAACTAATTTTACTGACCCATGACATGGCTATACTACATATAAATGCTGCCATCCGTTTCTTGTACGTATTTTGTTGCTGTGTTGTCTTACAATAGAAATACAGCAGTTTATTGGGAATCAAAGTTATGCTCAATGTCATTCGCAAGTGAATGCACGAATGTAGGTGTTTGACGTGCATAAATACACGGGGTAACGGGTATAAGTGCTGATGGTATCAATGCCTACACACATCAGTGTGTTGTTGTTTTTCCTTTTTGTCAAACAGTATTCCTACAAACACGTCACAAACTTTATGACCTGATGTTTTCCGTATAGTCACAACTGCACCGCTTTGTAAGAGATCTACGCCTGCCAGTACAGACAAACCGTTTAGCGTCCACGTTTCCACACTTCAACACTTGTGTAAGTAGGCTGTTTATGTTTTCTTATTGGCAACGTTACGTAGCGCTCTGTATGAAAATCACTGGCTATGCTGTGTGCAGTCTGTGGCTAGTTTGCATTGTTGTCTGCCATTGTAGTGTTGGGCAGCTGGATGTGAACAGCGCGTAGCGTTGCGTAGTTGGAGGTGAGCCGCCAGCAGTGGTGGATGTGGGGAGAGAAATGGCGGAGTTTTGAAATTTGTAAGACTGGATGTCACGAACTGCTATGTATATTATGATTTTTCAACACTATTAAGGTAAATACATTGTTTGTTCTCTATTAAAATCTTTCATTTGCTAACTATGCCTATCAGTAGTTAGTGCCTTCCGTAGTTTGAATCTTTTATTTAGCTGGCAGTAGTGGCGCTCGCTGTATTGCAGGAGTTCGAGTAACGAAGATTTTTGTGAGGTAAGTGATTTGTGAAAGGTATAGGTTAATGTTATTCAGGGCCATTCTTTTGTAGGGATTTTTGAAAGTCAGATTGCGTTGCGCTAAAAATATTGTGTGTCAGTTTAAACACAGTCATGTATAATTGTTCTAAGGGGACGTTTCACTTGACGTGTTGCCGAGGGGAAAATAAGCATTAATGGTTTGCTTTTGCCACATGTACTTGGATTATCCAATCTAAAAAAACTTACAGCTTGTAGTAGCTGTAACAGTCTGCAAATGACATAAATACTGATGTCACGTTTTACAGTACACTGTTCTCAGTCACCAGTAGCAGTATCCGCACTTAAAGTCGTTACACCCTGTGCAACAGTCTTAGTTTCTATGAAGTAATACGTCTACTTAAAACTATGGTTATAGTTGATGCTGGTACGACGATAAACAGTTTAAACATTGAACAGTATTGACAAAGTTAATCTCTGATTGACTGTTCCCTGTGAGCAAACATCCCCTCGTCCGGCTTCATGTCCCGTGAACACGCTGTTTTCGGGAAGGATACAAGACACTGACTCAGTATTAGCTACACACCTGCGAAATGTATACTGCTGCCTGCAGCAAATCCTTGTTTGATCCTCGAGAACATATGTCGAGCGATGTTCCACAGTGGCTCGTACAATGTACAGTCCTGGAAACTGAAATAAGAACACCGTGAATTCATTGTCCCAGGAAGGGGAAACTTTATTGACACATTCCTGGGGTCAGATACATCACATGATCACACTGACAGAACCACAGGCACATAGACACTGGCAACAGAGCATGCACAATGTCGGCACTAGTACAGTGTATATCCACCTTTCGCAGCAATGCAGGCTGCTATTCTCCCATGGAGACGATCGTAGAGATGCTGGATGTAGTCCTGTGGAACGGCTTGGCATGCCATTTCCACCTGGCGCCTCAGTTGGACCAGCGTTCGTGCTGGACGTGCAGACCGCGTGAGACGACGCTTCATCCAGTCCCAAACATGCTCAATGGGGGACAGATCCGGAGATCTTGCTGGCCAGGGTAGTTGACTTACACCTTCTAGAGCACGTTGGGTGGCACGGGATACATGCGGACGTGCATTGTCCTGTTGGAACAGCAAGTTCCCTTGCCGGTCTAGGAATGGTAGAACGATGGGTTCGATGACGGTTTGGATGTAGCGTGCACTATTCAGTGTCCCCTCGACGATCACCAGTGGTGTACGGCCAGTGTAGGAGATCGCTCCCCACACCATGATGCCGGATGTTGGCCCTGTGTGCCTCAGTCGTATGCAGTCCTGATTGTGGCGCTCACCTGCACGGCGCCAAACACGCATACGACCATCATTGGCACCAAGGCAGGAGCGACTCTCATCGCTGAAGACGACACGTCTCCATTCGTCCCTCCATTCACGCCTGTCGCGACACCACTGGAGGCGGGCTGCACGATGTTGGGGCGTGAGCGGAAGATGGCCTAACGGTGTGCGGGACCGTAGCCCAGCTTCATGGAGACGGTTGCGAATGGTCCTCGCCGATACCCCAGGAGCAACAGTGTCCCTAATTTGCTGGGAAGTGGCGGTGCGGTCCCTTACGGCACTGCGTAGGATCCTACGGTCTTGGCGTGCATCCGTGCGTCGCTGCGGTCCGGTCCCAGGTCGACGGGCACGTGCACCTTCCGCCGACCACTGGCGACAACATCGATGTACTGTGGAGACCTCACGCCCCACGTGTTGAGCAATTCGGCGGTACGTCCACCCGGCCTCCCGCATGCCCACTATACGCCCTCGGTCAAAGTCCGTCAACTGCACATACGGTTCACGTCCACGCTGTCGCGGCATGCTACCAGTGTTAAAGACTGCGATGGAGCTCCGTATGCCACGGCAAACTGGCTGACACTGACGGCGGCGGTGCACAAATGCTGCGCAGCTAGCGCCATTCGACGGCCAACACCGCGGTTCCTGGTGTGTCCGCTGTGCCGTGCGTGTGATCATTGCTTGTACAGCCCTCTCGCAGTGTCCGGAGCAAGTATGGTGGGTCTGACACACCGGTGTCAATGTGTTCTTTTTTCCATTTCCAGGAGTGTATTTGTATTAGGGAAATACGGAATCAAACATAAAATTATAGTCCTATCAACCTGATTTCCGAAAGTAGTCTAAGGCCAGTCATTGGTAAAAGAGACTCATTCAAAACAGCGACATCAAATTATTCAATCCTTTCTTGTTCATCTGAGCTACTTCCCTGTCTCGAATGACGTTAAAGCTAGAAGCTCCATAAAATCTTAATGTACGAGGAGCGTCCAATAAGTAATACAACACACATTTTTCTGAAAGAAATTGGTTTTCGTTGAAGCTGCCAATACACCATAATATAATTTTGGCTACAAAATCTCAGTTTTCAACATAATCTCCGTTCATTGCGACGGTCTTTCTGAGACGGCCTGTATCCCGCATGTTTCCACTCTACTCATCGTCATCGTAGCTGCATTAATAACCTCCCTGTCACTCACATATTCCCTCCCGCGCAGGGCATGTCGCAGCTGCATTAATAATCTCCCCATCACTGACGTATTCCCTCCCGTGCAGGGCATCCTTCATTGGACCAAACAGATGGAACTGGGAAAGTGCGAGATCGGGCTGTAGGGTGGATGAGGAAGGACAGTCCAATAAAGTTCTGTGAGCTGCTCTCGGGTGTGCAGACTTGTGTGAAGCCTTGCGTTGTCATGGAGAAGGAGTTCGTTTGCATTTTTATGGCGACGAACGCGCTGAAGTCGTTTCTTCGGTTTCCTGAGGGTAGCACAGTCCACTTCAGAGTTGATCTTTGCACTGTGAGGGAAGACATCAAACACCTTCAGAGATCCGAAGACCGTTACCATGACTTTACAGGCTGAGGGTGCGACTTTGAACTTTTTTTGGAGGAGAGGTGGCGCCACTACATATATGGCCGATTTGTTTCCAGTTCGAAGAGATTAACCCATGTTTCAACGCCTGCCACGATGTTCGACAGTAAATTGTCACGATCAGCCTCGTAATGCGGTAGCAGTTCTGCACTGATGGTCCTTTGTTGCTCTCCATGGTGCTCTGTTAGGCTGTGGGGAATGCAGCGGGCACACACACCTCTGAATAACCCAGCTGGTGGACAAGCGTGTCATCACTATGACCAGAGACGTCCAGTTGTGCGGCGAGGTGTCTTACTGTAATCTGTCGGTCACGTCGACTGAGAGTATGTGCACACTTCATTATTGCATGAGTCACAGCTGTGCGTGGCCGGCCGGCGCGCTGAATATCGGACACGTTTTCACGATCTTGTTGCCATAATCAGAGACGCCTCGCCCAACGACTCACTGTGCTTTCGTAGACATCCTGCAAGCACCTATGAATATTTGCGATACTCTGGTTTTCTGCCAAAAGAAACCAAATAGCAGCTCTCTGCTTGAACATATCTCCGTTATACACGCCATTTTGCAGGTAACGTATAGCGCTGCCACCTATTGGAACTGTCTGAAACCAAAGGGGCTGAAGCAGGAATTTTCAAAGCTTCCCACAACAAATTCTGCACATTTTCAACCGAAACTGGCCGAAAACAGAATTTGTTGTATTAGTTATTGAACGCTCCTCGTGTAATTGCAAGCTAGATGTAGTGCGTGTGCTGTAAATTGGAGAGGTATATTTATTACTGATGGTTAATTTTACCGACATCTACATCTAAATATACATACGTACTCCTCTAGCCACCATACGGTGCCTTGTACCTCTACTAATCGTTCCATTTCCTATTTCACTTGCACATGGAGATAGGGAAGAACATTGACTTTGCAGTACTTACACGAGATGTACGTTTGTTCCAGTAGAATCGTTCCGCTGTCAGCCATAAGTGACAGTTATATAAATTTACTCAATAGAGGTCCTAGAAAACAACGTCATCTTCTCTCCAGGGTTTTCTTTTGAGTTAACGTAGCATTTCAATATAACTCCCGTGTTGGTCGTACTTACCACAAACAAATGTAGCACCACGTCTCTGAACTACTTAGATATCTTCCCTCGATCCTACATGGTAGGTATACCATTACCAAACACTCGAGCAGCACTCAAGAATGGGACACTATAGCGTTCTATTCGTGGTTTCCTTCATAGAAGAGCTACCCTTTTCTAGAAGAGCTACCCCTTAGTTGAAGTCGACCATTCGCCTCTCCTACCATCCGTGCTCGTCCTGCTCATATCGCTTTGCAAGGTTACGCCCAGAGATTTAATCGATGTGATTGTGTGAAGCAGTACACCACAAGTGCTCTATTAGAACAACGCGGAATTTATTTCTTACTCATCCGCAGTAACTTACGTTTTTCTACATTAAGAGCAAGCTGCTATTCATCACACGTATAGAAATTCTATCTAAGTCATCCAGTATCCACCTGGGCACTCCTGACGATTTTCTTCAGCCTTATGAATGCTCGCCGTCAGGGATAACTTACTGGGTTCTATGACTTAAGAAATCTTTAAGTCACTCGCCTATCTGGGAACCTAATCCGTAGGCTTGGGCATTCGTTAACAGTCAACAGTGGGGTACTATATCATCGGCGAAAAATAAAGGAATTGAAACAAACTTTGGAAGAGGAATAACATCCAAAGGGAAGAAATGTCAACGCTGAAGTTCTCAGGCAAGATAAAGAATTTGTCTTCTTGAAAGAAAGACGTAAACTTCCTACTGAGAGAAATGATCGACGTGCCTCGCACGGAATGTGGCTTAAAGTTAAATGGAGCAAAGGTGTTACTGATATGGAACGACATAGAAGTGGAAGAAGCGAAGGAATTCTCCTAACCAGGAAGCAAAGAATGCGCAAATTTCCAGCAGTAGCCTCATACAAGCCAGGAAACCTTTCTTCGACAAACTGACATATCAGGTACTGCTATAGATCTAAGAAAGAAATCCCAGAAAGTGCACGTAAGAAGTACTACATTGTACATGGACCATGAGAAATCCAGAGAACAGGTAACTGGTAGCAAATGACTGCTATCAAGAATGTTAAAAACTAGGAACTAAATGAAAAAGCACTAAAGAGAATAGTTTGCGAATGAGATCTGCCGGAGACAATTACCAGAAGAGTACACCTGCTAACGCGTTCAGGAACGGTTAACCCTGCACTAGAAGGGCCAGACGAGGGGTAGAATACTGATACGGGGTTAGGCGAATACTAAAGTAAGTAAAACAGATTATAGATAATTTTGGTAGCACTAGTTACGTAGAGATTATCATATTAGCGCAAGATAAATATGTATTTCAGGAATAACATCAATCGAAAGATTGATGACTTCAGAATTTTGTATCTTTAATTTGGGTAAAAATGGCGGAATAAGGCACTCTTAAGTTAGGAAACCATCATGGCCTCTGGAGGCTTGTAGGCTCGCGAGAGTCGATGTAGACAAGACAAGTTTAGAGGCCGTATATCTCTGCCAAAGCGCCAAACATAGCAAGGACAAGTGTGATGGGCATGGCCTTATGGGACATGGGAACGGTCGTGTGACGTTTTGAGCCTTGATGAGTCACTGGGACCTGGCGCAATTTCTTGAGCGTCTGCCACTCTGTCTCCTCCTTCAGCCATATTCAGAGATGGAGTCCAGATCGCCTGCCGGAGTAGAACTAAAAAAAATATCATTAAAACTTACTTTATCACGGATATCCAATAAGAAACGCAGTTGCCCATTATGAAAGGAAAGAGAACGTAATCACCTCAGAAAAGCGTTCCAGGTAGTTAATAAAGATTGCAAAGATAATTGGATTAAATTCGTATCGAAAATAAACCTGTCCTTTCATAGTAATCCCGGGCACAAACCGTGAGAGTAGTTGCTATATTAATCTCATAGAGTAATTTGTGCTGTTCCCTAAAGTTTATAACTAGCAATGTACTATCCTTACGTTTATCAGGGAGCTTGAATTAGTCTTAGTAGACTAGAAGTTATTACTCCGAGAGCATTCCGATTTCACGACCTAGCGACTATTATATACTTTCCCCAAGTGCAGCTCTGCTACAGTTTTCATTTAATATTAGACACATTTGCGATAGCACCACGAACATAAAGGAACAAAACTGGCTAATAGAAATAAGAAAACAAATATTAACCGCAATATAATTTATTACGTCTCACTATAAGTAACTGAATCTATTTTTAACACTGTCTGAAGAAGCAGAATTTGGTGACGATGTTGCCGCTACACTAAACTGTATGAACTATATTCGTAGTTTCGGAATCTTTCTGACGTTAGCTGGATTAGGTATGAAGATATTACCTGTTGGTAACACAAGAAAATCTGTGCCTAACCGGTATTCTAACCCGGATTTCCCGTTGTTGCGAGCGGTCACCTTAAAAGCCTCGGCTATCTGCGCAAGCTTCCAGACCGATGCGTACTTCCATATTTCATAGTATCTATGACCCCATCGCTCGCAACTTTATTTGGAATCCCGCCACAAGGATTCAAAGAGAAAAACAAATTCAAAGTTCGGAATGATTCCGCAGTTGTAAATAAACATCGTAACTGAATTTAAACAGTTTTATTACAACAAGATTTCACTCGAATTAGCATCTTTTATTAGCTCGATGGTGATGATTGGTTTGTGGAGCGCCCAACTGCGCGGTTATCAGCGCCCGTACAAATTCCCAACCTTTTCTCAGTCCAATCTCGCCACTTTCAGGAATGATGATGAAATGATGAGGACAGCACAACACCCAGTCATCTCGAGACAGATGAAAATCCCTGACCCCGCCGGGAATCGAACCCGGCTCCACGTGCTTGGGCTATTTGCTCGAGTGGCTCGCAGCCTAGTGAAAGCCTTCCTTGCTAATGATACTTCCGCGTCTTACGTGTCAGATATCTTAACTTCTGTTGTTTCTTGTCGTTGGCTGTGATGAGTATGTGTATAATGCAGTGTAGTCTTGTTAAAGACGGAAGAAAGTGAAACCCAGTGTCGGGACAGAGCTCATGCCTACCAGAAGCACCAAGGGGTCGGAGAGCTTAGCGCACCTGTGTGACAGGCGAATCACCATCATCAGTCTCAGATGCCCTCGTTCAACGAAAAACTACACATCCTTGGAATTACACATAGTCCATTGACAATAAATTTAATCACGAATTATGCGTGACCATCTGTCACCTCCTTGGTGGTGAAATACTGATGATGGAAAGTTTTTCCACCACCACAGGAATTGGGAACGACTACCTCCGAATCGAAAATGATCGCACCATGGTTATTGCTATGGATCGTATTTGGCCAGCGGCGTTTGTAACGGAACATATTAAAGGCTTTACTGTACCGAAGTATGCGATACCCTCCAAATTCAACCAGTTTAACGAGTATTTATGATTATAGCAAAGGTATTGTGTATGTTAACAATGATTGCATAACATGTCTGCATAAACAGTCAACCCATTAAATTATACTGAGTAACTGACCCACACAAAAGTTTATATCACTTGATCACTGATACAGCAAATGTCATCATGTAAAAACACTAAGTTCATCTTAAACAATTAATATGAAGTACGAAAAATAGTAGCCAACTTAGGTATTTTGGATCTCCTTAAATAAAAATCACCCAGTGAAACCTATTTGTTCACTAGGAGCGCTTTCACTCAGTATTCACGAAATCAATCCTATTTTAGACGAAAACCAATGTAATTCTTAATAATTCATGTTATTTACTTATTTATGCAAATTAGAGAAGTCAATTGACAAACTTCTAAAAAACGGCCTTTTTGTAACAAAGAATTATTCTGTCAAGTCAACAAATCTGTCTGTCATTTTAATAACATGTTAAATTATGTCACTCGATGCAAATTAATAACTTTTCTGCACAAATTATGATAACAGATGTACATGTGACTTGTAAACTATATCTCTTTTTAGTAGTTCTTTGACAATGTTATAAATACAAGCAGCAAGAACGGTTGGGAGGCAGTCGGAATGTCACTTTGGTAATGTGTGTTTATGTGTTATTGTTTGAGGTGGATAAACAATGCAAAGAACATGTAACGGAAGCTCTACTTTGTGTTGAGTCATGGTCTTTGGTGGACAGTGGAATTAAGATGGCCACCAGAGTAATAAATATTTGAAGTTTACATATTTGTTGGTTTCGCTCGTTCTTTATCATCAAAAGCACATAAAAAACACGGGACCTCATGTTTTTAACCCTAGACAACCTAGAGAGCCAGCATCAGCATCGAGACACAGCAGCGATCCAGCAAGTAGCAGCGATTACCACAACACAATGCATTTTAATGGCGCCAACCTAACATCAAGTAGTGCTAACAAGCTCCGTAAATGGGAGTGAAATAGTGCGATTATAGCAATTAGCTATATCTACGACTAGGCGACCATTACACGTTGGATTTCGGAAAAGATTAAGAACATATTTTACCCTTCACTGTGAAGTTACTGAAACATTTCCCAGGTGAACGAGGAAACTGTGAATGTACGTCGAAGCTATAAATTTCAACTGTGAATGGAATAACTTAACACAAAACGGTGGAAAGTAGCTCTGTAAGTTATCTATGATAAGATTAAAATAGTTTGTAACCGACAGACATAAAATACTTTAAATTAAAAATGAAATTATAGTTCTTGAACACTGACGATGAAGAAAAGTGTTACACCTCTAACCACCAGTGCGATATTTACTAAAATTAGTGTAGAGGTCATCATTTAAACGAGTTTTCAATTATTAAACATTCACTCCACTGGGAACTCATGTTCGTCTTCAAGGTTAATATGAAGTGTGACCCCCAAGAGCACGAATAGAATCTTGTATTTGTTGTGGCATGGGGGCAAACAGCTTGAAACACATACCTTGTCAGTTGAAGTTCGCCGGCTGGAGGTTGATGTGAACATACACGTCTTCGCACTTTGTCTCAGGCAGACTCTGTGAATGACAAATCAAGGGACCGAGCAGGGCACTGACCATGACGGATCTGCCAAAAGGATTTAGCATTCTGGTCATATACTGTTGAGCATTCAGGTTCCCTTCAATAAATACCAAATCTGTTCTGTTTTGTCATATCAATTATCCACGTTGTGATTCCAGGAACTGGAGAGACATGGGTATCGAGAATTGCAGCTTGCTATGACCTTTCATCATGGACAAATTGGCAACTACATGGACGCCGCAAACACAAGTGAGACCAATCACTGAACACCACTAAATGCCACTCAACATTCCAATTACCTCTGGATCGACACCATGCAAGTCCTCCTTGTCACTGGTATAGCGTCGCATGGCAGCTCCAAATTTGACTCTACTTCCGGTAATTTTTCCCCGACCAATCACTGACCACCACAGAATGCGACTAAGTACTCCAATTGTGCCAGCCGCGGTGGCCGTGCGGTTCTAGGCGCTGCAGTGCGGAACCGCGGGACTGCTACGGTCGCAGGTTCGAATCCTGCCTCGGGCATGGATGTGTGTAATGTCCTTAGGTTAGTTAGGTTTAAGTAGTTCTACGTTCTAGGGGACTGATGACCATAGATGTTAAGTCCCATAGTGCTCAGAGCCACCTAAGTTCTAGGGGACTGATGACCTAAGATGTTAAGTCCCATAGTGCTCAGAGCCATTTGAACCATTTTGAACTCCAATTGTCTCTGGTCCTACGTCATGCAAGTCCTCATTATCATTGTTATAACTCCGCAGATAAATGACGTATGGCAGCTCGAAATTTAACTCTGCTTACACTAATTTGTCCCCGACGGTTCGTGGTGACACCTTGCCTGCAACCTCTTACCGGATTTCAGTCGATGCCATCCTTCTATTCGTCAGAGCCAGTAGAGTCATCCTACGATTTTCTCGTGGTGTACTTCTTCTCGAAGGACTCATACCTAAACGTATTGCCACACAGTTGAATACCTCTCGTCACCACCAAACGTGTCTGTGTTCTTTATCAAAATAAATAGGTGGAAGAAGGTAATGCATCATGATCCACACTTGAAAAGTACAACTGATGTTGCTGACTGACAAATGCAGCTTTTTTATTACTTTTCATCTTGGCCCTACTTAATATGATATTTAACTGGCGCAAAAAAACGAACATTCAGTAAGGCTACCATTCGGAGCTATGTTATCAAACTCTCTAAAAAGTTTGGAATCTTGTTCTCTTCCATGGTCAGTTACTAAATAATACCAAAATCTATAACACGTTCATCCACAAACGTCATATTTTTCGACACTTATCTTTAACATGAAACTCTTTAACATAAACTCTTTATCTTCGTAGTACACGAATGTAACTACGAAAAGCACACAACACGATATGTTAGCTGAGAAAACACTTAGCATGGCGATTGCTCAGTTTGCTTCTGTCAAAGACATTCCGCATCCTCCTAGATGCACTACTACAATGGACAACGTCCCACAAAGAGTAAGGTACAATTACTGATCGCAGGTGAGTATTTTTTTAAGCAATTTCTGCCATTTGACTGTTAATTGTTCATTTATTTTACACAATTGTGATTTCAGCTTTGTAGCCATTCTCAAGTGCATGTTGAAAAGTTAAAATATATCAGACCTGCTTGACATATTTTAAGTTTTCAACATATACTCAAGAATGGCTACAAAGCCGAAATCATGATTGTGTAAAATAAATGAACAGTTAAGAGTGAAATGGCGGAAATTTCTTCCAAGAAATTCTATGACTGTGGTTCCCCACGAAGAAAATATCATCAGCAGATGAGTGTAATTCGTTCTTTTTGACAAAGTAAAATAACACATCAATAAACCGAAAAACTGTCTATTATTTTTCCATAACAGTACAAAAAATATGTTGCTGACTTAACGGCACTATTCACCTAACTTACCTCTTTTATTTCACTTGGCGACGAGTATAATTCAATCTATGTAAGCAACTTGTCACAAGGCACAACGAATCCTCAAATTAAATATCAGAAAGTTATTTCCATGTGTAAATCGTCTGAATCATTGTCTATTACACTATAAAACTCACGTAGTTCACTTATTGCCTCACTTACAAGTTAGGGAACACATAGTGATACCTGAATTAAGCTCTCGCACGATGGAAACTACATGCCACTTCAGTGACATAATGCACTGAACAGTAGTTTTACTGTCTGAATTTCGTCTTCATTCGTATAGGTAAGAAGCGAAGGCTAATATGCGTGGTATCCACTATCCACTTTCAGCTATGTTTCGAAGTCAGCCAAATTTACAGTGACCCGTGCTAGGGTAATAACTTTCATTACAGTACGAAATGTTTATCATCTTCCACTGATAATATTGACTTATACTGTTCCACAATGGAAACAGTAGGCAGCTTGGATCAAACTATAAACTGAACTGTCGATATTATATACTGAACAGTCGATTTTTAAGATCATTTCATATGCGTTCGCGAAGTAAAGAAATGAGGGTTTCCATGCTTCCAACAAACCACTTTCAACTAGTTTTCAAATCAGCCAAGTATTAGAGTGTCCCATGCTAGGGTATTAACTCTGTCTTATAATATTAAACATTTGCCATCTTCTGGTGATAATGCAAGCCGATGATGTCACAGAGTGGAAGTCGACGACTCACAAGATGAAACACACCATCCCTTCCGCAATTTCAAAACACAGCTTCCTGTCCGCTATTAGCACTCTCTTTAGCCAAGGACGACATAAATGTTTCTTATAGAGACATGCCATGAACGTTATGAAAGCGATAATATGTTTATTGATATCATTATTCAACCACGGGCTTGCAATTTTACATCTAGATTTATTATTTATCTCTATTCTGTTACTGGAGGTCTTCTAGTTTAAACTGACTATTCCAACTGTCTTATCGTTGTTCACAATCGCATTGCAGTTTTCTTATCAGTCTTCTTGCACACACAAGTGTTGATGTTAGATAATCTCATCTCCATTTTGCTAAAATTCCTGAAAAATCTTGCGTTAAGTCCAGTGTCATAGGGTGATAGTCGTCTACAGGAAGTTACTGGGAATATCCCAGGCAGCTCATCCTAGGTAAATGTTCAAGAAACCACACATTTTCTTCTTTAACACTATAGACTGTCCCTTCAATAATCGTTCCTGCCACGCTGCCCTTCTCTCACAGCAACGTGATACACTGGCAGCCTGCGTTTCCGTAATATGAGAAATAAGATACTTACATGTTTCTAGAATGAAATTTTTACTCTGCAGCGGCGTGTGATTGATTAAAACTGTATGCCGGACCGTGACTCGAACTCGGAACCTTTTACTCCGCTGGCAAGAGCTCTACCGACCTCCTTTTGTTTTTTGGTCTCTGGTCATCCCCTTATAATCTACCGTTGCATTCTCCATAACTATCCTTCGTCAGCAAGCTTCAATGCTATAGTCAAATGAAATGTACCTCTGGATATAAAGAAATTCCTCCACTCTTCGTACTGGAAAGTAAAACAAAAATCATCTTGTTGCGAAGTTTCTCAATTTCTTAGAGCTTTTTTAGATTCTTGAAACGTACATGAACGAAAACTCGTGGAAAATTGTAGAGGAAAATAAATTAGCAGTTTACCATGAACTGAAAGATTGTGTGTACATCACTTCACCTTATTCCTTCCTTTTGAAATATTATTTGTAACATGTTTTCAAAGTTCTTCTTGTGATTCCTGTTTCTCAACTGCTTACAATATTTCGTCGTAATGTAGCGATTGTAGTCCTTAGTGCTGTCAGTTATGAGGAATTTCTCGAGCCCTCTCGATTAATAAAGTCGTATTCCTTTGTTGGATGTCTGTGAGACCAAGACCACCATCTCCAGACGGTAAGGTGACTGTACGAGCTGCGACCTTAAAGATACATCCTTTCCACGTCAGCAGTGTCCAAGCGAATAGGCAGACATTGCTTTAGGTACATTTCTTTTGACAGGATCATGCAGTTAATCAGCTGAACTTTCTGAATTAAATTAAGGTCCTTATATCTGCGATCTCGTCTGGATGGCGAAATGAACGAAGTTGTCGTATAGCCATATTATGATTTTTTTTTTTTTTGTCGCGGAAAATGTCTTGTCCGGAGCATTGCTCTCCTGAGGAATGCCACCTGTTCCTTTTTTATGGTCCATGATCAATATACCATGAGTAAGTAAACCTGTGGACTGTCGTGTTAACAGATCCACATCAGTGACACAAGTGTTCAAAATGGTGCAAATGGCTCTGAGCACTATGGGACTCAACTCCTGAGGTCATCAGTCTCCTAGAACTTAGAACTACTTAAACCTAACTAACCTAAGGACATCACACACATCCATGCCCGAGGCAGGATTCGAACCTGCGACCGTCGTGGTCGCACGGGTCCAGACTGTAGCGCCTAGAACCGCTCGGCCACTCAGGCCAACGACACAAGTGTGAATGAGCCTTGCAGTTTGTTGCTACAATGTCATTAATCACCTGATACCATGTCGGCCGTACTGCAGTAGTTAAAACTTTGTTACTAATGTTCTGCCATATAGTATCGCAATCTTTGGTGGGTTATTTTGTCCCTATCCTGTTCCGAGCTGTACTCCATTGCATAACAGTGCCAGTTGAACAAGCGCTACGCCCGGGTTTTGTATGTAAACTCTCTTTACAACTGATCTCAGTGAAGTAAGTTGGCACGTGGTTCAGCTTAAAATTAATGGGAGCCACGTTGACAGGGGAATCTAAGCTCCTTGGTTATGTCAGTTGCAAGAGTAGCATCGTAATACTGTCATGGTTTTTATGAAAATACTGTCAGGGTATTTATGAAGAATTTCTCGAGTTCTCTTTATTATTATTAATAATAATAATGTTTAAGTTCCATAATTACTAGTAGTATATCTTTTTTGAGTCATTAGTCTTCTGACTGGTTTGATGTTACCCGCCACGAATTCGTCTCCTACGCCAACCTCTTCATCTCAGAGTAGTACTTGCAAACTACGTCCTCAATTACTTGCTGGATGTATTCCAATCTCCATCCTCATCTACAGTTTTTGCCCTCTACAGCTCGCATGTCTTAACAGATCTCTTATCATCCTGTCCCTTTTGGTTGTCAGTGTTTTTCACATTCTCCTTTCCTCTCCGATTCTATGCAGAACCTCTCCATTTATTGCCTTATCAGTTCACCTAATTCTCAACATTCGTCTGTAGCACCACATCTCAAATGCTACGATTCTCTTCTGTTCCGGCTTTCCCACAGTATATGTTTCGCTACCATACAATGTTGTCCTCCAGACGTATATTCTAAGAAATTTCTTCCTCACATTAAGGCCTATGTCTGATACTAGTAGACTTCTCTTGGTCAGCAATGCCCTTTTTCTCTGTGCTAGTCTGCTTTTGACAACCTCCTTGCTCTGTCCGTCATGGGTGATTTTACAGCCTATGCAGCAGAATTCTTTACCATCGGTTCTGATGTTAAGTTTCTCGCAGTTCTCATTTCTGCTACTTCTCACTAATTCCGTCTTTCTTCGATCTACTCTCAGTTCATACTCTGTACTCATTAGACTGTTCATTTCATTCAGCAGATCATGTAATTCTTCATTTTCACTCAGGATAGCAACGTCATCAGCGAATCGTATCACTGCTATCAATCCACCTTGAATGTTAGCCCTATTCCTGAACCTTTCTTTTATTTCCATCATTGCTTCTTCGATGTACAGACTGAACAGTAGGGGTGAAAGACTACATCCTTGTCTTACACCCTTTTTAATCAGAGCACTTCGTTCTTGGTCGTCCTCTCTTATTATTCCCTCTTGGCTCTTGTACATATCATATATTACCCGCCTCTCCGTATAACTTGCCCCCATTTTTCTTAGAATTTCCAACATCTTGCTCCATTTCACGTTGTCGAACGCTTTTTCCAGGTCGACAGATCCTATCAAAGTTTTTGATTTTTCTTTAGTCGTGCCTCCATTATCCACCGCAACGTCAGAATTGCCTTCTCTGGTGCCTTTACCTTTCCTAAAGCCAAACTGATCGTCATCTAACACATACTCAATTTTATTTTCCATTCTTCTTCATATTATTCTTGTCAGCAAAACGGATCCATAAGCTGTTAAGCTGATTGTGCAATTCTCTTGCAGCTTCGGAATTGTGTGGATGATGTTTTCCGAACGTCAGCGGGAACACTCATTTTGTTGCCACTTCCCCACAATGATTTTAGAAATTTTGATTGAATGTTATGTATCCCTTCTGCCTTATTTGATCTTAAGCCCTCTAAAGCTCTCCTACATTCTGATTCTAATACTGGATCCCCTGTCTCTTTTAAATCGACTTCTCTTTCTCATAGAAGCCATCTATGTATCTTTCCACCTATCCGCTCCCTCCTTGGCATTCCCGTTGCACCCTTGCTCTTAAATTTCAGAGAAGGTTGTTTTGAATTTCCTGTATACTGAGTCAGACCTTCCGACAATCATGTGTTTTTCGATTTCTTCGCATTTTTCCTAAAGCCATTTCGTCTTAGCTTCCCTGCACTTCCTGTTTCTTTCATTCCTCAGTAACTTGTACTTCTGTATTCGCGAACTTCCCTGAATATTTTTTTACTTCCTTCTTTCATCGATCAGTTGAACTATTTTTCTGTTACCCACGGTTTCTTCACAGTTACCTTTTTTATACCTATGTTTTTCTTGGCAACTTCTGTGATTGCCCTTTTTAGAGAGATCCATTTCTCTTCAGCTATGCTGCCTACTGAGCTATTCCTTATTGCTGTATCTACAGGGTGTTACAAAAAGGTACGGTCAAACTTTCAGGAAACATTCCTCACACACAAATAAAGAAAAGATGTTATGTGGACATGTGTCCAGAAACGCTTAATTTCCATGTTAGAGCTCAATTTAGTTTCGTCAGTATGTACTGTACTTCCTCGATTCACCGCCATGATTTCATACGGGATACTCTACCTGTCCTGCTAGAAAATGTACCTTTACAAGTACGACACAACATGTGGTTCATGAACGATGGAGCTCCTACACATTTCAGTCGAAGTGTTCGTACGCTTCTCAACAACAGATTCGGTGACCGATGGGTTGGTAGAGGCGGACAATTCCATGGCCTCCACGCTCTCCTGACCTCAACCCTCTTGACTTTCATTTATGGGGGCATTTGAAAGCTCTTGTCTACGCAACCCCGGTACCAAATGTAGAGACTCTTCGTGCTCGTATTGTGGACGGCTGTGATACAATACGCTATTCTCCAGGGCTGCATCAGCGCATCAGGGATTCCATGCGACGGAGGGTGGATGCATGTGTCCTCGCTAAGGGGGGACATTTTGAACATTTCCTGTAACAAAGTACACTCCTGGAAATTGAAATAAGAACACCGTGAATTCATTGTCCCAGGAAGGGGAAACTTTATTGACACATTCCTGGGGTCAGATACATCACATGATCACACTGACAGAACCACAGGCACATAGACACAGGCAACAGAGCATGCACAATGTCGGCACTAGTACAGTGTATATCCACCTTTCGCAGCAATGCAGGCTGCTATTCTCCCATGGAGACGATCGTAGAGATGCTGGATGTAGTCCTGTGGAACAGCTTGCCATGCCATTTCCACCTGGCGCCTCAGTTGGACCAGCGTTCGTGCTGGACGTGCAGACCGCGTGCGACGACGCTTCATCCAGTCCCAAACGTGCTCAATGGGGGACAGATCCGGAGATCTTGCTGGCCAGGGTAGTTGACTTACACCTTCTAGAGCACGTTGGGTGGCACGGGATACATGCGGACGTGCATTGTCCTGTTGGAACAGCAAGTTCCCTTGCCGGTCTAGGAATGGTAGAACGATGGGTTCGGTGACGGTTTGGATGTACCGTTCACTATTCAGTGTCCCCTCGACGATCACCAGTGGTGTACGGCCAGTGTAGGAGATCGCTCCCCACACCATGATGCCGGGTGTTGGCCCTGTGTGCCTCGGTCGTATGCAGTCCTGATTGTGGCGCTCACCTGCACGGCGCCAAACACGCATACGACCATCATTGGCACCAAGGCAGAAGCGACTCTCATCGCTGAAGACGACACGTCTCCATTCGTCCCTCCATTCACGCCTGTCGCGACACCACTGGAGGCGGGCTGCACGATGTTGGGGCGTGAGCGGAAGACGGCCTAACGGTGTGCGGGACCGTAGCCCAACTTCATGGAGACGGTTGCGAATGGTCCTCGCCGATACTCCAGGAGCAACAGTGTCCCTAATTTGCTGGGAAGTGGCGGTGCGGTCCCCTACGGCACTGCGTAGGATCCTACGGTCTTGGCGTGCATCCGTGCGTCGCTGCGGTCCGGTCCCAGGTCGACGGGCGCGTGCACCTTCCGCCGACCACTGGCGACAACATCGATGTACTGTGGAGACCTCACGCCCCACGTGTTGAGCAATTCGGCGGTACGTCCACCCGGCCTCCCGCATGCCCACTATACGCCCTCGCTCAAAGTCCGTCAACTGCACATACGGTTCACGTCCACGCTGTCGCAGCATGCTACCAGTGTTAAAGACTGCGATGGAGCTCCGTATACCACGGCAAACTGGCTGACACTGACGGCGGCGGTGCACAAATGCTGCGCAGCTAGCGCCATTCGACGGCCAACACCGCGGTTCCTGGTGTGTCCGCTGTGCCGTGCGTGTGATCATTGCTTGTACAGCCCTCTCGCAGTGTCCGGAGCAAGTATGGTGGGTCTGACACACCGGTGTCAATGTGTTCTTTTTTCCATTTCCAGGAGTGTATTTGAAGTCACGCTGGTAGGTTCTGTTGCTGTGTGCTTCCATTCCATGATTAATGTGATTTGAAGAGAAGTAATAAAATGAGCTCTAACATGGAAAGTAAGCGTTTCCGGACACATGTCCACATAACATATTTTGTTTGTTTGTGTGTGAGGAATGTTTCCTGAAAGTTTGGCCGTACCTTTTTTTAACACCCTGTATAGCCTTAGAGAACTTCAAGCGTATCCCTTCATTCTTAGTACTTCCGTATCCCACTTCTTTGTCTATTGATTCTTCCTGATTAATCTCTTAAACTTCAGTCCACTCTTCATCACTATTAAGCTGTGATCTGAATCTATATCTGGTCCTGGGTACCCCGTAAAATCCAGTATCTGATTTCGGAATCTCTCTGTCTGACTGTGATGTAATCTAACTGAAATCTTCCCGCATTACCCGGCCTTTCCAAATATACCTCCTCCTCTTGCGATTCTAGCACACGATATTCGAAATAACTAGCTTTTATTTATTACAGAACTCAATTAGTCTTTCTCCTGTCTCGTTCCTTGTCCCAAGCCGGTATTCTCCTATAACCGTTTCTTCTAGTCCTTCCCCTACAACTGCATTCCAGTCCCGCAAGGCTATTAGATTTTCATCTCGCTTTACGGAGTGTATTACTCTTTCAATATTCCCCCGTATACTTTCTCTTTCTCTTCATCTTCAGCTTGCAACGTCGGCATGTATAACTGAACTATCGTTGTCGACGCTGGTTTCCTGTCGATTCTGATCAGAAGAACTCTATTACTGAAGGTTATAAAGCTTAGATAGTATTAGGAACAGAAAGCTGGTTGAAAACGGACGTTAATGACAACGAAATCCTAATTTCAGATACGAATATTTGTCGTACGGATAGGTTAGTCGGTAATGGTGACGGAATATTTATTGCAGTAGTAGTCTTTTGCTGGATGTCCGTGAGACCGAGAACACCCTGTCCAGACGGTAAGGTGACTGTACGCACTGCGACTTTAAAGATACATCCTTTCCATATTAGCAATGCTCAGGGGAATAGGCAGACATTGTCCTACGTAGGTCGCTTTTGACAAGAATATGCAGTTAATCAGTTATACTCTCTAAATTAACTTAAGGTCCCCATTTCTACGCTCTTTTGTCGAACCTCTGATTTTTGTAGCATGTCCTACCAGTTTTCTGAAGCCACCTTGAGCAGACATTTAAAAAATGTTATACCTAGGGACTTAAGATGGTCCATGGAATTAACCCAGACTAAGACAGTGCTCTCATAGACATTCAGAGGAAGCAAAGAGCTTTTCGTTATATTCGTTTCAGCAGCAGTAGCCCTGCAATAAATGTCGATTGCATTCTTTAAATGTTGAACATCTTCTTCGCCCCATATCCGGATGCCTAAATCATCCACATATACCTTCTTGACGGACATTATCGTGATATCTTCCAAGTCTTCGTTTAATTTTCGGACAAGACGTTCAGCTACTGTGACACATAGCAGCATAGAGAGTGGGCTCCCTTAGGGGAAAGCCCCTGAGAATATTGATGGCTGTTGTACAGGGCTATTACAAATGATTGAAGCGATTTCATAAATTCACTGTAGCTCCATTCATTGACATATGGTCACGACACACTACAGATACGTAGAAAAACTCATAAAGTTTTGTTCGGCTGAAGCCGCACTTCAGGTTTCTGCCACCAGAGCGCTCGAGAGCGCAGTGAGACAAAATGGCGACAGGAGCCGAGAAAGCGTATGTCGTGCTTGAAATGCACTCACATCAGTCAGTCATAACAGTGCAACGACACTTCAGGACGAAGTTCAACAAAGATCCACCAACTGCTAACTCCATTCGGCGATGGTATGCGCAGTTTAAAGGTTCTGGATGCCTCTGTAAGGGGAAATCAACGGGTAGGCCTGCAGTGAGCGAAGAAACGGTTGAACGCGTGCGGGCAAGTTTCACACGTAGCCCGCGGAAGTCGACGAATAAAGCAAGCAGGGAGCTAAACGTACCACAGCCGACGGTTTGGAAAATCTTACGGAAAAGACTAAAGCAGAAGCCTTACCGTTTCGAACTCATTGATGGGGACATGCTGCGCCGAGTGTGGGAGGAACTTGATTATCGGCTTGATGTCTGCCGAATCACTAAAGGGGCACATATCGAACATTTGTGAATGCCTAAAAAAACTTTTTTAGTTTTTGTATGTGTGTGCAAAGCATTGTGAAAATATCTCAAATAATAAAGTTATTGTAGAGCTGTGAAATCGCTTCAATCATTTGTAATAACCCTGTATATTGTCCATTAATAAGTACTTTTGTTGTCATTCCTATAACGATACTTTTTATAGATTGCAAAAATCCATCCCCAAAACCCGTGGCCGCCATTGTTTTAAAAAGATAACTGTGATCAATCACAGGCGTTAGCAAAATCGATAAAAAGTAGGGAACCTGTAATTTTAATTGCTGGAAAGACTGAGATATCCTACTCACTGACTGTTCTAATGATACTTCTGTGACGGATGGCTGTTTAATATGTCCAGTGACTTCTTGTAGTACCATACTCAATCGAAGTTTCAGTGCACGTGCAGCAAGTATGTAATCACAATTTAATAAACATAATGGTCGCGGTTTGCTGACATCCTTCGTTCCGCGTTCTTTGGGTACCATTACAAAGACACCTTTTTTGAATTCCTGACATGCTGAGACAACGTTAATTACTTCACTGATGACGCCGGTAAACTTATCGCCTATAACATCCAAAAATCTTTTGTTAAATTCCACGGATAGACTATCAGGTTGTTGAGAGCTTTTGGTGATATCCAAAACTTCATCACTAGAAAATTTTGTCAGTATCTCCCTGTCGTAATTTTTAGTGACTGTAGAGGCCGTGCCTTCGAGTAATGGATCTACAGAATGCTCGGTGAAATCAGTTGCAGTGTTGTAAGTGCTGAAAAACCCGGGGAATTTCGTTGATTATTCACTCTATTCAACGAGTATGTCGCTGTTGCACGAAGTTCATTTATAAAATTCTTCCTTCCATTCTTCGCATGCCTTATGATAGAAAGACGCAGCTTCGTCTTCTACAGGTAAGGGTGACCTTGGACTTCACTTTCAGATCATCAAGTTATGTCTTCTTCAGTTGTGTTAAAACTGTTTTCATTGTCTTTATGTGCATGAAGCGCTGATCTGACAAGACAGGGCGACCATATTGTTCTCTCAAATAATAAAATAAATAAATAAAATAAAATAATGAAATTCTATTGTATCTTTCAGACGTTTTGCCTCTTATTTCCCATATTCAATCAGTGTCACTCTCAGTTTCGTTTTGGTGAGTTTGGCCCACCACGCAATGGCTGAACCGTGTCTGGGTCTCGCTCTGGACCACATGTTCCAGGTCACATGTGTGTATTCTTCTAAAGCTCTGTCGTTAAGGAGACTGACATTCTATTTCCAAAGCCCTTACGCCTAGAAGATTTTTTTTCCTGACGAGATTAATGCAACAACGGACACCACATTGCTTAGAAAAGCTGGATTACATCGTGCGGGTTGAAGATACACACACTGCGTTAGGCCCTCAGATACATAAATTCTATCAATTCTACTGGCTGCAAGATTCGTCATGTTCATGAATTTGACCATTATGGGATATAACACTTCCAAAGCGTCTTTCAGACGCAAGGTCCTTACACGATCACTCAATACTCGTGAAAAGTTTGATCTTTCTACTTCAGTACACAGTTCCAGTCACCTGCAATGATGAGATTTTACGGGTTGTCTTTTAACAGATGAAAAATTTGGCTGGTAAAGAACCGAGACCTGGTCGATCTGGAGTTGCTTCCAGAGCGTGCATAAATATTGTCTACAGTCGCATCAAAAATTTTACAAAAGATTCCCCGACCGGATTCTAAAAGACACAGTGACTCCATGGACATACACTTTTTCGATAAAAACAGCCGTTCCACATTCATTTTCAAAGGCAACATTGAAAACTGCATTAAAACCGGGAAAATTAAATTCAAGAGCGACTGAGATACCCATGCGACTCATGACGCGTCCTCATAGCTTTACTTCCGCCAGTACTTCGTCTCCTACTTTCCAAATTTCACAGAAGCTCTCCCGCGAAACTTGCAAGACCAGCACTCCTGGAAGAAAGGATGCTGCGGAGACATGGCTTAACCACAGCCTATGGCATTTTTCCAGAATTAAATTTTCAATCTACAGCGGAAAGTGTGCTTATATAAAACTGCCTGGCAGATTAAAACTGTGTGCTGTACCGAAACTCGAATTCGTGACCTTTGCCTTTCGCGGGCAAGTGCTCTACTGACCTTTTTTTTTTTTGTCTAAGGAACAGCTGTGGGAGCAGGGCGACGGGTAACAGCGGGGATGGACACCCGACGCCTGGCTATCCCGTCACCATGCCCAAGCATCGTGTTCTAGGATCAACGAAAGGATTTAGCAGGTTTATTTATTTTTATTTACCTTTTTTTAATTTCTGTTTATTTTTTGTATCAACGAAAGAGTCTAAAACTGCCATAGCGAGCATTCGAGTGGTCTTCTCGGCTGTTGGTAGGGGTTTCCCTTTACTCCCTCCGTAGGGGATCGATATGCTCCAAGACTCTTCTTCAGGTACAGCGTCTCATAGCCGGAACGCCCCAATGAACAGGAGGGTTCGCAAATAATGAACCTAAATAATCGCCGCAAGAGTAATGCCAGCGAGTGCTGCATGAACAGCCAGCAGTCGCTGGTCGCGCCACGAGTCAGGCAGTGCGCATCCGAATCAACGACTCAGCATCTCGGACATAAGGGGTCGTCTGTCAGATGAATGGAATGTAGCTGCTGACGAGTAGCGAACTACCCGTTCACATCCACGTAACACAATGAATGCACTGTCGTAAGTAGGAAAAGCATGTTACTGCTCGCCATACCATGTTCCAGCCAACTTAGAGATGCCGGTCTGGGACCGTATTGATGGGCTGCTGTTGTTGGTAAAGGCGATAATTGTCTTATGTGCTGGGCATCCGTGTTCCAACAACAATGTGACCAGACCGTAGCCGTCCACCACCACGTGGGAACGCGCCCCTCGGCTTAGTCGAAGGACCACCTTTGCAGACCCTGGAGAGAGGTCATGCGTTCCAAAACTGCACCTAGGAATCGAATAGTAAACTCATGAGAAATAATATTCCATCAGGCACAAAAATCCAAACATATTTCTACATGGAAAGTACACTTGGTCTCACGGGTGTGAGTCAACGTAGAAGTCTGTAAATGCAATTTTAGTTAGTGTCTAACACTTTAGATTACAGTCTGGAGTTTCCACTCTCGCAAATCAGATTTTCGAGGAAAAATCACAACTATCCAAGATAAAACATGACACAATTGACAACCATAGCTAATGTTCATTTGTAAGACCTATAGGTCAGTCTGTTCCAATAAAAGTAAAAAGTATTGTCCTTGAAAAATCATTATACAAAAGAAACAAACATCAATTCGAGGCACACAAGTTTGCGACCGAGAATCAACAGCACAGTATGGGTGCAAGTGGAACAATGCTGATATCGGTGAACAATGTATCAATGTTCATTGGAGTGTGTTCATTTTATGGCAACAGAGGGGTTTGCGGCGGCGCCGTTTCTTTCTTCCTTTTTCTGCACCTACCTGCGAACTCGCTGCAGCAGATCGCCGTTAGGAAAGCTGAGCAGAAACCTACCGGACTGCGACTCGCACCAGCCTGCATACAACGTAATTATTCCAAGAATCGGGGAAAGGTCTTAATTTTGAATGAAAGATGGAAATACTGGCAAAACGTCTGTGTGTTCTGAACCTTGATACTTACACGTTCACTGACAACCCCGTGCTAATCTTAACCGAGTCATGCACAAACCCTTTCATTCACGTTAGCAAGGTTATGATAACGTATTCCCGAAATCTGAACAGCTACTAATCACGGATCTTTCTTAAATGAAAATGCTCACTCTAAGTATACAGTTATGTTTATCGGTGTTTAATGCACTCAAGTTTTTAGTCACCGAACTGCTCAATACGCCACGCGGGTCGACTGCCGTTTCTCATTCACAAAATTACTTTAAATACCCGTACATTCTAAAAAGCACACCAGAATAAGTAAGCCTTGACTTTAAAACACTTTTGAAGCATGTGGCACAACTAAAACCGGCAAATTATAACTTCCTTCGGAGCTCATACTACACACGACCGTACCATTGAAAGGCTGGGCTCCGACTTCCTAGACTGCTGTAAGCATTCTACATTTCCAAGAGAAAAGAAGCGCAAAGAATACTCCGTTCTGATTGGTCAGTTTTCTTTAAGGCGCGTTAGTCCGCACTTTTCATGAATAACCAATCAACAAATAAAATACTTTCGAACTGTATTTTTTCCCCGAAATAAAAATTTAACATGAAACTTCCTGGCAGATTAAAACTGTGTGCCGGACCGAGACGAACTCGGGGCCTTTGCCTTCGCGAGCAAGTGCTCTACCATCTGAGCTACCCAAGCACGACTCACGTCCCGTCCTCACAGCTTCACTTCTGCCAGTTCGCTTCAGCGTTCGTACAGCGTTTATCAGTAGACGAATGATCTACGTATTTACTTTAGACCACATTCACGCAATATTGACAGTAATAAAAGCATATACAAAACTGTACAAACAATATAAACAAAAAAAGCTTAATAAAATAAACGGAACAGTTCACAAGAACATTCTCTTGGTCTGTTTCTTGAACGTCTCTGTGCACCACTGGACTCTGTTGGATGAAAATTAGAACTACGTACTCGACTGAACCCACTTCGTACCGTCTGTCACTGTGTACGCATGAGTCATTTTTCCGATACACAGGCCCTAGACAGGAGCGATACAAGGCATCAGGTTCTTACATACATACATACATACATCAATTCTTGTTCCATAGATTATGAATACGACATTTCTTAATGATGTGGAACGTGTCACTTTAACATAAGTTTTCTTTTTTGTCATAGGCAATCTTAGCAGTTATTCAATAACCTACATGAAGTTTCTCCTGATGTCGGAACAGTACACATGTAAATGACACTGTCCTTTGCTTGTTTGGTCTGGGATGAAGTTGCAAGGCTTATTTCCGCCAAGTCATTCGACATCTTGTGCAAAGCAAGTGGCCTGTGTTATGAGCCTCCCTTTCCTTTGTCGTCGACAAACTGCTAGCACGCAGGCCCCCCGCAGCTGACGTCCCCAAATACCATGCCTTAACTTCAGCCTTGCGCCACAGCTGTGCTGCCTGCTGATCTGGTCTTGGTGGCTGCCTGCTGTTCTATGCCCATCCATTAACTTTACCATTTTGCATCTGCGATTCTCTGTAGCTTTCGCTCTCATGCACTTTGTGCGACTTCAAAAACAAATTATAGAACATTCATTAGTCGTACGGCATCATAAATGCAAGTACAACTTGGATTTAGAATATTATCTCCCACAAAGATTTGCACTTCAAATGATTGCTTTGCTTTTCCTTCGTGTTAAGATTCAATCAGATTTATTCAAATCATTATCTTTATTCCAAGATTCAATCCCATTTACTCTGAAGTTAATTAATTATTCAGGCAAAGTTGATTTATACAATATTTTCACTGAACTATTTATTAACATTTATCCTTTTATCACTTACCTGTTTATCATACACAAAATTGATTCCCAATCAGTTCCTTTTGTTTTATTCTTTATATCCTTAGATTATGGAGTCCCTTTTGCCTTACCTTTCATTTCTACTTTTTATCCGTTGACTGTCACCAAATTTAGTAGTAGAACCCAAAATTTACCAACACTCCTTCCTTCAATATTGGTCGTACACTTTTGTCTTCTTCCGTTCTAAATTTGCATTAGTGTCTTTGATCATTTAGCTCTCTGTCACATCAATAGTTCCTTGAGATACGGAACATAGAAATTACATCACACTCTCATTAACTAATAAAATACTCATCTAAACCAACGTATTGATATACACGCTGATTTATATGTGATGTATATTAGATAAGTATTTTATGTGTTAAATAGAGAATGATGTAATTATTTTATGTATCTCAAGGAGCTATTGATGTGACACAGAGATGAATAATCAAAGACACCCAAGCAAATTTAAAACGGATGAAGACAAAAGAGTACGACCAATATTGAAGAAGGGAGTGTCTGTAACTTTTGGGATCTACCACTAAATATGGTGGCGGTCAATGGATAATAAATGTGCAGCGTTCCTTCACGTCTACTAACAACTCATTAAGCACCATGGCTTCTTGCACAGTTCGAGATCGCATCTGCTGAACCTACAGAAATTAAAGCTCAATACACCTTCTCCATCAGGGCAACTGTGGCCAACTATCTGTCCATTGTTCTTTTTCTCTGTATGTCTTGCACCATCGTCTTGACTCCTTCCAACAATAATCGTGCTCATCCAATGCAACCACCGAGCGAGGTGGCGCAGTGGTTATCTCACTGGACTCGCATTCAGGACGACGATTCAAATCCGCGTCCGGCCATGCTGATTCAGATTTTCCGTGACTTGCATAAATCGCTTCAGGCAAACGCCGGGATGATTCCTTTGATAGGACACGGCCGACTTCCTTCTCTATTCTTCCCTAATCCGATGGGACCGATGACCTCACTGTTTGGTCCACTCCCCCAAATCAACCAACCAACGAACCCATCAACCAACCAATGCAACTTCTTCTTTGGCTGTCCATTTCTTCAACCTCATAGGATCAAGCCGTTTTAATACTACTTCTTCTTTCCATGAAAGAGCGTAGACTAGTTACTACTTGTATGTCTCGGTTCAGTTTTCTAATATCCCTATTCCATAAATGGTTGGTTGGTTTGTGGTGTTGAAGGGATCAGACTTCAAAGGTCATCGGTCCCTATTCCCTACATACTTTAAGGTACTAAATTTGGTGATGCCCTGTTGATTTATTACTCTATGAAGTTTCAATTTCCACAATGTTATGGTGGGCAATTCTTCGTACTCGGTAAGGTCCGCAAAATACATAGAAATAATTACTACTCTGTTACCGACTCTTTAATCTTTTCCTGGATCTCAATGAAACTTTGTCTCCCACTGTGAGTGTCATCTCTCTTACTGGTCGTTTTTGATTTTCTCTCCTCTTCTCTGCTGTTGTAGTAAGCCTATCCAATGCTGGCTTTACTACTTCTCGGTGACGTTTGCGCCGGGCCGTGGGAAGTCCACAATTCTTTTCTCTTCATCATACAAAATTTTGTGTTGTGTGACCACACCGCATTCCTTACGTTCCTGAGTGTCCCAGCTTACGTAACCTAGTATTAAGATCTATATTCACAACAGAGGACTTGCGTATTTTAAGCTCGTCTTCCTTTCCTAACAATAAACTTCTACGAACAATGCTCCAGCTGCTGTGGTGTATCTAACAATACGTTCTGGAGCAGGTGTCTCCAGCCAGTTTCGCACGTCTTTCCTGTGCTCCTCAGTCCTGGGGTTTTGTCGGGGGGATCAGGTCCTCTAACTTCCGGGATCTCTTCTTTGTGTCTGTCATCTCTGGTCATTATTTCTTCTCTCATAGCCGACCGCTGTGGCCGAGCGGTTCTATTCGCTTCAGTCCGGAACCGCGCTGCTGCTATGGTCGCATGTTCGAATCCTGCGTCGGGCATGGATGTGTGTGATGTCCTCAGTTAGGTTTAAGTAGTTCTAAGGCTAGGGGACTGATCACCTCAGATGTCAAGTTCCACAGTGCTTAGAGCCATTTGAACCATCTTTTGTCATGGTGTCTCCAATTATTCCTGCCTTCATGCAACCAATACTTGTCCACAACTACGGTTATCATTTCTTCTCTCCCATCGTTGGACGTCACTCCTGGTTGGGTCTCGCCTTCCTGAGTGTGTGTGTGTGTGGTGGGGGGGGGGGGCTAATTATTTTATATAGAATGTACTGGCGCTCCCTTTTCTCTACTCCTGTCATATCCTAACCTGCGCACTGCCTGCCGGAATACTTTTAACATGGTGCATTTGTTGGCCAGCGGTTCTGATCTCTCTTTTGAATTCGACGTGGGAGCTTCGTCACGTAAAGCTGTATGATTTCTGACAGTTCATACGGTACGTCTAAAAATCGGTTGCTTCTACAATGTCTTTGAAAAATTACAATGGGTCTTGCGATCTCACTTCTATGTAGTTTTCTGTCATGGTGATTCCCAACTTCACTTGTTCTTGTTTTCCTTTAGATCAATACTCTTCTAAAAAGGCAAGCGCAAACTCGTCGTATGTCTTGCACTAGCCCGCAATTTCTCTCATTTCTGTCGCTATTTTCTATTTGATGTCAGCACATACAAATCTAACTTTCAGAACATGTTGCCATATTTTTGGTACTTCTCGCGGAATTCTTCAGTCCATAACTTCGGGTGTAGTCAGATCACAGTGTCCGGAAATAGTGAAGACTTCTCCACTGACAAGAACTGCCTCCTAAGCTCATCCTCGTACATGTTGCAAGATATGGTATCCGTAGTCATGGCGGTAATTACTGGCGGATCCAAGCATGACGCCCTCTTCTGATGTGGCATAATCTTCCTCAGATCGCGAATTCCCTGTTCTTGCCTGTTGCACTCATCTTCGTTATGAATCATCATGTTCTCTCTCCCGTTATTGGTTGTTGAAAAATCTACTATTCTCCTTCTTTTTCGTAAGTGGGCCTAAATTCTCCCTGTTCGTTCCGTTTACTTTTTCCTGCACATCCTTAAACTGTACAAGATATTTTACTTTGGGATGCTCTACTCTATTTATTAGTACCGTCCTATCAGATGCTATTTTGTTCTGGTTTGATAACTGTTCCACGGTGGTGGTTAACATTTCCGCTCGTCTTACTACCTTCTCTACCGTATCCTTTTGTGAACTGATGTGCTCCTTCTCTCCATGAATTTTGTGAACTGACGCACTGTTGCCTCCAAAACTTTACTCTTCAGTATCTTTAGTGTCCGCGTTAACTGTTTCTTAGTATCTGCCACTAAAGCATCCATTTTCGAATTCACTTCCTGCGTCTTGTCATCGATTTTCTTGTTTGACGTTTTTCATTACTCTTCACATTTCTTGATGTGGACGTCTAATTTCTGATTAACGGCCCCTATCTATTCATCTAGTGTTTTGTTCAAGTTTTTGAACTGCTTTTTGTTTTCCTCAAATTCGAGTACCTAAATTTTTTGGCTCTTCGTGTATCTCGCAACATTTGTTTCGTTGCTCTGCTTACGCTGTTCGAGTAGGTAGTTCTGCAAATACTGCAGGTGGGGACGTTGTGAGCTCATGATAGGCCTCACTCTTATCGCACTTTCGTGTCCTGTAATTTCCAAATTTTCTTCTGCAGGGGAAGTTGTACGCTCCTCTGCACTCCGAATTTCGATCTTAGATATCGTGTCACTGCTTTTCTCTTGTTGTATGTTTGTTTCACCTTGTGACACTGCCTCACACTGGTATCTATTGTCTATTTCCTGAGTGGCACACCCATGTATGAACCTCTGCTTAATGTCTGAATTATTCGAAATTCTTAGCTAATAATATATTTTTGATACTAGCAGCTCAGCTCATGGTATCGATACTAGAAATAAGTATGGTCTCACTCATTTTGGTCCGGAAAGGTGTCCATTATTCAGGGAGACACATTTACAATATCTTTCCAGCAGATATTATCAGTTTAATTTCTAATAAAGCTCGGTTTAAGAGGAGCCCAACGGAGCTATTGGAGGCCAACTCCTTCTTCTCCACTGACGAATTTATTAGTAAACCGGATTATGTATATATTATTTTACTCTGTCCGAATAGGCCTCAGAAGGCCCAACGTTACTGACCCGACTGCTGTGTCATCCTCAGCCGACAGGTGTCACTTGATACTAATACGGAAGGGCATGTGTTCAGCACAGTGCCCTCCATGTCATTGTCCATTTTCGTGACCGCAGCCGCTACTTCTCAGTCAAGTATCTCCTCAATAAGTCTCACAAGGACCGAGTGCACCTCGCTTGCCAACAGCACTCGGCAGACCCGGACGGCCACCCATGCAAGTGTTTGCCAAGTCCTACAGCACTTCGGTGATCTGACAGGAACCGGTGTTACCACTGCTGCAAGGCCGTTGGAGAATTATATTATTACTAATATACCGGTGTTACCACTGCTGCAAGGCCGTTGGTGAATTATATTATTACTAATATTAAATAGTGTGACTGTTAAGTAAAATATAACTTCTGCCCATTTTCAGCGCAGTAATGAAATCAGCGAACATAAAAGTTGCAAAACGATTTTCTGTTTGATAATGTGTGGCGGCAATAGGCTACGAATTATCAAACGCACCTATGCGTGCTGTATAATTACATTTTTGTTTGTTATTTACTATGTTCACCAAATTCACTTGGCGACCAACATAAATGCGGCAGTGAATAGAACCCCATATCACAGAAAGTAGTTCTGTTATTGAGGTGGATTGCTAGCACTGGACAGCGAAACAACTTCGTCATGGGACGAACTAGGGTACGGCAGAAACTGTCAACAAACACATTAACAACACTTAACAATAATTTATTAAAATTTACATCACGTAACTTTACTAAGATGACGAGGTTCGGCATTGTTGTTAGAAGTTCATTTGCACTTCTAAGTATAAACACTGACCTAATTCCGAATCTAGTGAACGATGATTAACTTAAATAATAGAACGTCTAGTTGGACTCGGCTGGCAATGACAGCAGGTACGTCCTGAAGATGTCTTGAGGCATTGTTGACACACGCACACTGTGTCACTTTGCAGATACTCAGTGGTTAATGCGACTCTGGCGAGATCGTCTGAGTGGAGCCGAGCGTCCACTTACACTGAGGTCACAGAAGCTATGTGACAGCGATACGCACATATAAAAATGGCAGCCGTATCGCGTACACAAGTTGTAAAAGGCCAGTTCATTGGAGGAGCTGTCATTTGTACTCAGGAAGTTCATGTGAAACGGTTTCCAATGTGATTATGCCCACACGATAGGAATTGACAGCTTCTGAACGCGGAATGGTGGTTGGAGTTAATCGCATGGGACATTCCATTTCGAAAATCGTTTGGGGATTCAGTATTCCGAGATCCACAGTGCTAAGAGTCTGCGGAGAATACCAAATTTCAGGCATCACCTGTCACCACGGACAAAGCGGTACCCGACGGCCTTCACTCAACGACCGACGGCAGCGGTGTTTCAGTGTTAACTGACGAGAAACACTGTGTGAAATAACAGCAAAAATTAATGTGGGACGTACGACGAACGAGTCCTTTAGGACAGTGTTGCGAAACTTGGTGTTAATGGGCTATGGTAGCAGATGACCGGCGTGAGTGCCTTTAACAGCACGACATCGCCTACAGCGGCTCTCTTGGACTCGTGACCATGTCAGTTGGACCATAGACGACTAGAGAATCGTGGCCTTGTCACAGGAGTCCCAATCAGGGTTGGTAAGATCTGATGGTATGGTTCTAATGTGGCGCAGACACCACGAACTGATCAGTAACATGATAGGTTCTATAGGCGATTACATGACGGTCCACAAAGCTTTCGAGGCCAGATACATTTGGGACACCTGAACCACCTCGTACAATAGCGACAGTTAACCACCCGTTGCCATGTGTGAAGGAATCATTGATGTCAATGGAGAAGTTTAATCTGCATCCACAGAACACCGCTGGTCCATCAAGTAGAGAGTGAGCAGCCACAGATTTTATAGTATTCTTCTTCTTGTCTGCAGCAGATGTTGTCATTTCAACGTCTTCAATTGTCTTATATATTGTATGTCTTGCACGTCGACGATATCTTCTGTAATAAGGCATCGTGGCAGCGTTCAATGCAGTTGCCTGTGCAGCAGCAGCAGCAGCGCGAATGATGCCTTATTACAGAAGATATCGTCGACGTGCAAGACATACAATATATAAGACAATTGAAGACGTTGAAATGACAACATCTGGTGCAGACAAGAAGAAGAACACTATAAAATCTGTGGCTGCTCACTCTCTACTTGATGGATCAGCGGTGTTCTGTGGATGCAGATTAAACTTCTCCATTGACATCAATGATTCCTTCACACATGGCAACGGGTGGTTAACTGTCGCTATTGTACGAGGTGGTTCAGGTGTCCCAAATGTATCTGGCCTCGAAAGCTTTGTGGACCGTGATGTAATCGCCTATAGAACCTATCATGTTACTGAAAATGCTCCACATATTCGGCTTCTTGGAGACCATTTGTCTCCATTCGTGGACTTCATGTTCCAAAACAAATATGGAATTTTTATAGTTGACAATGAGCCATGTCACCGGGCCCAATTGTTTGCGATTCGTTTGAAGAACACTCTGGATAATCGAGCGATTACTTTGGCCTCCCTGATCGCCCGACATGAATACCATCTAAAATTTGTGGGACATAATCGAGAGATCAGGTCTTGCACATCCTGGACCGCCAACGCTTTGGCAGTTATGGGCGGCTATAGGGGTAGCACGGCTTGATATTTCTGCAGGGGACTTCCAACGACTTACTGAGTCCATACGACGTCGAGATGCTGCACTACCCCAGGAAAAAGGAGGTCCGACACGATATTATGAGGTATCCCAGGACTTTTGTCATCTCAGTGCATATCCGCAGCTTGTGGATGAACGTTCATGTGAGAACCACACGTGTGGCGTCAGATGGAATGATGATATAGCCCGTGTTTTGTGCCCTCTCTACCGCGTCAGACAATAACAATAGATGATGGATAGATTTGAGTGGCGTCAGGCGTAATCATAACACGTCCGTTTTATGGCGTCTGATCACAAAAGTGCGCCAGACTGGAGACTGTCCTGGCCGTGTGGCGCCCTCCCGGTTTACAGCTGTGTATCGTATCTTGTGGCGGACCCAGGATTATTAACTCTTGAATGAAAAAATTTGAAGATTTCTTGGCTTAGATTGATCGTCCGCTGGAAGCGACTGGGCGTGCCTGAGAACAAGAGATTAATGGCGCAATCGCGCTACCGATCCTTTGTAAGCAACTGTTCGACGTGACCATAGGCGACAATGGGTAGATATTGACCGACCCGTCTAGAACTGAGTTAGCCGTCGTAGTCGCTCGTCGCTAGTCCACACGCCGTTACTACTCGTATAACCTTTATGGATGCAGATTGTCATGAATTAGCGTAGTTTGTGCTAAGCCACCGTTGTGGAATATGGAAGATAGTAGGCATCATTGCCGTGATATTCAACCAAAACTGTTGCTGAAAGTTGTGGAGTAAGTGGGTGTCAGCAACGGGGTATATGTGGTTACTTTTTCAGTGTGCACATTTGATTTTAATAGTACAGAGAGGTTTGGAAATAATTTATTGAATAATGAAATACATGAGATATCCACAGTCAAGCATTCGGTTCATTTCCACAGAACTATGCTATAAATTTGTCTCTGATCATATAAGCAGTAGTGACAAGTATGCATAAGATGTCCAAGCTGGATATTGATCCGGAACCGCTTACTTCAGTGGCAGATGCAAAGAAGAAATGGAAAGGATTCTTGGGGGAGTACAGAAAAGTTTAGTAGCCTGGAGATGAACCCCAGTTTCTCAGCCACATGATGTCCTCGTCAGATGCAGTGGAGCCAAGGGAACTGAAGAGAAATACTTCATCTCCACAAAAGCTTGCTGAGTCTATAGGACTATTTCATGCTCCATAAGAGATGTAGAAGTGTTTGCTTCACAAGCCTGTGATGAGGAGGAATAAATGCTTCCAAACCAGGTGACAACACACACTTGCATAGCTCATGTGCAGAACCACCAACAATAAAAACTTCTAAAAATCGGTTTTCAATATCAAAAAAGCAGCACTGACACCGCAAAAAAATACCGATGGAAATTCTGATTATTGCAACAAACAGTTTCTGGAGATAGACGAAAAGACATTGAAATTAATGCCTGAAAGTAAATCTGCACAGGTAGACAGCGATCATTTGTATTTGTTAAGCATCAGTCGACGCGTGCAGGATGTTTTCGACCATTGTAAATTGATGGTGCAAAATAAACTCTAGTTAGTTTCCATAGACGAAGCACAGCAACAGGAAATTAATTTGCATGTGCCGTCTTCGTGTACATTCACGGCAATCCTATTGTTTTGGGGCATCCTGCATACAGCTGAAAACAAGTACACCTAAAGACACTGCTCCGTCAGAACGTGGCTCAGCTGATGAGGGCAGGCGTCAATACCTTTGTAACTTTCCGAAGCCATCATAGATAACACTTTGCTTAAGTGACGTGTTTTGAGAGTTACAACGTGGTGGTCCAGCTCAGAAGATAACCTGGTTTCTGATAATATACGAGAATGTGGAACCCACTATAAATTTACATACAGTACGATTTCTTTTTGCTTGATTTTCTTACTTCTCTTCTAGTATTTTATATTACACTAACATGCTGATAACTTGTCACATTTTTGTTAAGTTTATTCGCATCATGTCAATTTCATAAATACTAACAATAATGAACTTCTTGTTTCATCATGGTCTAGGCCGTAGATTTGTCCTGTCTTTTAAGTATCCAGCCATCTTTTCCTTGGTCTTCATACGGACTTTGTACATCAAGGTTTAAAATTTAAGGCTTGTTTTGGTAATCTTGATCTGGCATTCTTTGCTGATTTTCAAGCAAGCTTCGTCGATTAGACTTCATCTTCTCATTTATATCATATATCGCAAGCTTTACTCTTATGTCTTCGTTTCTTAGTCTATCGAATCTTGTACAGCCCTTAGCTCGTCTTCAGGTTTCGCTTTCAAATAGCAATATGGGAGTGGCCGTTACCTTATAAAACTTGATTTTTATGCCTTTTCTCATTTTATTTCTCAATGTTCTATTGATTGTTCCTCATATCATTTGATATTTCTGCAGTTGTTGTCAATGTCAAGTTCGCTCTGGTGGGTTATAATATTTCCAAGGTAACTGAAGTGACCAACCTGTTCAGTGGATTTGTTTCTTTAGTTCTCAGCGGTTTTGTCCCTTTGAACATCAAAACGTCTGTTTTTGGAACGGATATTTTCATGTTATATTCTCTAGAAATTTGATTAGTCTATAGACGGATCTTTGTAGGAATATCTCGCAATTCTGTTCAATCGCAAGGTTGTCTGTAAAAAGCATCGTATTTAACAAAATTGTTTTATGATATCCTCAAGCTCGTATCAGTTTGTTGTTTCCATGTTTCAATCATATCGTCAATGCATATATTAAAACATATGGGTGATAAGCTACACCCATGCCGAACCCTTTGGTTTATCGCCATCTCTCCTAATATATCTTGGTTAGTCTTTAGTCTTATTTTTGTGTCTTTATACAAGATGTTTCCGTAAGAACGTGCAAAAACGTAACAGGACATAGATAATGCTGCACTGAACAATTAAACGCAGGGAATCTGGCGTCGGAGAAACCAACTTAAGGAGATAAGGAAGTAAACTTGTCTACCGCTTTTCTGGAACTGCTGTGTTCCAGCTTATTTATAACTAACATGCGTACAAGTTTACAGGTACTGTGCTGTTTACTTACGTGTACATTCTTTATCTCCTACAAGAAAACAAGAAAGACGAGCCTTACTAAGAAGTCATAATGCAGGTTTTGTTTATTTTACTTGTACATAAGGTGGCTCTGTTGTATCGTATTTACATTGTCCCACTACAGAACTTGCTATGAATCATCGTCAGACCAATTCGTTACTCAGTGCTATTCAGAGAAGTACGATACAATACTATGGAGCAGTACCAGTCCTGTTTCACAGAACTCACTGACATGCAACATGTGTATGGGGAAGTACGTTACAAAGCTCTCGCTGCTTAAAGGCTGTTCAGGGAACGATTTCCTAACAGGCATCATCCGTCACGACGAGTGTTTATTTCTCTCGATCGACGAATGCGGGAGACTGGTTCATTGGAAAGAATGCTCGAGGAACCTGGCAACATGAAGTCCACTTGCACACCAAATGTTGAAGAGGACCCCACTACAAGTACTCGTCGTAGTGAACGTGAAATGGGCGCTGCACATACTAGCGTGTGACGAGTACTCCATGAAAAACAATTACACCCACTTCATCCACAATGAGTCCATGTAGTTCTTGTGACTAACTTTACAGAGATGTCGTAATGTTTCAGTGGTTGCTCCAACAATGGATTGATCGACCAGATTTCCTCCAAATCGAGCCGTTTAGTGACGAGGCCTCATTTGATCGTGATGGTATTTCGAACAGCAGAAATAGCCGTGTGTGGGATGAGGAAAACCCTCTGGATGTAGTACGAGGTGCATTCAAGTTCTAAGGCCTCCGATTTTTTTTCGCCGGACTGGAAAGAGATAGAGACATGCGCATTGTTTTAAAATGAGGCCGCGTTCATTGTCAATACGTCCCAGAGATGGCAGCACCGTACGGCAGATGGAATTTTACCGCCAGCGGCGAGAATGAGAACTGTTTTAAATACTTAAAATGGCGACGTTTTCCTTACTCGAACAGCGTGCAATCATTCGTTTTCTGAATTTGCGTGGTGTGAAACCAATTGAAATTAATCGACAGTTGACGGAGACATGTAGTGATGGAGTTATGGATGTGTCGAAAGTGCGTTCGTGGGTGCGACAGTTTAATGAAGGCAGAACATCATATGACAACAAACCAAAACAACCTCGGGCTCGCACAAGCCGGTCTGACGACATGATCGAGAAAGTGGAGAGAATGGTTTTGGGGGATCGCCGAATGGCTGTTGAACAGATCCCCTCCAGAGTTGGTATTTCTGTGGGTTCTGTGCACACAATCCTGCACGACGACCTGAAAATGCGAAAAGTGTCATCCAGGTGGGTGACACGAATGCTGACAGACGACCACATGGCTGCCCGTGTGTCATGTTGCCAAGCAATGTACGCGCAACGACAGCATGAATGGGACTTTCTTTTCGCCGGTTGTGACAATGGATAAGACGTAGATGCCATTTTTCAATCCAGAAACAAAGCGCCAGTCAGCTGAATGGAAGCACACAGATTCACCGCCTCCAAAAAAATTTCGGGTAACCGCCAGTGCTGAAAAAATGATGGTGTCCATGTTCTGGGACAGCGAGGGCGTAATCCTTACCCATTGCGTTCCAAAGGGCACTACGGTAACAGGTGCATCCTACGAAAATGTTTTGAAGAACAAATTCCTTCCTGCACTGCAACAAAAACGTCCGGGAAGGGCTGCGCGTGTGCTGTTTCACCAAGACAACGCACCCGCACATCGAGCTAACGTTACGCAACAGTTTCTTCGTGATAACAGCTTTAAAGAGATTCCTCATGCTCCCTAGTCACCTGACCTGGCTCCTAGTGACTTTTGGCTTTTTCCAACAATGAAAGACACTCTCCATGGCCGCACATTCACCAGCCGTGCTGCTATTGCCTCAGCGATTTTCCAGTGGTCAAAACAGACTCCTAAAGAAGCCTTCGCCGCTGCCATGGAATCATGGCGTCAGCGTTGTGAAAAATATGTACGTCTGCAGGGAGATTACGTCGAGAAGTAACGCCAGTTTCATCGATTTCGGGTGAGTAGTTAATTAGAAAAAAATCGGAGGCCTTAGAACTTGAATGCACCTCGTCGAGTACGTTTTGCTGTGAATATCTGGGCCGGAATTGCAGATGACACTCTACTGGGCCATATCTTTTACCTGGCCGTCTGAATGGCCACCTGTGCTTGATGTTCGAGCAAAGAGTTCTACCTGAACTGTTGGAGATCTTACCCTTGCCTGTTCGTGAGAGGGTGTGGATGCAACATGACGGTGCAACGCCTCACTTGAGTGTGGATGTCCGCTACCATCTCAGTGCTGTATTTGCTGGTCGCTGCGTTGGAAGGAGGCCGTGGAACACATGGCCTGCGAGGTCGCCTGATCTCAATCCCCTTGATTATTTCCTACGGGGATATCTAAAGCCACTTTTGTATGAGACCCCAGTGGATATAGAGATGGAATTAGATACCAGAATTGTAGCGTCCTGTTATGTGATTCGAAACACGACATGATGTATCAGAATATTGTCATGCTTGCATTGAGGTTGATGGCCGTCAGTTTCAGTACATTTTGTAAGATGCTCTTCAAATGGTATGTTCACTGTGTCATTGATGGTATTTGCAGTTAACAGTAACTAACGTAAATAAAAAAAGTACACAGTAATGTGATTTTATTCGCCGGTCTGGGTGGCCGAGCGGTTCTAGGCGCTACAGTCTGGAACCGCGCGACCGCTACGGTCGCAGGTTCGAATCCTGCCTCGGGCATGGGTGTGTGTGATTTCCTTAGGTTAGTTAGGTTTAAGTAGTTCTAAGTTATAGAGGACTGATGACCCCAGAAGTTATGTCCCATAGTGCTCAGAGCCATTTGAACCATTTTTTAAAAAAAATTTATTCCTATTATCTCCTTAAGCTGGCTTCTCCGACCCCAGGTTCCCTACGTCAAATTGTCAAGTGGGGTATCCTCTACGGACTGTTAAATTCTTGCACTCTCTTATGGAAAAGCACTGTATACTCTTTCTGTCACCATCATTATTTGCTGAGGATATCCACTCCTGTGCATTATGTTCCGCAAATTCCTGTCTACATGGTCGAAGGTTTTCTCTAAGTCTATAAATGCGATAAGTGTTCTTCTATTGAACTCTCTTTGTTTTTATATAATTTGTTTAGGTGTAAGACATTTCCAGTACGGGATCTTTCTTTTCTGAAACCATTTTGTTCTTCAGACAACAGTTTTTCCGCTATAATTGGTAGACGTTGATTTATTATCTTGGTGTAAATGTTATATCCTCTGTCCGCTGATGTTATACCTTGATAATTATTGTATTCATTTCGTTTCCCCCTTTTTTAAAGATTGAAATGACGCCTGCAACAGTCCATGGATTTTGGGATATGGCGTCTTTGTCAATACATATTGTATAAATGAAGAAGTCTAAGTTTTAAGCCGGCCGGAGTGGCCGAGCGGTTAAAGGCGCTACAGTCTGGAACCGCACGACCGCTACGGTCGCAGGTTCGAATCCTGCCTCGGTCATGGATGTGTGTAATGTTCTTAGGTTAGTAAGGTTTAAGTAGTTCTAAGTTCTAGGGGACTTATGGCCACAGCAGTTGAGTACCATAGTGCTCAGAGCCATTTGAACCATTTTCTAAGTTTTAAAAATAATCCCCGGTGTTTAAGTAACCCAGTGTTTATGCAGTCGAGCCTGTTGCTTTCCGGCTTTTTATTTTATCTAGGGCCTCGTTTAGTTTTCGGATAGTTATGGTTCATCCATTTCAGGGCCGTCTTCCTCTAATGCTTGGTTTTCATTATACCAGAACTGCTTATAATGTGCAATTCATTTATATTTTGATATTATATTTAGGTTTTTGTCTCCTTTATGATTTAACTGCTTCATCATCTTGTAAGCTAGGACTGTCTTCCATGGATGTCATGTTTATTTCTGCTCACAAAGTTATTACACGTTCTTCATTTGTTTTCCTGGCAAGTGTTGCAAAAGGTCCATTATTATAAGAAAAGGTGATAATGATCTTTTCGCAATTGATTTCACTTACCTCAGTGTCAGTTTTAAACGTAAGCGTCAACTTACATACTTTCTTTTAAATGTCAAAGTAAAGTACCAATTTCAAATAAGAGTGACGACAATTATTAATTCTAAATTGTTGCCGAGTGATGGGATGAGGACGGCAAGTGGGAACAAATCCCACCGAGCGAGGTGGCGCAGTGGTTAGTACACTGGACTCGCATTCGGGAGGACGACGGTTCAATCCCGCGTCCGGCCATCCTGATTTAGGTTTCCCGTGATTTCCCTAAATCGCTACAGGCAAATGCCGGGATGGTTCCTTTGAAAGGGCACGGCCGACACCTTCCCCGTCCTTCCCTAATCCGATGAGACCGATGACCTCGCAGTTTGGTCTCTTCCCCCAAAACTACCACGGGAACAAATCCTATTATTAATTTTCGTGGAAAAAATAGGTTTCGTAAAGTCTTCAAGCAGCTTCGGTGCCGCCACCAGTTACGAGTTGTGGGAAAGCTGTACCCAGATGAGTGTTACGAAGGTGATGGAGGCATGGAACCGTCACCTGTTGCGGTACTCAGACAAGAGTACAAGCTAGTCAACAGTTGTTTTCTTTTATCTGTTCTGGACTGACTAACATGTACTTTCGCTAGCCACTGCAGTTAGCTATCATTATCGACATTTTACTTCAAAGGCGATCTGATTTTACGAGAGCTATTTGTTTCCAAGGCACGATCGGTTGCGATAGTAAAACCACAGTGAAAATCCGATGAAGCTTTGTGCAGATGTGTTGTGCAGTGTCTCTAGTATGCCCGTCGATCGTATCATGTCGCATTTTTCACTTCTGAGAGAGCAGTGAACATGTAGAGATGCCTAGAGCAATGGGAAGTATGCGCTATTATTAGATTTCTTCATGCTGAGGGCTTCCGCCTAATTTTATGCGTGACAGCAAAGTATGGCAACCGAACAGAAAGTTTGAAGCAAGATGTACAGACATTGATGATGCTAGCGATCAGGGAAGGAAGCGAGTGTCAACAGACGATCTTGTTCAACGAGTAGATCAGGTGATTTTGCGAACGGAAATTCAGGCCAAGCGAAGAGGAATGTTCTCATCAGAAATTGTTCTTCATGAACATATTCGGCTGCACATTGCAGCTGCAACAAAAACGCTCCTGCAGCGTTTTCGGTGGTAAGTGTCCAATCACCCAACATAAAGCCCGGATCTGGATCCATCCGATTTGCTCACATGAACAGCTTGCTATAAGGGCAGCCTTTTGGAACGGTCAACGAGCTGCACACCAGCACAGAGGACTGGTGGAAAACACGCTGTGTGCTTTTTATGACGAGGGTATTGGGAAGTTGGTACGACGCTATGACAAATGTCTAAGTCGGAGTGGTGACCATGTACAGAAGTAGGTGGAAGATGTAGCTAAAAGTTCCAAACAAAACATTTTTTTTATTTTCGTAGTCCTTTTGCTTTCGCAACCGATGGGACCATGAGAAAAAAGCCACGCTTTTTTTCGAAACAAATGAGGCCAAAAGATGAGATTATTTATTTTATTTCAAATCAGTGCAGTGTCCAGCTTTTATTAGTAATTGCTGTGTGGATTTATGGCATTAACTTCATGTTTTAACAGCTAGTACTCTTCGGAGTTGAGTCACATACAGTACTGCCATACGTTATTCACATTGCAAGCTGCGTGTTCTCGGGACTCAGTCATGATTTTTGTCCTGGTAAAGCAATATTTTCAAGATATTTTATTTTAGTACCGAAATACCGGCGGCTCATCCGAGTTAGACTATATAAAAATTTTTAACTTGTAATTTTAACTCGGTTTGTAAACCTTATTTCAAAGTTTTATTTTGTGTTATCGTCTCTCTGAAATGAGACGTTTTCGCAATGTTTCCTCTACTCCAGGAACGTTTCTGTGTGCACACGGTAATAACTGAAGGACTTCTGGTGGATATTTTCCAAATTCTCGTGAAGCTGATCGAATTCTTCCAATGATTCCATTTTAACTAGTATTTCCAGCCAACACCTACGTTCTCTGTACCACTTTCCATCGGATAACTTGTCTGGTATAGAGCTTCCAAAAGCTGTCATATATATCCACAGCATCCGTTGACCTCACTCACTGAATAGTTTTGATCTCCTGACTTCAGACACTGTTTGAAAACTGAGAGTCGCACGAAGCCGCTCAGGGTGGACGATCACAGTCGCTTATAGTGAGTAGTGCGACCCAGCTCGCAAGTAATCACTTGTTCCCGTAGTCTTTTATTGTAAAGTACAGTGAACGAGCCGCGTTATTTTAGTTTCATGAGATCCACTTTACTTAGGACCTCTGGGAGGAACGTTAACATATCTCTTTTTTTAACAGCAACTTCTTGTTGTATGATATGTTCTACATCCTTGAGGTTCTCCTCACCACGGATCAATACACAATATACTACTGTGCCAAACTTGAGGACTAAAGTAATTTTCGCATGATGTGTCATGCCAATCAACACAGCTCGATGAAAGTGGAACCGTACACACAAAGAACTGTTACAGTATAGTACAGAAGACAACTGAAAGAAGTACGCAATGAGACGAACAGAAATGACACTTTTATTCAAAGACAATAATTACACTGAAGTCACCGCGATTTATGATGGTCTCCTGGACATTACAAAAGGCGGGACATGGTTTTTAAAAATGCGCACGCTCTGCAACGTGCTCGCGTGCTGGCCTCAAGGTTAATATGGAGTTGTTGTGGTAGGGCGTTCCATCCCTCGACCAACGCCGTTGTTAGCTGCTAAATGGTCATTGATCCATGCAGAGGTGCGCTGCAGTACGTCTTACCAACACATCCCATAGTGTTCAATGGGATTTACGTCGGAAGAATGGGCAGGCCAGTCTATTCGCCGCATACGCTTTCGTTCCAAGAGTTTGGCAATGCTGCGTTATCCTCATAGGGCAAGAATGGGGAACACATAATGTACGTACGAAGGTGCTATGGTGTGGATAGGTCTAATGTTACAAGGACATACTGACCTCCACATCTTTGAAGAGGGTGCATTCGCTGGTCACAGTTACTGTGACACTGTACTCCTTCTCCTTTTCAGTAATGCTTTCGGTCCTGACTTCATTTTTATGGATAAGAATGCGCGATTGCAACGCAGGTGGAGCAGTTCTAGGAACCATGGAACCAGAGGATATTCGGAGAATGGAGTGCCCTACCTGTTCCCTCTACTTAAATCCCATGGAGCGCGTGGGAGTGCGTTATGAAGATGTATAGCAGCACGTCCACATGCACCAGCGACCTTGACTTCTGTTCGTCTCATTGCGTATTTCTTTCTGAACTGTACTGTAGCAGTTCTTACTGTGTATGGTCCAAGTTCCATAGAGCTATGTTAATTAGTAGTGACGCATCACGTGAAAGTTATTTCGTTCCTAAGTTTTGCACACCAGTGTATGGTACGAAGGGCGTTCAATAAGCAAAGCAACACATGTTTTTCAGAAAGCATGTTGGTTTTATTCGGGATTCCAATAGACCATATTATTCCCCATTCTTTTGGCGACAAAACCGTATTTTTCCACATGACATCCGTTCAGTGCGACTGCTTTACGCCACTTTACTGGGAGGGCCTGATCACGATCAGCCTTCTAACGCGCAAGCGGTGCCGCACCCCGTGGTCCTCCGTTGCTCTTTATGATCTTCTGAAGAACCGAGCGGTTATACGCCTTCGAGTACCGCAACTGTTGGAGGAGTGTGTCAGCGCCACCAACAGAGACGTCCAGTTGAGCAGCGGGGTATTTGATAGTGATCCGTCGATCACCTGGAAAGCGAGTGTCAGCACATTCCATCATTGCAAGAGTCACTGCTGTATCCGACCGGCTGGCAGGCGGGAGATACGACAGGTTAGCACGACCTTGTTGCGTTGATGGCAGACCCCTCGCCCAACGACTCACCGTGCTTTCATTTACTGCCAGCTCTCCGCAGACATTCTCCAAGGCAGTTCGATGACTGCTCTCTGCTCGAAACGCATTTCCATTGCAGACGCAATTTTGAAGCTTACGTACAGCGCTGCCAAGTATGGGTGGGTACTCCATGAAACTACATGGGCTTTAGCGAGAATGTTCCACGGTTCCTACAACCAGTTCCGCATATTTTCAACCCAACTTGGCAGAGTTATTGAAGACCCCTAGTGTAACTCCGATTCTGGTTTTTGATGTATGTCTGCTGTTTGCGAATAGTACATTAGTGAGCAATGAAGGAAAGAGAGATAGTTTAACGTATGATCGAAGTCGACGTCATTAGAAACAAGTTTTGCAACATCGTGTCCTCCAGACGCAATGCAGTATACTCTCTCGTATAACTTTTAGGTAACGCAAGTAGGTCATTGAATGGTGATCGCCATAATCGGAAATGAAGGCCATATGGAAGTTTTATGGCCACCGTATCAATGTTGCGATCACTCCGGAGAAAGAGCAAACATCTCGCGTCCCGCCGCACTGGGTCGTGAACGTCGGCCCACAACCAGCTATACTCGTGGCTGCAGCGGGCGCCTCCGTCAAGTGCCGCTACTGGCCTGCCCTGGCGGACGCTCCACAAGAGACGAGAACGTCACGGACGAGGCCCGCACGTGCCGGCAGCGGGCCACGTGCGCCCCTCACCGCAAGACGAACGACCTCCCCGCCAGATACGGCCCCAACGAGTGCGGCTCCAGACCGTCCAGAAATAGGCACTCCTATCGTCGGCCTCAGCTGTTGCCAGAGGACAGGTGGAGTCCTTATAAAGCGGTGCCAGGTCAACGGAAACTATACGAAGTATTACAGTTACTTTAACGCTTCACCTCATAGCGAGAATATTACAGATATCTCTCTCTCTCTCTCTCTAACCCCCCCCCCCCCACACACACACACAAACACATGACATATCAGAACACGAGATCCTCAGGAACACCACCGTCACTAAATATTAGTAACAGTTTATTGGACGGGCATCCACAACGAAAGTTTTGAATAAAAACCGCGTAAGCTATTGTAAATTCTTTATTAAAGGCACGACCGATTTCGTAATTTAAATTACGTCATCACATGCAAAACTAAATAAAAGAAAGAAAGAGACCGTAATCAAAATTATGCAAAGACTATATATCACAGAGATAAAATATTATTCTGAAAATCAGGTACGCCAAGACAGTGGTGTTAAGTGAACGAATGCGCTAGGATATCAACACAACATTACGTGCCTTTTATATTTGTGACATATTATGTTTGATACGCTGATGTTCCTTGCTACGTATTTTTGTAAAACGACCCAACAGCACTCTGTGATTTGCAAGATTGTAAAGATCATGAACTTCTGTTAATATGTTACAAGATCCGATGATGACAGCTCAGATCTGTCGAAACCGGTAATCACTAAAAGATTTACAAACAACCTTGACGTTCCTGATGTTTCAGAATAATACTGCAACTCAGATCACCGCCAGCTGTTAGCACAATGTTAAACATATATAATAGTAATAAAAATGTCTACAACAGCGAATAATTACATTATCGTGATCAAGCCATTTTTACAGTCCGTTCCCAACCATTTGTTCAAATGGCTCTGAGCACTATGGGAATTAACATCTGAGGTCATCAGTCCGCTAAAACTACTTAAATCTAACTAACCTAAGGACATCACACACATCCATGCCCGAGGCAGGATTCGAACCTGCGACGGTAGCAGTCGTGCGGTTCCGGACTGAAGCGCCTAGAACCGCTCGGCCACCGCGGCCGGCCATTTGTTCAAAATTTTGAAAATTTCGATTACAGCGCTAGACATGGACTTAACCGTAGAAAGCGGTAGTGAAACCGGCACCTATGAAGAAATGAGACGACAGAAAAAAACATTATTAAAAGCACAGGAGAGAGTGGAGGATAGACGGGAAGAAAGACTAACTGTAAACAGTACCTCCTCGCCTTAAGCCGTGTCGGGTCGGAACACTGCGACTGCCATACTCGAACAAACACAATATCAAAACATAGGCCCCGAGGGAAGCTCGAAAGGAAGGGAGGAAGATATTGGCCAAGCATATTTTACTCCTAGGAATAATGGCCTGATGTTTAAACACAGCGAGTGGACGATACGGGAGCCTCACAAATCGACAGGTGTTCACTTGTGATGATTACCAGACTACGTATGTAGGCCAGACTCGAAAGTACTTTGAAGACAGGTTTAAGAAACATATTTCTGTTTCTGGTTTCAGTTCTTCCTCCAAATTAATCCGAAATGGGTCACCCAGTTTCTAGTATTACATCTGATCTTACAATGGTGGGACACCAAGCAGTTGACTTTCATGGAGTCCTAAAACCTGCTCCGTTCACCGCGACCTCATACCATCGTGGTACGACTGGTCTGAAGATGGTCACATTCTGACCGAAACCGGTAACCATTGTAAACAAATATCTCATTGCGATCAAGCCTGCTTTTAATCAATTTTAAAGTGTTTTTATCCAGACCACTTTTTCTCCACGATAAATGTTGTCAAAAATGGTTCAAATGGCTCTAAGCACTATTGGACTTAACATCTAAAGTCATCAGTCCCCTAGACTTAGAACTACTTAAACCTAACTAACCTAAGGATATCACACACATCCATGCCCGAGGCAGGATTCGAACTTGCGACCGTAGCAGCAGCGCGGTTTTAGACTGAAGCGCCTACAATTGCTCGGTCACAGCGGAAATGTTACAAAAATTGCTATTCAGTTGCCAGCCGGCGTGGCCGAGTTGTTCTAGGCGCTTCAGTCTGGAACCGCGCGACCGCTACTGTTAGGTTCGAATCCTGCCTCGGGCATGGATGTGTGTGATGTGTAAGGTTAGTTAGGTTTAAGTAGTTCTAAGTTCTAGGGGACTGATGACCTCAGATGTTAAGTCCCACAGTGCTCCGAGCCATTTGAACCGTTTTTGCTATTCAGTTGACTTTGGATATCTTTATTTTTGTACTCTCGGTTCCGGACCATTTTATTAAGGGTTATCGAAGGTTATTTACGCTTCCGCGCAAGCGCCTTTTCCCTCGGGGCCTGTGTTTTGATGTCTTGTTAGTTCGAGAATGGCAGTCGCAGCGTTCCGTTCCGGCGCGGCTTCAGCTGAAGCACTATTTACACTTTTACACTATTACACTATTACACTATTTACCTTTTCCCCTTCCCCCCCTCTTTCCGATGATTTTTATAATCCTTTTTCTCTCGTCCCATTTGTTAAGTTTCACGTTTCATTGCCGCTTTTTAATATATGACTACAGCTTTTTGCGAAATTTCCCAAATTTTAGTGAAGGGAGTTAGGAACGGACCGTAAAAATGGCTTGACCACTATTGAAATGGAAATACCGCGTGGCTAGAGCCTCCCGTCGGGTAGACCATTTGCCTGGTGCAAGTCTTTCGAGTTGACACCACTTCGGCGACTTCCGTGTCGATGGGGATGATATAAGGACAAGACAACACCCAGTCCCTGAGCGGAGAAAATCTCCGACCCAGCCGGGAATCGAACCTGGACCCTTAGGCATGATATTCCGTCGCGTTGACCACTCAGTTACCAGGGCGGGACGCTTGACCACTATAATGTAGTTATTCAGTCTTTCGGGTACATTTTATTACTGTAATATGGTCTTTGCGTAATATTGTTTACGATGTCTTTCTTCTTTTTATTCGGATTTGCACCTGATGTAGCCGGCCGGTGTGGCCGTGCGGTTAAAGACGCTTCAGTCTGGAACCGCGTGAGCGCTCCGGTCGCAGGTTCGAATCCTGCCTCGGGCATGGATGTGTGTGATGTCCTTAGGTTAGTTAGGTTTAAGTAGTTCTAAGTTCTAGGGGACTGATGACCACAGATGTTAAGTCCCATAGTGCTCAGAGCCATTTGAACCATTTTTTTGCACCTGATGTAAATACGAGGGCTGGAACTTCAATAGTGGCAACTATTTATTTACAGCTCGTACAAAATATATACGTCTTTCAAATTTTTACTGGCCTTCAGAGTGGTCACCAAAGTTGTGTATCACCCGTTGCCAACGATACGGAAGTCATAGGATACTCTTAGCAGTGCCAGTGATGTTGATAGTTCGAGCGGCACGGTCTATTGCCCGACGAATTTGTAGCAGTTATAAAGAGAATGTCGTGAAGTGTTTCCTTTAGTTTAGAAATCGAGTTGAACTTACGAGGGCTTAAAACAGGGGAGTGCAGTAGACGGTATAGCACTTAGAGGCCCCATCACTCAAACAAATCAGTCACAGCTTGCACTGTACGTGCTTGAGGTTCAAATGGTTCAAATGGATCTGAGCACTATGAGACTTAACATCTGAGGTCATCAGTCCCCTAGAACTTAGAACTACTTAAACCTAACTACCCTAAGGACATCAAACACATCCATGCCCGAGGCAGGATTCGAACCTGCGACCTTAGCGGTCGCGCGGCTCCAGACTGAAGCGTCTAGAACCGCTCGGCCACATCAGCCGGCGTACGTGCTTGAGCATTGTCCTGCAAAATGATGGTCAGCTCCTGCAGAAAGTGTCATCACTTCTGTCTTTATGGTGTTCATTTTTGGAACACAACCTACGACCAGCTTAGGGACAGAAGTGATGACACTTTGTGCGGGACCTGACCGTCATTTTGCAGGACAGTGATCAAGCACGTACAAAGCAAGCTGTTACTGAGCTGTAAATAAATAGTTGCCACTATTAAAGTTACAACCCACGTAAATTGTGAAACCAGTCGTGTCTTTAATAAAAGATTTACAGCGGAAGCAGCAATTTTTATTCAACTTACAAAATATTCAGCTTATAAAATAAACCATTAAACAGTAAAAAACAGTAAACAGTAGAGAAGAACACCTGGTAAAAAGCCACTTGTGGTGGACACATGAGGACATCTGAAGGAACTGCTCAGATTGTTATAACTTCCATAGAAGAGCGGGAGACAAGCATCACGCAGAGTCGGAGAACACTTCGCGGCGTCGCCAGACTGCCTTCTGTCTCCACCCAGCAACATAGACTGCAGCTTTTCACTGCTACTTGGTAACGTTGAGATGTGCTCCATATTCTTCTAATCCTTTCTCCAAAAAATGTGTGTCGCTTTTTAATGTAAGACTTCATTTTATTTTATGCCAGATACAATCAAAGTTGCATTACCTAAATTTCCTCAGTCTTTCTAAATTCACACATAATAAGTTCAAAATTTATTCTTCACTCACTCTGCCGTACAGACAGTCGCATTGGAATAATGCAATTGTCCAGAGCCGTAAATGGTACTCAGTCCCTTGGTATTGTCCGTCACCACCCCGTCACCCGCCCCCCCTACCCCTCTCTCCCCGTTTGAGCACATCACGCTAGCAAATTAGAAGTGCTAAGGTGTTGAAATTTGCTTGCTAGCGCTTTTGCGAGGAGACTGAGAATGCTTTTCGAAATTCCTTCTTATCACAATTTCGAGGTTTTCCTTCATTGTTAGATCATCTTGATGGAGAAGGAGATAGTAAAGGTGACCCTGATAACGGTCCGTGGGCACTCAACGTCGTGGTTAACAGCGACCGTAGCAGTTACGAACGTATGCTCTTGGCGCATGAAGCAGTGATTTTTCTCTTAAGCAATAATAGTGTGATGTACACTCATGCACAGCTATCAGAAGATTTTTTGAGCATGTGTGGCTATGTCATCTTTTAGAAAGTTGAGTAACGACGTCTTTCTGAGCCACACTTGCCGCACGAGCAGACACTCTCACCCTTATGCCACCTCGAACGTAGGCTGTCCTACGGTTGTCACGTATGGAATTCACGTAGCCTTTCCTTTAATGTTTTTACAAGCTTACAGTGAAGGACGAGTGACGTTATTGATGATGAAGAACTATTAACGAGCTAGTGCTCCTATAAAAAGGAAAAATAAATATGTACATTCGCTTGTGGCAAATAGCATGTTTTATTGTTGTCCTTTTAGAAAGAACAATACCGCTTGTTTTATTCCTTTTTTCCATTCTATGACGTGTTTGACGTGGCCCGTTATGACTTTCTCGCCTGATCCAAACTCTTCATCTCACAGCAGTACTTGTACCCAATGTACTTTATTATTATTATTATTACCGGTTTCGGCAAATAGCTGCCATCTTCAGATGTCACAAAATCCACTACAAAAACAATAGTCACATCGAATATCATGAACTCAACTGAAATATTTCAGTGAACGTACGTCATTTCGTCACCTGGTCATATATCTATACCATGCTTTGTAATGGGTTTTTCCACTTCTGAAGACGGTAATGTGAAAATTTTATATGCACACATCAAAAAAAGCTTCGCATCACGTCGGTTCCGAGACTTCCGGAACCTGTACAGAAAATTGGAATAGAGATCAACATAAACATCGTTAGCGTCCTTTTCATTGCTCATGAAAGCCACACATTGCATGTTGTACCACCTGATACCTTCAGAGGTGGTGGTACAGATTGCTGTACACACCGGTACCTCTAATACCCAGTAGGACGTACTCTTGCATTGATGCATGCCTGTATTCGTCGTGGCATGCTATCCATAAGTTCATCAAGGCACTGCTAGTCCAGATTGTCCCCCTCCTCAACGGCGACTCGGGGTAGATCCCTCAAAGTGGTTGGTGGGTCACGTCGTCCATTAACAGCCATTTTCAATCTATCCCAGGCAGGTTCGATAGGGTTCATGTCTGGACAAAATGCTGGCCACTCTAGTCGAGCGATGTCGTTACCTTGAAGGTCATTCACAAGCTGTGCACGATGGGGGCGCGAATTGTCTTTCATGAAGACGAATACCTCACCAATATGCTGCCGATATGATTTCACTATCAGTCGGAGGATGGCATTCACGTATCGTACAACCGTTACGGCGCCTTCCATGACCAGCGGCGTAAGTCGGCTCCACATAAAGCCACCCCTAAGCATCAGGGAACCTCCACCTTGCTGCACTCGCTGGTGTCCAAAGCGTTCAGCCCGACCGAGTTGCCTACAAACACGTCTCCTACGATTGTCTGGTTGAAGGCATATGCGACTCTCATCCGTGAAACGATCGTGACGCCAATCCTGAGCGGTCCATTCGGCATATTGTTGGGCCCATATGTACCGCGCTGCATGGTGTCGCGATTGCAAAGTGGGCCTCGCCATGGACGTCGAGAGTGACGTTTCGCATCATGCAGCCTATTGTGGGCAGTTTGAGTCGTAACAGGACGTCTTGTGGCTGCACGAAAAGCTTTATTCAACATGGTGATGTTGCTGTCAGGGTTACTCGGAGCCATTATCTGTAGGTAACGGTCATCCGCTGCAGTGGTAGCCCTTGGGCGGCCTGAGCTAGACATGTCATCGACAGTTCCTGTCTCTCTGTACCTCCTCCATGTCTGAACAACATCGCTTTGAATCACTCCGAGACGCCTGGACACTTTCCTTGTTGAGAGCCCTTCTTGGCATAAAATAACAATGCGGGCGCTATCGAACCGCGGTATTAACCGTCTAGGCATGGTTGAACTACAGACAACATGAGCCGTGTACCTCCTTCCTGGTGGAATGACTGGAACTGATCGGCTGTCATACCCCCTCCGTCTAATAGGCTCTGCTCATGTATGGTTGTTTACATCTTTGGGCGGGTTTTAGAGACATCTCTGAGCAGTCAAAGGGACTGTGTCTGTGATACAATATTCACAGTCAACGTCTGTCTTCAGGAGTTCTGGTAACCGGGTGATGCAAAACTTTTTTATGTGTGTATATTTATTCCAGCGTTGACGTAATATTTTAGTATACATAAATTTAGAACCTTCCAGTTCAGAATCTACGTCGGCATCGACATCAGCACCCTGCAAACCACCGTGTGTGCATGGCAGAGGCTACGTCCCATTTAGCAGTTATTAGGATTTCTTCCTGTTCCATTCACGCATGTAACGCGGGAAGAATCATTGTTTGAATGCCTCTGTGTATGCTGTAATTATTCTAATCTTAATTCTCATGATCCCTATGTGAGCGATACGTAGGGGACTGTAGTATATTCCTAAAGTCATCATTTAAAACCGATTCTTGAAACTTTGTTAACAGACTTTCTCGGGATAGTTTACGTCTATCTTCAACAGCCTTCCATTTCAGTTCCTTCGGTATCTCTGTGACACTCTGTCACGGAAAAAGCAAACCTGTGTCCATTCGTGCTGTCCTCCTCTGTATACGTTCAATATCCCCCGTTAGTCCTCTTTGGTACGGGTCACACACACTGGAGCAATATTCTAGAAACGGTCGCACGAGTGATTTTAGGCAATCTCCTTTTTAGACTGATTGCATTTCCCCAGCATTCTACCAATAAACCGAAGTTTACCACTGCTTTACCCACGACTGAGCCTACGTGATTATTCCATTTAATATCTCTACAGTTATACCCAAGTACTTGAACGAGTTAGCCTTTCCAACAGTGCCTCACTTATATTATAGTTAAGGAGAGTACGTTTATTCGTTTTATGAAGTGCACAATTTTATATTTGTGAACATTTTAAGCACTTTTCTACTCTTTGTATTATTTTTAAATCTTATCAAGATCCATCTGCATTTACGCAGCTTCTTTCAGACAGTACTTCACTGTAGATAATTGCATCATCTGCAAAATGTTGCCGGCCGGAGTGGCCGTGCGGTTCTAGGCGCTGCACTCTGGAGCCGAGCGACCGCTACGGTCGCAGGTTCGAATCCTGCCTCGTGTATGGATGTGTGTGATGTCCTTAGGTTAGTTAGGTTTAATTAGTTCTAACTTCTAGACGACTGATGGCCTCAGAAGTTAAGTCGCATAGTGCTCGGAGCCATTTGAACCATTTTTGCAAAATGTTTGACGTTACTATTAATGTTATCATCCGCGTCATTGACATACAACATGAATAGCAAGGGTTCAAACACACTTCCCTGGGGTACACCTAAAGTCACTTCTACATCTGACGATGACTCTCCATTCAAGATAACATGCTGCGTCCTCCCTACCAAAAAATGCTCAATGGCGTCACAAATTTCAGTCGACGCCCATGTGATCGTTCTTTTGACAATACGTGTAGGTGTGGCGCTGAGTCAAATGCTTTTCGAAAATCAAGAAATACTACTTCCAATACTGACACCTGTTTGTAGACGTTTCAGCTTGCTTTTGTATGTCCACCCTTCTGAATGAAGATTTGAGGGACTTCAGCCGTTCACTTATATAATAAAATAGAACACCTGCAGCCGTCTTTTCGATGTTATTTGTCATATAGCAACCATTTTCGACGATTCAGTATTCCGAATTCAAGTTTTAACTGACGCTGAAGAGTAAAATTCCAATCATATACAGGATCCCATCAATGGCCAGCATCTGTGAACTGGTTTCCGTAGACCACTGCAACAGCGATGTTGTGTCAACACCTATCAACTACTAACTGCTTTTATACGAGGCAATAATATGATCCTCTAATAAACAGCCAACATTCAAATGCTACTTCTAAATGATAAACCCGCTGGTTAATATTCCTTACACAGGGTGCTGAGAAACGTATCCCATACTTTTCGAGGTGTTCGTTAGGACCAAAACAGGACCAGAATATCCAGCCTACATCTACATACATATTCCGCAAGCAATCGTATGATGCGTGGCGGAAGGTACTTTGTACCACTACTCGTCATTTATTTTCCTGTTCCATTCCCAAATAGAGCAAGGGAAAGACGACCGTCTACCCGTACGACCCTTAATTTCACGTATCTTCGTGGTCCTTACGTGAAATTTGCGTACAATTGTTTTGCGGTCAGCATCAAATGCCGGTTCTCTAAACTTTCCCAACAGCGTTCCTCGAACAGAACATCCCCTTCCTTCCAGGGGTTTCCATTTGAGTTCCCGAAGCATCTTCGTATTAATCGCCTGTTGGTCGAAACTACCGGTAACAAATCTAGTAGCCCGACTCTGAATTGCTTGATGTCTTCCCTTAGTCCGACCTGGCGGTGATCCCAAACGTTCCGGCAGTACTCAAGAATGGGTCGCACTAGTGTCCTATATGCGGTCTGCTTTACAGACGAGCCACACTTCCCGAAAATTCTCCCAATAAAACGAAGTCGACCATTCCCCTGCCCCTTACAACAACCCTACATGCTCGTTCAGTTTCATATCGTTTTGCAGCGTGGCGCCTAATTATTTAATCGGCTTGACTGTATCAAGTAACACACTACCAATACTGTATTTGATAGCATTGTTCTCATAATCAGCTCCCTGAACTTATATTTTTCTACATTTAGAGCTAGCTGCCATTCATCACACCAACTAGAAATTTTGTCTAAGCCATCTTGTATTTTTCTACAGTAACTAAATGACGACACCTTCCCATGCGCCACAGCGTCATCAACAAGCAACCGCAGGTTGCTTCTCAACCTGTCTGTTAGACCATTTATGTATACAGAAAATAATAGCTGTCCTGTCATATTTCCCTGGTCACTCCTGACGATGTCCTTGTTTCTGATGAACACCCGACGTCGAAAACAATGTGCTCGATTCTATAACTCTAGAAATTTTCAAGCCACTCACAGATCTGGGAACCTATCCCGTGCTCTCGTACCCTCGTTTGGGGCACTGTATCAAATGCTTTTCCGAAATCTAGGAACATAGAATCTACCTGTTGTCCTTCATCTATTATTCGTAGCATATCCTGTGAGAAAAGGGAAAGCTGACAGGGCACAGCCGTATAGGTCCAGTAAACTTGAGCTCTAAAATGCATACCTTAAGGGCTACGAGCACTTGTTCATTTTCGCTACTGTGACACACATCCCTTCTACTGCAAGCTATGTGCTGTTACGGACGATCTACAGAATACAGTTAACAAAGTAGGATACATTCTTTTGTCACTGTCCATGGATGCAGCAGGCAGTAAACATTTGTTAGTGCTATTGTTGTAGACCGCATTCACAGTTCCGGGTATGCATTAGTTCTAATGGAACCGGTATATGTTTTCGTAAATTTGTGGAATGCCTTTACAATGTAGTTTGCATTTACCTGCACTACGGAAGCCTATTACTCCACACGGGAAACAGCACACATGATCTGTTACGGTCTGCCAATTGGAAACAACCATGGAGCCTCATTTCTGGTATGGAATAGTAGGATTCTTTTATGCGGGTAAGTGGAAAGATAAAATACAGTGTAAAAGCATTTCAGAAACTTATCAAAACACAAATTGAATACATTATCAGTAATTTATGCGTTGCATTGACCCAGAATTGTGAATAGCGTTAACAGCAACAACACTAACTGGTTGTTACTTCGTGGACAGTAACACAGGAATGTGCCGTCATTTGTTTACTGCATTCAGCATGTCGTTCATAATAGAAAAGAAAGTGCAGTAGAAGAAATGTGTTTTACAATAGCGAAGAGGAGCAAATGATCACAGCTCTTATGGTACACATTTTGGAGCCAATGTTTTTGTCTTGTTATCGTCCGTATTACCACCTCTCAAAATATGGAATACTTTTCTAATCCATATACACAGAATAAAAATGGAATTACACTTGCCACTTGCACTAGAACGATAAGCCTGTGCATATCCAAACTGATACAAACTCATAGTATACTTCAAGCCAGTTTGATGTCTTATTTTCGACACTGTCTGAAGAAACAGACGATGTTGCATCTATACTAACTTTATGAAATTTGTTCGCAAATGCGGTATCTATTGGCCTGTTACCTCTTAAGGCGACCGCTAGCGACAAGCTGTAATTCCGGGTTCGAGCCCCAGTCCGGAACTAATTTTCATGTGACACCAATAGGCAACATCTTTATACCTAAAATATCTAATGAAGATTATGTCGGAAAACTTCGGAAATTGCGAATAAATTTCATAAATTTAATGTTCGTTGCATGCTGTCATCAAGCTGTTTCAGTTTTAATGGCCAGCAGCGCGTGGTTCCGTCATTGGAAGGCGAGCAGGAAGTGGTTAATGTACTCTTGTAAACCGTAGTCACGTTAACGGAGCTCCATCTTTTAGATCTGATGTAGACACCGTTCACTGGATCTATGATTGAATTTTAATCGTGCCCCTATGACATTAAATTTTTATGGTTATAGTTTGTTCAGTATAACAGCGGGATAGTGTAATCTCACTGATGGCGCTAGAATTTTTATTATCACAGACCCATTCAGTTCTTAAGGTTTCCTTGAACATAATGAGCTGTATTCTGTCGATTTTGTTTGTAATTCATAGCCCGCATTTCGGGTTCCCATAGTTTTTATTGTTCCGGGCAATACAGCCCGTCAATTTCGTTTCATGAATAACACTAACGTTTCAGAGAATTACGCTAGGTTCATTGTTGCTTAAAAGCGTTAATATTCCGCTTCTTTGAAATGTTGAAATGTGTGTGAAATCTTATGGGACTTAAATGCTTACACACTACTTAGCCTAAATTATCCCAAGGACAAACACATACCCATGCCCGAGGGAGGACTCGAACCCCCGCCGGGACCAGCCGCATCCGCTTCTTTCTTGTATCTCTCTCAGTACTTGATTATCGGAGAAGGTTAGCATATCACTAATTCTTTTATCTTGAATATCCCTTCTCCCCTCTTGACTAACCCGATACCATCGTGCCGGTATCAGGTTCTGTCTGTCCATAAATTTTTTTGCCACAGACAGAAAAGTCCTGGGTACGAACTTTAGCGTCTGTTTTCTCTTTCGCGTGCAGAAAACGAATAATAGCACGAACTGCGAATTTAAATACAGACAGCTATTTTTAAATTTACTTTTCGTGCAAAACTTTGCAGTCGTGAATTGTGGCTCGTCACGCGAACTGTGGGAAAAACAGCAATGTCAGCGACTGTGGAAAATATTATTGTTGTATATTTATATTTCGGATAGCCGTTGTTTCTGCGAAAGGAAGAGATGGAACATGGACACTGAAAAATAAAGAATAATATATATTCAGCAGACGTAAGTATTGCGTCTAACAACTTCGACAATCCATGGAGGGATTGGTTTAACGTCGTAAAATGCTGCCACTCTTCCACCGAATTCGTGCTGCTGTGTCACGGTTCTAATATGTAGAACAAGCAGGGCAGAAAAGCAGGGATTAGGAACGGTGTGTTAACTGTTCAAAACAGACGTACAGAGAACGACTCATAAATAACAATGAGTCGCGTGTTGCCAACTGGGTTAGTTTCCTCCGTTCCTAGTATTTGTTTCTTCTGTTATTGACATTATTATGGATAACATAGTGTTTTAGCCCACACGCAAGTACAAATATGACCAAAAAGTAAATAGCAAGAGAATAATGTAAATAAATAGGTGAAATCTCAGCAATAAGTAAAGAAATCATTCAACTCTTAGCGGAATATAATCTGTCTTGATCGCTTGTGGTAAGTTAAAATTGTGCAGCGGACCAGCGTAACTGGCTTTCATCTCAAAGAATCAAAGCCACTTCTTGTCATCCCTCTTGTTTTACAATGTCACTCAGCTACTCTGCTATTCATTCCCATAATATGTTTTTGTTCGCGGCCTAGCTTTAACATTTAGATTCGTTATTAATTGATAGCTATTGATTCTAGGTTATTCACAAAAACGTACTAATCTGAATGAGTGAGTAGCAGAGTAACAGGAAGCTAACTCACAGAGGAGTGAAACAAGGTGACCTCATCTCTCACAAGCTGTTCTCTGCCGTCCTGGAACTGACAGTATCACAGTTGAAGTTGGAAGAAAAAGAAATTGGAATCAATGGTAAAAGACTTAACAGTATGAGTTTTGCGGATGACTCTATACTATTGGCAAGTGATTGTGAAGAATTTTCACGGTAAATGATAACAGCCAAATAGTTGCAGGATAAAGATTTATTGAAATCCTTGATCGCGGTTTCGGTGTATCCGAATATACCATCATCAGATGCAAAAATACACAAAAATCACATCTTGCCGTGGATATATATAAAACAATCGTGCCAAAGGCGTCGTCGTTAGTTAAAATTTAATTTAACTACTGACGACGCCTTTGGCACGTTTGTTTTATGTATATCCACGGCAGGATGTATTTTTAGAGCGTTTTTGCTTATGATGAAGGTATATTTAGATATACCGAAACCGTGGTGAAGGATTTCAATAAATCTTTATGCTGCTATCATTTACCTTGAAGATTTTCAGCAGTTGCTACTTCAGCCATGTTTAAAATTTTGAGATCGTGAAGAACTACTGCCACACTCTACCGAATCAATACTGCGGTTTTACGGTTCCCATTTGCACAATAAGCAGGACAGAAAAGCAACCTCGCAATATATGGCATGGGGTTTAACATAAACCATTCCAACACAAATGTCTGATAAATGAAGCACCGTAGGATACGTGCATCTCAAAACCATATTATTGGAATGCATCTATCCTTGCTAGCTTGCAGGTATGACGGGAAACATATGATCGACGCATCAGGCTAGGCTGGCAAGAATCTGGAAGACATTTAACTATCTTCAGATCAAACACGGTAGCAAAACATGAAAAAAGTCAGTCTCACGCACCCGTTTTGACTTACAGCTGTGAGACCTCAACATTTATTGAATATCTCAGACGGAAATTTAGACTAGCCCAGCGAGGCATAGAAAGGTCTATGTTCAGATTTACAAAGACAGACAAATGAAGGGACAGAAGACATCACAGCAGTTACCGACGCTAGGGACATCTTGAGGGGAGCAGGCACTATGGAATGGCATTGGGCTGGCCATGTTGCCAGATGAAATGATGACCGATGGACAAAGGCGGTGCTGGAATGGTGCGCAAGAGCCAGAGACAGGCAACGGGGAAAACCGCCAGACCGATGAGGCGAAGACCTGCGGAAATTTGCTGGAGACAAGTGGGTGAATATCACCCGCGACCGTTTCTCATGGATCAGTACTCGGAGACGTCATATCAGTTAATGATAGAAATGAGTGAATTAGATAATACTGTAAGATGTATACATTGCCAGCGATGGGCGAGGCATGACAGAATCTCTGACCAGAGAGTAGTATGTAGTTAGTTGTTGCTTGTCCGCTACGGTCGCAGGTTCGAATCCTGCCTCGGGCATGGATGTTTGTGATGTCCTTAGGTTAGTTAGGTTTAACTAGTTCTAAGTTCTAGGGGACTAATGACCTCAGCAGTTGAGTCCCATAGCGCTAGGAGCCATTTGAACCATTTGTTGCTTGTCGCTGGTCTGCGTCAGTCGGTAGTAGTCGTCAGTTCGTGCTAGTAAGCTGTAGTCGACAGGAGTCGGCGCGTGCCTGCGCGTGTCGGCAGTCTGCTCTGGTCGGGACTCTGGAGGATGAGTATTGTTGTAGACGGTAAAGAAGCAGCCTTGCGCATATTTAATAATGTATGTTAATTGTAATTTAATTTGTTCCAAAAAAATGCCGCAATAATAATTTTTATAATATAAAGCAACTTTTTAAAGAAAAGCAATAATTTCAATTTAAAGAATATTTCAAATGCATGATCATTCCTTCCAATAATCAAAAAATATATACGCCAGCATGGCACGAAGCTGTGTCGAAAAATTCCAACTTAAGAGCAGATATAATTGCGGTTTTTTATCGAGGTAAGAATTTTTTTTTCATTCAGAATACAGGGCCGAAGGCCAGCGCTCCTGTCCTCATAAAATTTATCAGGTTACTAAACTTTTTTATTATTTTTGGTGTTTAGGAATTTTTCTGTTTCGAACTTGACATTAAATGAGAAAAGAATTTTTGTGGGAACATTAAATGTGAATGCATGCCTCTGGAGGCTCGCTACAGAGTAATTATTTGATTTCCTTACCTTAATTAACCTTATATCTGCACTGCACTGAAAATATTAGCACTGCGGTGCAGAAGTCGACGGCGGTGCTGTGTCTCTTGTCTGGAAGCAAACTTTTTCTATTTATTCACGGTACCCGCTGTTGACAAAAGTAATGTCAAATTCACTCTTCGCCGTTAAACTTGTGTTAAGTACTGCTGAATTCTGTCTTGAGTTTTCTTCAGCGATGTTATTTATAAGTTAACAGTGATACATAGCAGTATGGGTTGGTTTTTCTGATTAAGTGATTGTCCAATTTTCTCCCCTTATATGGTGTATTATGTTCTATTTTTACAAAACTGACAAAACTATTACAATAGGTAGAGCGATGAAACGTTTGTGTCTTGTTGTCATCAAGGCACAACATAGAAGCTTCTCTTTCTGCTTTCTTAGCAAAAAACGACAGTCATATCTTTTGTGTTAGCAGAAGAGCCAACACAGTGTTAGGAGTGGAGGCCGAAATGCACGCGTTTTAGCTCACGTAGGTTGGCGTGAGGAGGGAAGAACTATACCGTCGTGAGGTCTGGAACACGACAAGGAATGAGAATTCAGAAAGCGGACGTAATTAGTTTGATACTTAACTTTAATCCATTAATGATGAACGTCGTTCTTGACGGTACATGATTCACAATATTATCTGTTCAGAATACATTCTTGAAGTAATTACAGTAACTGAATATGGCGCCTTGCTGTTGTTTGTTGATGTGGTCTTTAGTCCTGAGACTGGTTTGATGCAGCTCTCCATGCTACTCTATCCTGTGCAAGCTTCTTCATCTCCCAGTACCTACTGCAACCTACATCCTCCTGAATCTGCTTAGTGTATTCATCTCTTGGTCTCCATCTACGATTTTTACCCTCCACGCTGCCCTCCAATACTAAATTGGTGATCCCTTGATGCCTCAGAACATGTCCTACCAACAGATCCCTTCTTCTGGTCAAGTTGTGCCACAAACTTCTCTTCTCCCCAATCCTATTCAATACTTCCTCATTAGTTATGTGATCTACCCATCTAACCTTCAGCATTCTTCTGTAGCACCACATTTCGAAAGCTTCTATTCTCTTCTTGTCCAAACTATTTATCGTCCATGTTTCACTTCCATACATGGCTACACTCCATACAAATACTTTCAGAAATGACTTCCTGACACTTAAATCAGTACTCGATGTTAACAAATTTCTCTTCTTCAGAAACGCTTTCCTTGCCATTGCCAGTCTACATTTTATATCCCCTCTACTTCGACCATCATCAGTTATTTTGTTCCCCAAATAGCAAAACCCGTTTGCTACTTTAAGTGTCTCATTTCCTAATCTAATTCCCTCAGCATCACCCGACTTAATTCCACTACATTCCATTATCCTCGTTTTGCTTTTGTTGATGTTCATCTTATATCCTCCTTTCAAGACAATGTCCATTCCATTCAACTGCTCTTCCAAGTCCTTTGCTGTCTCTGACAGAATTACAATGTCATCGGCGAACCTCCAAGTTTTTATTTCTTCTCCATGGAATTTAACACCTACTCCGAATTTTTCTTTTGTTTCCTTTACTGCTTGCTCAATATACAGATTGAATAACATTGGGGAGAGGCTACAACCCTGTCTCACTCCCTTCCCAACCACTGCTTCCCTTTCATGTCCCTCGACTCTTATAACTGCCATCTGGTTTCTGTACAAATTGTAAATAGCCTTTTGCTCCCTGTATTTTACCCCTGCCACCTTTAGCATTTGAAAGAGAGTATTCCAGTCAACATTGTCAAAAGCTTTCTCTAAGTCTACAAATGCTAGAAACGTAGGTTTGCCTTTCCTTAATCTTTCTTCTAAGATAAGTCGTAAGGTCAGTATTGCCTCACGTGTTCCAGTATTTCTACGGAATCCAAACTGATCTTCCCCGAGGTCGGCTTCTACTAGTTTTTCCATTCGTCTGTAAAGAATTCGTGTTAGTATTTTGCAGCTGTGGCTTATTAAACTGATTGTTCGGTATTTTCACATCTGTCAACACCTGCTTTCTTTGGGATTGGAATTATTATATTCTTCTTGAAGTCTGAGGGTATTTCGCCTGTTTCATACATCTTACTCACCAGGTGGTAGAGTTTTGACAGGACTGGCTCTCCCAAGGCCGTCAGTAGTTCCAGTGGAATGTTGTCTACTCCGGGGGCCTTTTTCCGACTCAGGTCTATCAGTACTCTGTCAAAATCATCACGCAGTATCATATCTCCCATTTCATCTTCATCTACATCCTCTTCCATTTCCATAATATTGTCCTCAAGTACATCGCCCTTGTATAGACCCTCTGTATACTCCTTTCGCCTTTCTGCTTTCCCTTCTTTGCTTAGAACTGTGTTTCCATCTGAGCTCTTCATGGTCATACAAGTTGTTCTCTTATCTCCAAAGGTCTCTTTAATTTTCCTGTAGGCAGTATCTATCTTTCCCCTAGTGAGATAAGCCTCTACATCCTTACACTTGTCCTCTAGCCATCCCTGGTTAGCCATTTTGCACTTCCTGTCGATCTCATTTTTGAGACGTTTGTATTCATTTTTGCCTGCTTCATTTACTGCATTTTTATATTTTCTCCTTTCATCAATTAAATTCAATATTTCTTCTGTTCCCAAGGATTTCTACTAGCCTAGTCTTTTTACCTACTTGATCCTCTGCTGCCTTCACTACTTCATCCCTCAAAGCTACCCATTCTTCTTCTACTGTATTTCTTTCCCCCATTCCTGTCAATTTTTCCCTTATGCTCTCCCTGAAACTCTGTACAACCTCTGGTTCTTTCACTTTATCCAGGTCCCATCTCCTTAAATTCCCACCTTTTTGCAGTTTCTTCAGTTTTAATCTACAGGTCATAGTCCACATCTGCCCTTGGAAATGTCTTACAATTTAAAACCTGGTTCCTAAATCTCTGTCTTACCATTATATAATCTATCTGATACCTTTTAGTATCTCCAGGGTTCTTCCATGTATACAACCTTCTTTCATGATTCTTAAACCAAGTGTTAGCTATGATTAAGTTGTGCTCTGTGCAAAATTCTACCAGGCGGCTTCCTCTTTCATTTCTTACCCTTAATCCATATTCACCTACTACGTTTCCTTCTCTCCCTTTTCCTACTACCGAATTCCAGTCAACCATGACTATTAAATTTTCGTCACCCTTCACTATCTGAATAATTTCTTTTATTTCATCATACATTTCTTCAATTTCTTCGTCATCTGCAGAGCTAGTTGGCATATAAACTTGTACTACTGTAGTAGGTATGGGCTTTGTATCTATCTTAGCCACAATAATGCGTTCACTATGCTGTTTGAAGTAGCTTACCCGCATTCCTATTTTCCTGTTCATTATTAAACCTACTCCTGCATTACCCCTATTTGATTTTGTGTTTATAACCCTGTAGGCACCTGACCAGAAGTCTTGTTCCTCCTGCCACCGAACTTCACTAATTCATGCTATATCTAACTTTAACCTATCCATTTCCCTTTTTAAATTTTCTAACCTACCTGCCCGATTAAGTGATCTGACATTCCACGCTCCGATCCGTAGAACGCCAGTTTTCTTTCTCCTGATAACGACATCCTCTTGAGTAGTCCCCGCCCGGAGATCCGAATGGGGGACTATTTTGCCTCCGGAATATTTTACCCAAGAGGACGCCATCATCGTTTAATACACACAGTAAAGCTGCATGCCCTCGGGAAAAATTACGGCCGTTGTTTTCCCTTGCTTTCAGCCGTTCGCAGTACCAGCGCAGAAAGGCCGTTTTGGCGCCTTGCTAGGTCGTAGCAAATGACGTAGCTGAAGGCTATGTTAAACTATCGTCTCTGCAAATGAGAGCGTATGTAGACAGTGAACCATCGCTAACAAAATCGGCTGTACAACTGGGGCGAGTGGTAGGGAGTCTCTCTTGACTAGACCTGCCGTGTGGCGGCGCTTGATCTGCAATCACTGATAGTGGCGACACGCGGGTCCGACGTATACTAACAGACCGCGACCGATTTAAAGGCTACCACCTAGCAAGTCTGGTGCCTGGCGGTGACACCACATCAACCATCAACTGGAAGAAGAATTATATCATATCTTGGTTTAAAAACCCATATTTCTCATAGGAGATACTTCCGTGCATCATATGTATACCATTGTATATGTCGTTGTTACATTTTATGTACGAATGTGTCTTCCTCGAGAAATATGCGTTTTTAAACCAACAAATGGTGTATTTTTCTTCCAGTTGGTGATAGTAGAAATATCTGAAATCTTTTAAGAATAAATATAATATATATATGCAGCTAATAGCAAATAAAAATTTTCTATAAATACGACTCCTATTCGGAAAGTAAGGTCCGATCAGGCGATGGAAACCACAATAAAATCCGATGCAGCTTTGCACAGATGTGTTGGATAATGTCTCTAGCATATTCGTCGATCGCGTCACGACGCTCTTTTCAGTTCTGAGCGCGAAGTGAGTACGGAAAGATGCCTAGAAAATAGTATCAATGCGTGTTGTCTGTTCTTTCGGACATGTCCGAAAAAACACACACTACCCGGAATCCGGAATTGAAAGAGGAAGGGAGAGAAAGGAAAGGAAAAGGTTGGAACTACTGATATCAGCTACATCAGCAATTTTTGTGGCATCAGCGGTGGGGAGTAAAAATGTGTGCCGGACCAGGGTTCGAACCTGGGATCTGCTGCTTCCGAGACAGGTTTTTTTTGCGTTTTGTTCGTTGTATGTCACATGACATTCATTGAAGTTCGTTGTTCATTCCTTCATACATTTTTTTTTAATTTTTTTATTGCAGAGACCAGCCAGCCGGACCGTTTCATTAACCAGTGCGCCACCTACACACAGTGTTCATCGCACCTGTGCGGACTATCTCGGCTCGCCTCCCCGCCGACCCACATTCCTAATCAGCGCCACCTATCTACAGTTCCTATCCATGTCCTCTATGCTCGCTTCTTGGAGATTACCGCAGGAGGTCATTGTAATTATTCATCCACACTGAACGTGGTGGATCCAGTGCCCATCAAGACGAATTAATCACATGAATGCGTGCTGTTTGTCCTTTCAGACACCCGAAGAAACAGACACCAAGAATTCATGTAATTGATTTAGCACGACGGACAATGGATCCACTACATTCAGTGTAGATGTACAATTATGTCTCACCTCCTGTGGGAATCTACAAGTAGTGAGCATGGAAGACATGGACAGGGACTGTGATAGGTGGCGCTGGGTGGGAAATTGGGTTGGCCGAAAGGCGTGCCGAGATACTGCACACAGTTGTGTTGAACAGGTGGTGCAGAGAGTAAAGCAACTGCCTAGTAAGCAGAAGGTCCTGGGTTCGAATCCCAGCTCGCTGCACATTTTCACTCGTCGCCGCTGATGCCACACAAAGTCGTGATGCAGCTGTAGTCAATAATCCATTCCTTTCCTCCCCACTAGTCCTTCTATTAAAATAATAGAAAATAGTGTCTCCCGCCAGGTGTGAGGGCATGATGAGAGATTTCGCGTGATGTCATGCACACCACATAAAATAACTGTCATGCGTTTCCTTCCTCATGACAATTCTCGATCGCACTTTGCAGGGGCAATGAAGATGTTCCTGCGGAGTTTTCAGTGGGAAGTGTTTGATCACCCACAGAACAGCCCGAAATTGTCTCCCATGAGTTTCATCTCTGCTGACATAAACCGCTTGCTATGAAGACAACATTCTGGCACAGATAGCGAGCTTATAGAATTGGCAGAAAGCGCATGCAGCTGCCATCTACGACAAGACTGTAGGAAAGTTGGTACAACGCCACGACAATGTCTACGTCGGAGCGGCGACGATGTAGAGCAGTAGGTAGAAGGTGTAGCTAACTGTCGCAAATAAAACATTTTTGCTTTCACAGAGATTTTCATTTCACAACCGATCGGGCCTTACTCAGTGAACAGCTCTCGTCTCTCAAATTTTCATCTAGTTACTTACACAAATTTTTAACCACATAATTACATTATTGCTCTGTAACGACTCATCGGAAACCAGGACTTCTTTGTGTCGAAATACTCAAAAAATGAGCCTGGAAAACCTCTGAAATTTTTTCGGTGGCCTTAGCGCTCAGCCTGCATACTCAGAGAACAAACGTTGGCGGTGTCATCTTCATCAGACGTGTTAACGTTTGATACTGGAGGTTTGTTTATCTGCAAAAGAACATTAGTTTCTTCGTAGCGAGAACGCGAACAGACGCATCTGAATACAGAACTGGAAACACCGTACCTGCCTATATTATGTTCATTTACACCTACATGATTACTCTGCAATTCACATTTAAGTGCTTGGCAGAGGGTTCATCAAACCACAATCATACTGTCTCTCTACCATTCCACTCCCGAACAGCGCGCGGGAAAAACGAACACCTAAACCTTTCTGTTCGAGCTCTGATTTCTCTTATTTTATTTTGATGATCATTCCTACCTATGTAGTTTGGGTCCAACAAAATATTTTAGCATTCGGAAGAGAAAGTTGGTGACTGAAATTTCGTAAATAGATCTCGCCGCGACGAAAAACGTCTTTGCTTTAATGACTTCCATCCCAACTCGCGTGTCATATCTGCCACACTCTCTCCCCTATTAAGTGATAATACAAAACGAGCTGCCCTTTTCTGCACCCTTTCGATGTCCTCCGTCAATCCCACCTGGTAAGGATCCCACACCGCGCAGCAATATTCTAACAGAGGACGAACGAGTGTAGCGTAAGCTGTCTCTTTAGTGGACTTGTTGCATTTTCTAAGTGCCCTGCCAATGAAACGCAACCTTTGGCTCGCCTTCCCCACAATATAGGCCTCACGAAGAGGCACCAATACAGATGGCTAGCCTTGTTCGAGAACTCTGAGTCGGATGTTTGCTGACATTCATTTGTCGCTCGGCAGCTCCATTGTCTGTGTTTGCGTAACATCTCCAAATATGGTAGCGGTATTCGGGCTCCTCGCCAAACGGTGTCGCGCAGGTGCCGCCATGTGGAAGGCGGCGCAGCCAGAGCCAGCCAGCTGCGTAAACAAGCCACCGGCCTGAAAGCACGCCGCTGCGCCCTTGTTTTTCGAGCACGCAGCAGTCGCCTGCCGCCTTCCGGATTGTCTTGCCCTGGCGCTTGTGCATAACAAGTGGCTACGGCGCACACAACAAATACGAAACCAGTTTGCTTTGTTTTGGCAGTGAGACTTTGAGCTTCCATGCGACGATGATTCAGCTCACAAGGAAATTTCACCAGCTCGACCTCATATTTTAACGAGTAAAACGAACTATCGCGAGATATCAGCTCCAGCAATCGATTCCGGGCGAAAATTTGGGTGCATGGATGTGTGTGATGTCCTTAGGTTAGTTAGGTTTAAGTAGTTGTAGGGGACTGATGACCTAAGATGTTAAGTCCCATAGTGCTCAGAGCCATTTCAACTATTTTTGAACCAGTACTACAACAACCAAAGCCCTTATCGTGGGAGGTTAAAGGCGAGAGAAGATGAGGGGAGAAGTGGACATTTTAAGAATATTCCTGTATTGATATCCTGGAGCTATGCCAACGCCTCAAAATCATACACTACTGGCCATTAAAATTGCTACACCACGAAGATGACGTGCTACAGACGCGAAATTTAACCGACAGGAAGAAGATGCTGTGATATGCAAATGTTTAGCGTTTCAGAGCATTCACATAAGGTTGGCGCCGGTGGCGACACCTACAACGTGCTGACATGAGAAAAGTTTCCAACCGACTTCTCATACAGAAACAGCAGTTGACCGGCGTTGCCTGGTGAAACGTTATTGTGATGCCTCGTGTAAGGAGGAGAAATCACGTTTCCGACTTTGATAAGGATCGGATTGTAGCCTATCGCGATTGGGGTTTATCGTATCGCGACATTGCTGCTCGCGTTGGTCGAAACCCAATGACTGTTAGCAGAATATGCAATCGGTGAGTTCAGGAGGGTAATACGGAACGCCGTGCTGGATCCCAGCGGCCTCGTATCACTAGCAGTCGAGATGACAGGCTTCTTATCCGCATGGCTGTAACAGATCGTGAAGCCACGTTTCGATCCCTGAGTCAACAGATGGGGACGTTTGCAAGACAACAACCATCTGCACGAACAGTTCGACGACGTTTGCAGCAGCATGGAGTATCAGCTCGGAGACCATGGCTGCGGTTACCCTTGACGCTGCATCACAGACAGGAGCGCCTGCGATGGTGTACTCAACGACGAACCTGGGTGCACGAATGGCAAAACGTCATTTTTTTCGGATGAATCCAAATTCTGTTTACAGCATCATGATGGTCGCATCCGTGTTTGGCGACATCGCGGTGAACGCACATTGGAAGCGTGTATTCGTCATCGCCATACTGGCATAACACCCGGCGTGATGGTATGGGGTGCCATTGGTTACACGACTCGGTCACCTCTTGTTCGCATTGACAGCACTTTGAACAGTGGACGATACATTTCAGATGTGTTACGACCCGTGTCTCTACCCTTCATTCGATCCCTGCGAAACCCTACATTTAAGCAGGATAATGAACGACCGCATGTTGCAGGCCTTTCTGGATACAGAAAATGTTCGACTGCTACCCTGGTCAGCTCATTCTTCAGATCTCTCACCAATTGAAAACGTCTGGTCAATGGTGGCCGAGCAACTGGCTCGTCACAATACGCCAGTCACTACTCTTGATGAACTGTGTTGAAGGTGCATGGGCAGCTGTACCTGTACACGCCATCCAAGCTCTGTTTGACTCAATGCCCAGGGGTGTCAAGGCCGTTATTACGGCCAGAGGTGGTTGTTCTGGGTACTGATTTCTCAGAAACTACGCACCCAAATTGCGTGAAAATGTAATCACATGTCAGTTCTATATAATATATTTGTGCAATGAATACCCGTTTATCATCTGCATTTCTTCTTGGTGTAGCAATTTTAATGGCCAGTAGTGTAGTTAAGAAAGATAGTAACTGAAGAATAATTACGAATAGTTGTTAATGAATTCCGACTTACAGTTTAATCGTACCAATCACGTTGAATAGCAGGGCATATTCTGCAAATGTACTTCACTTGAAACAGTGCGTGCTTGAATATTCCAAGAAAATAACGCACAGCAGCGATGTTAATAATTAAAGCGCTACGCTACTTCTTTAAAGACACACCAGTTCATTTCATTATTTACACTGCCTTTGTCAATCAGAACATAAATATGTTCAAAGCACAGATACCTCTGCCATCAGCTACAGCTTACAAACAGAGCACTTCAACATAATGAACAAAGCATGTTCCCATGTCAAAACAGTATTTCACAAACTTGTTAACTCATTCTGTGGTATTGTACTTCGCGCTCTGGCATTAATCAGCTGCAGGGTGCGTGCGTGAGTTTAAAAGGGTACTTTCAGATGTTTAGAACTGCATGTTATCAGAATTAGGACCCAATTTTTAGCGAAGGGATCGGTTGCTGGGGCTGATATCTTGCAAGGGTATTTTTTCTCCTTAAAAGTATGAGGTTGAGTTGGTGATATTTCCATGTCAGAAGCATTACTGGTACTGAGCTATATACATTCATGTGAAAAAAATTGTTGTACAAATGTTGGATGTGAGTTTGTGAGATGGAGTTCTATGCCTGCTGCACCTGGTCGCTCAATACAATACTGTTCATGGATGAGACTGGAGTTGTCGTCCGGTGAGGTTCCAATGTGATCAAATGGAGACAGATCTGGTGATCGAAGAGGCCAAGGCAAAATGTCGACCTCTGTTGAGCATGTTTGGTCACAACAGCGTATGTGGGTGTGCGTTGTCCTGTTGGAAAACACAACCCGAATGCTGTTGATCAATGCCAACGCAACAGGTCGAGTCACCAGATTGGAGTACAATATTTAGCTGTCAAGGTGCGTGGGATAACAAGGAGAGTGCTTCTACTGTCACACGAAATCCCAGCCCAGACCATAAAACCAGTGTGTCTAGCACGCAGACAGGTTGGTTGAAAGCTGTCAACTGGCTTCCCTCTAACCAACACACGGCCATCATTAGCACTGGGGCAGAGCCACCTTTCTTCAGAAAACACAACAGACCACACTGTCCTCCAGCGAGCTCCTGCCTGAAACCACTGACGTCGTATATGAAGGTGTTTTGGGGTCGGTGGAACGCACTCTACGTGGCAACTGGCTCTGAGCTGTCCTCGAGGTAACCGATTTGTAACAGCTCGTTATATCTTTGTGGTGCCAACTGCTGCTCAAATTGCTGATGCAGTTTTTGTATGATGCCCAAGATATGTACGCGAAACACGATGGTCTTCCATCTCGATAATGCTACGTGGCCGCCCACAGCCCGGTCTCCTTGCGATCGAACACCGCTCCCAGCAGTCTGCTCTACTTTGTCAATCTGCTTAGAAGGAATCTCTAACCAGAATATGCATTTGACTCAAAAGAACGTCTTGACCTGAATGTATGAAAATTAGTGGCATCTGCTCCTTCGTGTCACAGGTCCACCAAAAAACTGCCTTTCAAGCCAATTTGCGGCCGCTCTCTCACGCTCCCAATAGGAAATCTTGTTACAACGTTATTCCTCCTATATCCCCGAATGTTCTGTGAAGTTTCGTGAGATTGCGAGTGCCACCCAATAGCAAGTCGCCGTTGCCAAAATTTTGCGAACGTTATGTTTGGTCGTGTCACCGGCGCACCACAAACCCAAGTCTAACGGCGGCATTCTGTTCATCCCATGCTACAATAAGTTCTTGGAACAGTAAACACTCTTGCCCAAAGGATGTCTTCACGCACCACACAGGTGCTCAAGGGCTCTCAGGAGAAATTCTATATTCAAATTCGGTACCATGGTGAGATCAAAGAGCTGCAAAAGAACTCACGGCATCCCAGGCGCCATTTGACCGCAGAGCTACTAATCTGGTCCAAGATCGTGCTGCACTCGGCGGCCAGTGAAACGTCAGAAAGCCCACAGTTCCGCCCTGCCTAAACGGTTTAAGACCTGCTGGTGTCCCCCGGAGTCCTGCAAGTTCGCCTCACGTGTCCCAGTGGCTAACAGGAGCCCCTAAGTAGCGGGACAAGGGTGGTACCAGCACACGTTGCATTGTTGCCAAATTTATTCAAGATGACGGCGATAACGTCATCCAAGATGGCGGCATGTAGACTTGGCAACATCGCATGACGTCATCCATAATGGCGGATTTTGGCGGGAAAATTGTCCAATTGTGCTATGTCCACTAACCTAGCCTCAAGAAAAAATGGCGGAAAGTTTGAATTTTGACAGGAAAATAGTCCAATTGTGCTACATCCACTAACCTAAGCCTCCAGAAGAAAAAATGGTGGGAAGTTTGAATTCCAAGAGGATAATGCACGGAAAGACCGTACCTGTCTTTTTATTATCATTGATTATCATTCATTAACATTCATTATTATTTACTATCATTTATCATTATTTATTATCATTTATTGTAATTTATTATTATTGACCTGCCTGCACTAGAAAATTCCCTCCAAATTCAAATTCCAACATGATAATGGCTGCAAAACCTTACTTTTGTTTATTATTATTCATTATCATTCATTGTCATTTATTATCATTTATTATCATTCATTATCATTTATTATTATAGGCCTACCTCCACTAGAAAATTGCGCCAAATTCAAATTCCAACACGATATTCTCTCGAAAACTGTACTTCTATGTATTATTATCATGTATTATTTATTCAAGATATCTGATTTTCTCGGTGAGAAAGCCATTCTCCTTACATCCATAACAAAAATCTACCCACAAGTTCAAATCCCAACACCATAATTGATCACATGTACGAACTTTCTCCGTCATTTACCTTTTTTCACTGGAAGCCTATCATAATCATGTCAAATAATAAACTGCACTTATAGTAACGTAATTCACGTCCTTTGATTTTGCAGAGGGTAAGGGACTGAAGACTTAATTTAAAGCAGCACGGTCATCACTTGTTCTCCAAAACAGTCAGCACAAAAATCTTTGATATTGCAGTGCAGTCACCACGACATCTGCGCTCCAACTGAATTAGTTCAAATCCTTGGCACCCCCTGGCCATCACGCGGAGACACTGCCTATGCCTGTCACGTGAGGCGGCCGGAGACTAGCGTGGGGGGGGGGGGGGGGGGGTGAGCCCAGCGATCGCTCCCACGTTCTAAACATGTTTTCGCTGCACACACTGGAACTTGTCGAGTTTGACGTCACAGCGGCCCCTTGTCCACTCACCACGTGCATCTGTCGCCTCCGCACGTTTACCGCCAAAATTGTCTGCCTCAGAGCTGAATCACACAATGGTCGGCCGTTTCCTTGCACCACTTTCGGCGCCACGTTCAAACCTATCTATGCTGACCGCTCACAGTCCTCCACGTGTCACTGTGCGAGCGAGAACGCAGTGCTACACTTTTGGCGGCAAAGTTTGGTCGACAGTGGAATCCGCCATGACTATATAACAGCACGTTTGGACCGCACTAAAACGCCCAATAATTGATTCGCTCTAGCGTGCGCGTAATAACTGTACAATCGCTGCGTCGCCGCCCCGCTTGCGTCACACGCCCTCCATACACGCGACGGACATAGCCTTCTGTAAATACCTGGAAAATGACTCTTTATTTCAGACATTTCGGTCATGCAGGTGTGTCCCAACTGACTTCTCTATGCTCTCACAGCGAAACTCCAGAGCGCAGCTGACATACGCGTGGTCGGCTGAGCCCGCTCCATCGACAGATCCCTGGCAGGCTGACGTCAAGTGACCAACGGTGCCCGCACAGCCCCCACAGCCAGCGCACCAGGTAGGCGGCGAGCGGCGCCTCAGAGTCCGACTACGTAATCATCTTTCGGTGCCCGGAGCACTTAACTCTGGACATGATGGAACCTGTCGACCGCGTGCCAGACAAAGGATACGTTTGGCGCTAGAGTTTGGCCAACAGTGGAATCCACCATGACCGTATAACAGCGCGTTTGCTCGTCGCAAGAACGCTCGCTAATTCACTCTCACCACCCCGCTATATTAAATAATTGAATTAACAGTTTCATATACGTATGCAAACGTGTTCAACTCTCTAATTTCAACTACTTTTCGAGGACCAGAACGCCACCTCCTCCTCCTAGGAACCAGCGCCAAGTTTGAAATCTGCCAGTAAACAAAGCTCACTTGCGCTTCCGCCACCAGCCTAAGAAAATTGTTTCAAACTAAGCCACCAGCACTCAACCTCTTCCTACACGTTTCTGGTAAACGGACTCACCCTGCACTAGGTCCATGGACCAAGGAACGAATTTAATTTATTTAGGACTGGAGTATATGTATCACACCGACACATCATACATCACACAGACTTGCAAAACACTCCTACATAACTCATTTATAATGTTCTAGACACACACTTGCTAATTGTAAACAGTTGAAAATAACTCATAGCGCAGCCAACAGACATTCGAACCGCTCGTAAATAATGCAAAACATTTACCTCCAAATAGCCAAACAACTGCTAATTTTCGGAAATAATTTCAGTGCATAGGCTGATGGAAGGAAGAACGAGTGTACTTTATTTATTTGCTGCATATCTTTTTCAAACTTTTACTTCTCATAGGGTTCGAAATGTAAGGCTGACGTAAGGCAGTTTCTGAACTCCAGTAGTGCACTACACTTGGCAACACAACCACACCCATCAAGATATTCATTCCAATCCAGACCTGTAACTCCTCTACAGATAAATTTGTCCAGTTATTTGTCATAAATCACCCGCACTGATCCGACTGTGGTCATCTGACACAGGCCAAAAACACGTAAACAACTCCTAATCTCACCACACAATAGCAAACAGCTCTTAAATAATGCAGAACACAATATCAACAGATGAGCTCTGTACTCTTAAACTCTCCAAATAAAGCACGGCACGGTGCACGGACATGCTCGCAAAATAGTGCAACAGACGCACCCAAACACCACCAGCTGCCAAACCGACCAAAAGTCTCTGCTCGACCTCCCCCAAACATGAGCTGAACATAGTCGCATTCGCACCTAGCACCGGAGAAACCGATATCGCCTATGCGCCTTAGATTACGCTCCAAGGCAGGCCGCGCGCGCGTGCGGTCGGCAGGGAAGGAGATTCCAGAGTCTCCAGCCAAGTTCATCTTCCGAGCGCTCGTGACAGCCAACACATGTGAAAGCTACATTGTTCTTCTCATGTATACCGCCGGCGTCTCAGGTCTGGACCTGCCTTCACGTCTATTCTCAGAATAGCTCATAGCTCGTTGACACACTCGATTAACACGGCCGGGAAAACATTTACTACTTGCATGCAACCGAGATGTTGATGGAAAAACCAAATTACTCTGATCTGCGCTGCTTCTAGGAAGTACCGGCTGCTAATAACTATCATTTTTATATAGACCTGACGGAGTAATAGTATTATTTCTGACTCGTGATCTGGTGTGATCATTGGGCACTAGACGTGTCTGCATGGCTACATTGGGCTCGTATCATAGAAAGGAAAAGTTTTACGACTGGGGTAGAGATAGCTCAGCGTAAGGTGACCGGGCAGAAGGGTGTAAGTCTGACAGGACGGAAAAGTAAGCGATCTAAGGTTATTGCCCGATTTTAAGTGCTGAACGTTCTACTCTTAGGTGTGTGTGTGTGTGTTTATGTTCTCCCTCCCTCTCTCTCTCTCTCTCTCTCTCTCTCTCTCTCTCTCTCTCTCTCTCTCTCCTACCGGAACCTTCGATGCACGATGCACTGATCATGTACCCTAGAACAATACTTAACACATGATAGATTGGATGATTTTCTTAAAAATCTATCGAACTACGTTGTGTATAAATATCGTTCCGTTCTTGTTCTTCTTAGCTGTATGCTACTAAATTAAGGCACTTTGAGATCTGTTACTATAGATCGATATGGTGTGCTAAGCTCCAAGACTTGGTTACATTTCGAGAAATGTGGTGCACTTGGATGCATTAGTACTAGGAAAGCTCTATTCAGTCGAAAAAATGGCTCTGAGCACTATGGGACTTAACATCTACGGTCATCAGTCCCCTAGAACTTAGAACTACTTAAACCTAACTAACCTAAGGACAGCACACAACACCCAGCCATCACGAGGCAGAGAAAATCCCTGACCCCGCCGGGAATCGAACCCGGGAACCCGGGCGTGGGAAGTGAGAACGGTACCGCACGACCACGAGATGCGGGCTCTATTCAGTCAAGAGAGGTGGAGTGTAGCTGTATTCGTCTGCTCAGTTGAGGAATAATTGGGTAGCGATGTTGCGGGGTAGGTGGGTCAATGCCGAGGTGAGGATGGTCTTTTAACGTAAGAGGACTAGATAGCTCTGTGACCGCCATATGCAGAGAGATTGATCGAGTACTATGCGCGAGGTCTTAGAAATATGTATAGCGTTGTCTGGTATAATTTGATTGTCTTTATGTGTTCGAGAATTAAGTGTGAATGGACGTGTTGAGCAGTCATCTATGAATGGTCGCAATGATACTTGCAAAGTAGAGGATATATGGTTTAGCTATGATACGGAAATTAAGAAAACAAGCTGTCACGTGATTGGCCAGTGTTGGACTTACTGTAAAATTTTTCGGGATATCAGCTGTCATGGATAATATTACAGTAGATCGGTGGTGTCTTATCCATCGCATCTGTGCATTGGGTACCACATAATGATTGACTGACAATGCTTGCTTGAGTTGGGAGAGAAATTTTGGTTGATGGACCGCAACTTCCAGGCTTGCTAGCACCGAAAACGGTGATCCTGTACTTGTGTGCAAAAATGACCAATCACTAGAAATTGAATGCAGAGTCACTGTGACATACGAGTTTAAATGTGGAGGTGGTCAATCACTTTCGAGGGGAGTGGCTACAACGCCAGCAGGCTCTTCTATTTTCCTTGTGTTGTGGCTGTCCTTTATTTAAAATCATTCAATGCTATGCTATCGACTGTAAGAATATGTTTTATAAGGTGCAAGGTATTGTTTCCTGTGAGAGACCGTGGATCAGTCCGTGTTAATGGCTGTTTAGAATCAGACAATGACTTCGAAGTCGTGGCAGAAAGACGAAATGCTCGGCAGTGTGCAAAAGCGTCTTAGAAAACTCTGTTTGAACAAGGGCCAGAGGCAGCTTCTCATTTGCTTAGAGTATGGGTGATCAAACTTTAAAGGGCTTTCTGCAGCGTGTGTGTATATTTAATATGATCTTGTTCATATAGGCATTTGTAGTTTGAGGTGTTGGATTTGGTGAGCTGTTAGGAATTCTTGGATGGTTGCACTCTGAGTTATTCGGGTGGGTATTGTGAATTCTGTTTGTCCGCTCTGGTGGTGGATCGCATTGGTGCCTTCGTGACTTTTTCACTGTTTGATGGTAGAGGATAAAGATGATAGGGTTTTGAGGATCTGTTGCACTTGTACCTAGTTTGAGGCATACAACATTGCGCGCATTTCTGGCGAATGGTCAAAACAATGTCCTGTTGTAGTAACTGAGATCGTTCTGTTTATAGACAGGTTGCAAAAGGTAATAGATGTGTCTTTCTCTGACTTAAATTGCAGAGATCAGATGGGTGAAGATAAATGCATACTCATCTATGCTTAGAAAGGGAGAATGATTTTTTATTATTAAGTGAGTGTTGGCAGGAGTGAATATGGTTTTATATATGCGAGTGGAAATTATCAGTGAAGGGTGAATGACGTCGGGTTCGCTGGCTGGGGGAGACACTGTTTACATGTCCTGTTGGAGATTCAAGGGGGAGATAGAGATCTGCGCTATTCAGGAATCCATTTGTGCACTGTATGTCGTTAGACAATAGCTGAAGAGCAGGTATAGGGAGAGCCCACTTCAGCATTCTGGTCCTGGGGCTGAGTGGACAGCTGTTTAGATGGACAGCTATGTGGCTTTGACATGACGCCGGCAGCACTCGGACACTCGCTTTGTAAGGCGCTATGGGATTAGTTTGAGCATTTAGTACTTGTTTCGGTGGTTATTGGATTAAGAACTGTAATATTGAAGGTCATGTCCTCAGCGGGACCGCTGTGTAATCGAGTAAGTGTGTTTACGTATTTGAAGATATGTATCGCGAATGGTGATGTTAAGTTGAAGGCGCAGTTTAGCTACCACTGTAAAAAAAAAAAAAAAAAAAAGAAAAAAATAGCTGTCTGCTGCTGAAAGAAAGAAAGAAAGGGATGACCTTGCCCCCACACCTAAAATAAAAAAAATAGCTGTCTGCTGCTGAAAGAAAGAAAGAAAGGGATGACCTTGCACCCAGACCTGATGGATGAGTTATTAGATATGAGAAAGTGATAGCTGAATGATGCTATGTGTTCGGATATAGGAGTCTCTAAACGGCGGGGCGAGATTTTTTTTATGTTGAAATTTATGCAATCTATAGATAGTGATATTCGACCACTAGTGACAACAGTTAAGAGCGGAAAAATAGGTACAAATCGAGCGCTGGCAGAATGTTGCGGCAATGGTAATAATATTTAATTGAAGGTGGAGGTGGTAAATATGGACCAGGTTTTGAATATTGTCGTATGTGCTTGATGCTCTGTATAAAAGTTTGAATCTTTAATTGCGTTTCGTATTTCTGAGTGTGTGTTGTAATGGTCGCCTGGTCGTAGATATTGCTAATTGCTATAATCTCACTATTTAGCTCCCATTTACGGAGCTTGTTAGCACTTGATGTTAGGTTGGCGCCATTACAATGCATTGTAGTAATCACTGCTGCTTGCTGGATCGCTGCTGTGTCTCGATGTTGGTGCTGGCTCTAAATCTGGTTGTCTAGGGTTGAAAACATGAGGTCCCGTGTTTTTTATGTGCTTTTGATGATAAAGAATGAACGAAACCAACAAATATGTAAACTTCAAATATTTATTTCTCTGGTGGCCATCTTAATTCCACTGTCCACCAAAGCCTATGACACAACACAACTTCCTTTACATGTTCTTTGCATTGTTTATCCACCTCAAACAATAACACACAAACGCACTGTACCAAAGTGACATTCCGACTGCCTCTCGACCCTTCTTGCTGCTCGTATTTATAACATTGTCAAAGAACTACTAAAAAGAGATATAGTTTACAAGTCACATGTACATCTGTTATCATAATTTGTGCAGAAAAGTTATTAATTTGCATCGAGTGACATAATTTAACATGTTATTAAAATGACAGACAGATTTGTTGACTTGACAGAATAATTCTTTGTTACAAAAAGTTCGTTTTTTAGAAGTTTGTCAATAGACTTCTCTAATTTGCATAAATAAGTAAATAACATGAATTATTAAGAAATACATTGGTTTTCGTCTAAAACAGGATTGATTTCGTGAATACTAAGTGAAACCGCTCCTAGTGAACAAATAGGTTTCACTGGGTGATTTTTATTTAAGGAGATCCAAAATACCTAAGTTGTACACTATTTTTCGTACTTCATATTAATTATTTAAGATGAACTCAGTGTTTTTACATGATGACATTTGCTGTATCAGTGATCAAGTGATATTAACTTTTGTGTGGGTTAGTTATTCAGTATAATTTAATGGGTTGACTGTTTATGGAGACATGTTACGCAATCATTGTTAACATACACAATAACTTTTCTATAATCATAAATACTCGTTAAACTGGTTGAATTTGGAGGGTATCGCATACTTCGGTACAGTAAAGCCTTTAATATGTTCCGTTACAGTGTAAAATTAATTTACTGTTGAAAGTGCGAGAAAGATGAGTTGGTTGGTGTTTAGATAGAGGCTACGTTTGTAATTCGAAAAGAGGGGATGAGAATGGTAAATTGATTGATGGGCATGGTTTGTGGGGTGATATATGAGTGTCAAGATAGGGTTGAGGACGTTTGCGTATGTTGATGGTGGGACGGTTGTGAGGTTAGGTGCGGTGGGAGGTGTAAATTAGATCTTATTTTTATTTTTTAAATAAAATGTTGTAAAGTAAGAATAATATTGAGAAGGTTTTTAGATGGCTGGTCACGCGACGAGGCGAGAGCAGGGATGTGTAGTTATGTTTAGTTAAAGGGCCATGTAATGTCGTGTGAGGAGCAATGTGCAGTGTGCTACAGTGTCATAGGAGGTAAAGACAGGTGCTGCTATGATGTGTCTAGCGTATGGAGGCTGCGCTTTGGAATTATGCTACGTTGACATAAAGTTGACTTTCACCCGCGTTCGGTGGTCGCGGCTCGGGATCGTGGTGCTGGACAGACGTATGTGTGTGCTTTGACCGCTGACGAGCGCGTTGACCGCGGAAGCCGAGCAGGGGCTGTGCGAGGTCTGAAATCAGACGGGTGGGTGACTTCACGATCCTGTGGGCAGGGTGCAGAGTGGGGGTACCTGCGCACGTCTGCTGAGTTATTTTGCGAGGGATGTGCAGGCTCTGCTATGCGTTATTAGGATAGTTTACGAGTACTGAGCGTATCTACACATCTGTGTAATGTATTATTTAGTAGCAGTTTGCTATAGTGTGTACTGAAATTATGAATGGGTGCGTGTCTGTGGGCTGTGCAACATGACCCAGGGCACATCTGGGATTGGTGTTTTGTGATAGCGTGATAGATACACTGTATGGTTAAATAAGTTGTTCGAAAAAAATAGAGTGTTCTCAATGGTTACACGCGCCTGCAGCGCAGATCAGAGTGATTTTGTTTTTCCGTCACCATCTCGGTTGCATGCAAGTAGTAAATGTTTTCCCGGCCGTGTTAATCGAGTGTGTCAACGAGCTATGAGCTATTCTGAGAATAGACGAGAAAGGCATGTCCAGACCTGAGACGCCGGCGGTACACATGAGAAGAACAATGCAGCTTTCACATGTGTCGGCTGTCACGAGCGCTCGGAAGATGAACTTGGCTGGAGACTGGAATCCCCTTCCCAGCCGACCGCACGCGCGCGCGGCCTGCCTTGGAGCGTAATCTAAGGCGCATAGGCGATATCAGTTTCTCCGGTGATAGGTGCGAATGCGACTATGTTGAGGTTATGTTTGGGGGAGGCCGAGCAGAGACTTTTGGTCGGTTTGGCAGCTGGTGGTGTTTCGACGCGACTGTTGCACTATTTTGCGAGCATGTCTGTGCACTGTGCGGTGCTTTATTTGGAGAGTTTAAGAGTACAGAGCTCATCTGCTGATATTGTGTTCTGCATTATTTAAGAGCTGTTTGCTATTGTGTGGTGAAATTAGGAGTTGTTTACGTGTTTGTGGCCTGTGTCAGATGACCACAGTCGGATCAGTGCGGATGTTTTGTGACAAATATACTCCACGACTAAATAAAAGGGCTCCAAATAAATAGAGTGCAGCGCTTCCATACTTCCCCGAGCAGCTCAGCGCAGTCTGAGCTGTTTTTGCGCAATAACGGCAATCTGGTCAGAATGTGAGTGAGTAGACAAATAACTGGACAAATTTATCTGTAGAGGAGTTACAGGTCTGGATTGGAATGAACATTTTGATGGGTGTGGTTGTGTTGCCAAGTGTAGTGTACTACTGGAGTTCAGAAAGCAAGTGTGTGTCTAGAACATTATAAATGAGTTATGTAGGAGTGTTTTGCAAGTCTGTATGATGTATGATGTGTCGGTGTGATACATATACTCCAGTCCTAAATAAATTAAATTCGTTCCTTGGTCGATGGACCTAGTGCAGGGTGAGTCCGTTTACCAGAAACGTGTAGGAAGAGGTTGAGTGCTGGTGGCTTAGTTTGAAACAATTTTCTTAGGTTGGTGGCGGAAGCGCAAGTGAGCTTTGTTTACTGGCAGATTTCAAACTTGGCGCTGGTTCCTAGGAGGAGGAGGTGGCGTTCTGGTCCTCGAAAAGTACTTGAAATTAGAGAGTTGAACACGTTTGCATACGTATATGAAATTGTAATTTCAATTATTTTTTATAGCGGGGTGGTGAGAGTAAATTTGCGAGCGTTCTTGCGAACTGCAAACGCGCTGTTATACAGTTATAGTCGATTCCACTGTTGGTCAAACTCTAGCGCCAAACGTATCCTTTGTCCGGCACGCGGTCAACAGGTTCCATCGTGTCCAACGTTAAGTGCTGCGGGCACCGAAAGATGTTTACGTAGTCGGACTCTGAGGCGCCGCTCGCCGCCTACCTGGTGCGCTGGCCCGGTGGGGGGCTGTGCGGGCACCATTGGGTCGCTTGACGTCAGCCGGTCAGGGAGCTGTCGATGGAGCGGGCTCAGCCGGCCACGCGTACGTCAGCTGCGCTCTGGAGTTTCGCTGTGAGAGCATCGAGAAGTTAGTTGGGACACACCTGCATGACCGAAATGTCTGAAATAAAGAGTCATTTTCCAGGTATTTACAGAAGACTACGTCCGTCGCGTGTATGGAGGGTGTGTGACGTAAGCGGGGCGGCGGCGCAGCGATTGTACAGTTATTACGCGCGCATTAGAGCGAGTCAATTAGCGGGCATTCTAGTGCGGTCCAAACGTGCTGTTATATAGTCATGGCGGATACCCTGTTCAAGAATCACAAGAGGAGGAGGTATACTTGGAAAAGGCCGGGAGATACGGGAAGATTTCAATTAGATTACATCATGGTCAGACAGAGATTCCGAAATCAGACACTGGATTGCAAGGCGTACGCAGGAGCAGATATAGACTCAGATCACAATATAGTAGTGATGAAGAGTAGGCTGAAGTTCAAGACATTAGTCAGGAAGAATCAATACGCAAAGAAGTGGGATACGGAAGTACTAAGGAATGACGAGATACGTTTGCAGTTCTCTAACGCTATAGATACAGCAATAAGGAATAGCGCAGTAGGCAGTACAGTTGAAGAGGAATCGACATCTCTAAAAAGGGCCATCACAGAAGTTGGGAAGAAAAACATAGGTACGAAGAAGGTAGCTGCGAAGACACCATGGGTAACAGAAGAAATACTTCAGTTGATTGATGAAAGGAGGAAGTACAAACATGCTCCGGGAAAATCAGGAATACAGCAATACAAGTCGCTGAGGAATGAAATAAATAGGAAGTGCAGGGAAGCTAAGACGAAATGGCTGCAGGAAAAATGTGAAGACATCGAAAAAGATATGATTGTCAGAAGGACAGGGTCAGCATACAGGAAAGTCAAGACAACCTTTGGTGACATTAAAAGCAACGGTGGTAACATTAAGAGTGCAACGGGAATTCCACTGTTAAATGCAGAGGAGAGAGCGGATAGGTGGAAAGAATACATTGGAAGCCTCTATGAGGGTGAAGATTTGCCTGATGTGATAGAAGAAGAAACAGGAGTCGATTTAGAAGATATAGGGGATCCAGTATTAGAATCGGAATTTAAAAGAGCTTTGGAGGACTTACGGTCAAATAAGGCAGAAGGGATAGATAACATTCCATCAGAATTTCTAAAATCATTGGGGGAAGTGGCAACAAAACGACTATTCACGTTAGTGTGCAGAATATATGATTCTGGCGATATAACATCTGAGTTTCGGAAAAGCATCATCCACACAATTCCGAAGATGGCAAGAGCTGACAAGTGCGAGAATTATCGCACAATCAGCTTAACAGCTCATGCATCGAAGCTGCTTACAAGAATAATATACAGAAGAATGGAAAAGAAAATTGAGAATGCGCTAGGTGACGATCAGTTTGGCTTTAGGAAAAGTAAAGGAACGAGAGAGGCAATTCTGACGTTACGGCTAATAATGGAAGCAAGGTTAAAGAAAAATCAAGACCCTTTCATAGGATTTGCCGACCTGGAAAAAGCATTCGACAATATAAAATGGTGCAAGCTGTTCGAGATTCTGAAAAAAGTAGGGGTAAGCTATAGGAAGAGACGGGTCATATACAATATGTACAACAACCAAGAGGAAATAATAAGTGTGGACGATCAAGAACGAAGTGCTCGTATTAAGAAGGGTGTAAGACAAGGCTGTAGCCTTTCGCCCCTACTCTTCAATCTGTACATCGAGGAAGCAATGATGGAAATAAAAGAAAGATTCAGGAGTGGAATTAAAATACAAGGTGAAAGGATATCAATGATACGATTCGCTGATGACAATGCTATCCTGAGTGAAAGTGAAGAAGAATTAAATGATCTGCTGAATGGAATGAAGTCTAATGAGTACACAGTATGGTTTGAGAGTAAATCAGAGAAAGACGAAGGTAATGAGAAGTAGTAGAAATGAGAACAGCGAGAAACTTAACATCAGGATTGATGGTCACGAAGTTAATGAAGTTAAGGAATTCTGCTACCTAGGCAGTAAAATAACCAATGACGGACGGAGCAAGGAGGACATCAAAAGCGGACTCAATACGGCAAAAAAGGCATTTCTGGCCAAGAGAAGTCTACTAATATCAAATACCGGCCTTAATTTGAGGAAGAAATTTCTGAGAATGTACATCTGGAGTACAGCATTGTATGGTAGTGAAACATGGACTGTGGGAAAACCGGAACAGAAGAGAATCGAAGCATTTGAGATGTGGTGCTATAGAGGAATGTTGAAAATTAGGTGGATCGATAAGGTAAGGAATGAGGAGGTTCTACGCAGAATCGAAGAGGAAAGGAATATGTGGAAAACACTGATAAGGAGAAGGGACAGGATGATAGGACATCTGCTAAGACATGAGGGAATGACTTCCACAGTACTAGAGGGAGCTGTAGAGGGCAAAAACTGTAGAGGAAGACAGAGATTGGAATACGTCAAGCAAATAATTGAGGACATAGGTTGCAAGAGCTACTCTGAGATGAAGAGGTTAGCACAGGAAAGGAATTCGTGGCGGGCCGCATCAAACCAGTCAGTAGACTGATGACCAAAAAAAAAATCCTCTTGGAATTCAAACATCCAGCCTATTTTCTTCTGGAGGCTTAGGTTAGTGGATTAGCACAATTGGACTATTTTCCCGCCAAATTCAAACTTCCCGCCATTTTTTCTTGAGGTTAGGTTAGTGGACATAGCACAATTGGACAATTTTCCCGTCAAAATCCGCCATCTTGGATGACGTCATGCGATGTTGCCAAGTCTACATGCCGCCATCTTGGATGACGTCATCGCCGCCATCTTGAATAAATTTGGCAACAATGCAACGTGCACTGGCACCACCCTTGTCCCCCTACTCCCCTAGGCCACAACAACACTACACTATCAGCTAGCTACTCAAGAAATAAAATTGCCATACACATTAGAATTAACGAGTGAAAAGGACAACCTCAACAATCCTCACTCAGTTGTGAGGATAATTTGCATATTCTCCTGCTTTCGTGAATGATGTCGCCCTATCGTTCAAGGAATTTAGTTACAACGCATAATAAAAATGAGACACAAGACTGGCTACAACCTGACTCATTACAAACATAATGCAATACCATTCAACAGCAGTCCTAGCTTCCCAGTCATGACACCACTTCAGATTCAGCCATTTGTGTTCCGGTGTTAGCAGCAGCCTAGGCATGGGATAGTAATTCCCTAGTCCAGTTGCAGGTAATCACTGACCATTGGTGCAGTATAATGTAGACTGTTGCAAGGAGTCCATGCATTACTTGACTGTGAGAAGAAAATCACAGCATGTGTGTGTAAGATTGGTATTGAGATAGGATTCATCTATCAGTGTATAAATGGACGGGTGATTGGATGGTGAAGCTTTGTGATACAGTAATGTCATGAGCAGAATTACTAGAGATCACAAGCTGGATTTGATTTCCACAGTATTTGACGATTGGAGAAGCAGTAAGAATGCCGACGTTCTACAAGTGTGGGCACACCTCTCCCAAATGGCAGGAAGACCTACGCTATATTTAAGGCTCGGAAAGGCACGCATGCAGATGTGTGGGTGTTGGAAAATTTCTAAAACGCCGAACAATAGTGTCCGCCATAACGCCGAGGACCTCCTCCTCCCACATAGATCCTACCACTCAACGACTATTGGTGGTCGAAAGGTTTGCGCACCAACGAACCACGATTCTACAATCACAATAATCAGACAACGTCCTGATGCTAGTCTCTACGTTGGCCACAATTTTTCACTCTGTACCACACTTATACGAGTGCAGAGACACAGGCATAACTCGGTCAGTTGACGGAGAGGCGGGCTGGGAGACACCTGGTGGAGAACAGGAATAGGAATCATTTGGTGGAGAATCGCGCAAGGGAGCAAACGTGCTACTCTGGAGCACTAGAATTAGTACTTATGGATGAGGCAGGAATGAACGTATTGCAGTACTAGTTTATGGTTAAATCATAATTTCTAGTGTGTAAGTGACAATATTTCATATACCGTACTGTTGCATCATCGATCACATGGTCAGTGAAATAAACCACACTTCTATAAACATTGAATGTTCTAATCTTTGTTTTTTTTTTCCAACAGCCTACATTCCTACATAACGTAGCAATTTTTCCAGATAAAATCTGGTGGCGACTGTATACCATTGCCATTGTTAATAGTCTTGATTATTCGTTTTACCTTGGGGAGAGCCGTAGATGCCAAATGCCGAGGCAGGAAAACTACATTGTTGGGAGTGAAGCGACGTCAGAGCAGAAGGCATCTCTCCTCGTCTCTTCCCTTTTCACAACCCAACAACAACCACGTTACGCTGCAGATGACAGGTGTTGATGTGAAGGAGTTAAGATGTGCTTTGTGTGCCTACTCTCATGTTGCCATGCAGTCCAGCATCAGGCCACTGTAATATCCGAAAGTGTCACAGATCTGTATAGTGCACAATTCAGCCTCTCTGCCAAGTAGAGACATATAATGAGACAGTAAGCAAAATCTGTCAGGTGTTAAAACCGATGTTTCACATGATCTCAAAATCTGAGCTGCTCAATTCTCTTCTATACTCTACAAGACACACTAACAACTCTAAACACGAACAACACTAAAACTAGTAGGAACGTACACTTACAAAGTTGCATTGACATCTGACTACATATCATAGGTGGTTCAATTTTCTTGTCAGATAAAGCACACACATAAAAAAAAAGTTTTGCATTACATCAGTTCCCAGAACTCCTGAAAATAGACGTTGACTGTGGATATTGTATCACAGACAGAGTCCCTTTAACTGTTCAGAGATGTCTCTTAACCCGCCCAAAGATGTAAACAACCATGCATCAGCAGAGCCTATTAGACGGAGGGGGTATGACAGCCGATCAGTTCCAATCATTCCACCAGGAAAGAGGTACACGGCTCGTGTTGTCTGTAGTTCAAACATGCCTAGACGGTGAACACCGCGGTTCGATAGCGCCTGCATTGGTATTTTGTGCCAAGAAGAGCTCTCAACAAGGGAACTGTCCTGGCGTCTCGGAGTGAACCAAAGCGATGTTGTTCGGACATGGAGAAAATACATAGAGACAGGAACTGTCGATGACATGCCTCGCTCAGGCCGCCCAAGGGCTCCTGTTGCAGTGGATGACCGCTGTCTACGGATTATGGCTCGGAAGAACCGTGAAAGCAACGCCACTATGTTGAATAATGCTTTTCGTGCAGCCACAGGACGTCGTGTTACGACTCAAACTCTGCGCAATAGGGTGCATGATGCGCAACGTCACTCCCGACGTCCATGGCGAGGTCCATTTTCGCAACCACGACACCATGCAGCGCTGTATAGGTGGGCCCAACAATACGCCGAATGGACCGCTCAGGACTGGCATCACGTTCTCTTCACCTTTGAGTGTCGCATAAGCCTTCAACCAGAGACGTGTTTGGAGGAAATCCGGTCAGGCTGTACGCTTTAGACACCAGCGAGTGCAGCAAGATTAGAGGTTCCCTGCTGTTTTGGGGTGGCACTATGTCGGCCCGACGTACGCCGCTGGTGGCCACCGAAGGCGCCGTAACGGCTGTACAATACGTGAATGCCACCCTCCGCCCGATAGTGCAACCACATCGGCAGCATATTGGCAAGGTATTCGTCTTCATGGGCGACAATTTGCCCCCCTTCCCCCTATCGTGCACACTTGTGAATGAGTTTCTTCAGGATTACGACATCGCTGAACTAGAATGACCAGCATGTTCTCCAGACATGAGCCTGATGGAACATGCCTGGGATGGATTAAAAAGGGTTGTTTATGGACGTCGTGACCCACAAACCACTCTGAGAGATATACCCCGAATCGCAGTTGAGGAGTGGGAAATCTGAACCAACAGTGTCTTGATGAACTTGTGGAAAGGATGCCATGACGAATACAGGCATGCATCAATGCAAGAGGACGTGCTTCTGGGTATTAGAGGAACCGGTGTGTACAGGAATCTGGACCATCACCTTTGAAGGTCTCGCTGTTTGATGGTACAACATGCAATACGTGGTTTTCAAGAGCAACAAAAAAGGCGGAAATGATGTTTATGTTGATCTCTAGTCCAATTTTCTGTACAGGTTCCGGAACTCTCGGAACCGATGTGATGTAAACCTTTTTTTTGATGTGTGTATATATGGCATACGACTTTGACAATAATTTATCGGTTAAAAATGCAGCCTAAATTTGACATAGTGTGTATTGTTAGGCGCTGTAGACTGTTTTTTTGCTTATTGGCAAAAAATGATCCTGTGGCATGATTATTGAGGGGTGCGAAATTGACACATGCACTGTAAAACTCTTGGTGGTACCTGCCCACATTTAGTGAGAATTTTAATAATGTGCTATTGCTGAGAAAACCTGCGAAGTAGCCCTAGGCACGTGATGGCAGGCAAACACTTGAGACGCCTTCTATGCCATTTGCTTTCTAGCAGGCGCCTAGCGATACTTCATGGCGTGAAATAGGAGCGATGAAAAAGCACAAGACCTCTTTGCTGCTTCTTGTCACGTTCAAATTTTGTCGAATGGTTTTGAACGGCCCCTACTGGTTCCACCATTTACATCGGTGCAAAAATTGCAGTAGCAATGCACTCCAAAGGGGTGAGATCACATTCAGTGGTGATGCCCTTGGAGAAGGGTTGAAGTGTTAGGAATATTGTAAAGAACGTCTTTCTGATGCTCATAACACTGAAAATGTCGTCTTTGACCGCTAAATGCGTGGGAAACAACCTCCCAAGGAAAGGGATGGTTTCATTCACGCCTTCTATGCTACCCGTTTTGGCCTTTTCGTGTCGATTCTGAGCGGGGTAATTTTAACGCTGGGCGTAGTGGTTCTGACCTCCATCACACAGGCGTCAAAAGAAGGTGGTGAAGGCCTTCCCAACGTATGACACTGGCATGGCGGCGATAGACAGGTCTGTGTTGAAATTTGGTGCCAATGTGACATTAGTAACCGACCTTACGTGTCACATGAACTTCTGAGCGCTGGCCTTTTTTCCGTACGTGTCGGTACTTTGCTGTTTGAAGCGTCTTCAAGCCACAGGGCGCCGTCGCAAAGCGCCACGCGTTTGCATCATTACAGAAGCATGTTGTAGGGACCTTTGGGCCAAATTTCAAATTTATGCATCGCAATGGGAGACAAAATACAGGGAGCGAAAGGCTATTTACAATTTGTACAGAAACCAGAAGGCAGTTATAAGAGTCGAAGGACATGAAAGGGAAGCAGTGGTTGGGAAGGGAGTAAGACAGGGTTGTAGCCTCTCCCCGATGTTATTCAATCTGTATATTGAGCAAGCAGTAAAGGGAACAAAAGAAAAATTTGGAGTAGGTATTAAAATCCATGGAGAAGAAATAAAAACTTTGAGGTTCGCTGATGACATTATAATTCTGTCAGAGACAGCAAAGGACTTGGAAGAGCAGTTGAGCGGAATGGATGGTGTCTTGAAGAGACGATATAAGATGAACATCAACAAAAGCAAAACGAGGATAATGGAATGTAGTCGAATTAAGTCGGGTGATGTTGAGGGTATTAGATTAGGAAATAAGACACTTAACGTAGTAAAGGAGTTTTGCTATTTGGGGAGCAAAATAACTGATGATGGTCGAAGTAGAGAGGATATAAAATGTAGACTGGCAATGGCAAGGAAAGCGTTTCTGAAAAAGAGAAATTTGTTAACATCGAGTATAGATTTAAGTGTCAGGAAGTCATTTCTGAAAGTATTTGTATGGAGTGTAGCCATGTATGGAAGTGAAACCTGGACGATAAATAGTTTGGACAAGAAGAGAATAGAAGCTTTCGAAATGTGGTGCTACAGAAGAATGCTGAAGATAAGGTGGGTAGATCACGTAACTAATGAGGAGGTATTGAATAGGATTGGGGAGAAGGGAAGTTTGTGGCACAACTTGACTAGAAGAAGGGATCGGTTGGTAGGACATGTTTTGAGGCATCAAGGGATCACCAATTTAGTATTGGAGGGCAGCGTGGAGGGTAAAAATCGTAGGGGGAGACCAAGAGATGAATACACTAAGCAGATTCAGAAAGATGTAGGTTGCATTAGGTACTGGGAGATGAAGAAGCTTGCACAGGATGGAGTAGCATGGAGAGCTGCATCAAACCAGTCTCAGGACTGAAGACTACAACAACAACATGGGAGACAGTTACATGGTTTCGAAAATGTCCTGTAATTCTGTAGCGCAGTGTGGTCTGTGTGAAAAATATAGGTCCAGAGGGATCGCTTTATGTTGTTTGCTCCACTTGAGAGTCAGTGGGCCGGATGCGTGGCCTGTAGCTTTCTACTTGCCAATACAACACGCCACGCCCGGCTACGCCATACCCGTGACGGCAGTGCTGGCGGCGCGCCAGTGGCTGAGTTTAGTTCAGGCACTCTTTGGACGACGCGCGCCGCGGGCGACGCCCCTCGAGCAGTGTCACGTGCCTTGATACGCTGTACCGGCCAGCGCTGCACGTCACTCGCTGGTTATGCAACGCTGAAGGCCGCGCCGGCCATCGCCGCTGCGTAACTCGTTTATAGCCCTAGCCATAAACGAGGCCCTCTTCTTCGCCAGTGTAAACAACCGGATGTTATCTGAGAGGACCCTCTCACACACTAATCCTGTGACCACTTGTTGTTTCAATTCTTACTAGTTTCTACAGAGGTGTGACCGTTTTGGAGAACGGAAAAGTCCTCTGCAGGTATCAACGAGGATTTCGTGCACATAGATCTTGTGGAACTCAACTTTCTTAGATCGTTCGCGAGTTCCAGAGTGTTGCAGATAATGGCATCCAGGTCGATGTCTTGTTCCTTGACATCCAAGAGGCATTTAATACCTTACTGCACTGCTGCTTGGTGAACAAAGTACGAACTTAGAGAACGTCTGACCGGATTTGTGGCTTCCTAAGAGATGTAAACCATTCCTTATACGCTGTGGTTTACCACATCTAGTTACTGGCTTCTCAATACTCAAGTTTTGATAGTTTTATTTTATATAAGTTTCCGGCCGGTTGTTCTTTCTGCCGCCGCAGTCGTCAGTTCTCTTAGGCAAATATATGGTATGCACCACCTGTCTACGAAATGCTTAAACTTTGTTCTGTGTGCATGTGACCGTATTTGAACTGTATAATTACTAAGACGACGAAATCAAATACAAACACAACTTCGGGAGTGTTCGAAGAAAGTATTATACCTCATTAGTGTTCCAATGTATACCGTGTGTTTCAAACGGTTGTACACAGATTGAACGATTTGATAGATGACTCGTAATAGAACAAGTTAAGAAAAATATGTAATGGCCTTAAAGTAATCCCCCACCCGTGAAAGGTTTGGAATGTCCGGGACAACAAGAACAATCAACACATACAGCAAAGATAATGTACTATCTTATGGGACCAAACTGCTAAGGTCATCAGTCCCTAAG